>NC_056735.1:744211117-744566117 GCF_019279795.1 Protopterus annectens | reverse complement strand
AGTTGCCTGCTACAGCTAAAGCCATGTTTCTGAGGGGTGACCTGAAGAGGGTTGTGCACAAGAGATGCACTCGCAATCTGACTGCTTTGGAGTTAAAGGGAATGAACTAATCTGCACTTAATAGCAGCCTAACAATCTTTCATTCTCCAGAATCTGTTTTATTCTACTCAGAATCACAAGGAAACAGGAGTCTATCTTGGCACTCAGCAGGTATAGAGAACTAATCCTAGATCAGGCGGTAGTCCATCATATGGCACACTTTCACTAAACCACAGACTACCTATACATCTGTTGGCAATTTGCAAGCCTGTCAATTAACTAACAGTATGGCTTATGAGATGTGAAAAGGAGCCACAAGGCCTGGCATAACCATAATAAGATAAACAGAACACATGACCAAGTACACAGAACATCCTTTCTCAAGGAGAAAAACTTAGCCTAGCAACAACAGTGTAGTAAGTAATGACACTTGGCGCAACTTACTGAATGTATGCCACAGAAGGGAACCAAGCAGTGTAGTAAATAATGACACTTGGTGCAACTTACTAAACGTATGCCACAGAAGGGAACCAAGCAGTGTAGTAAATAATGACAAGTGCAGGAAAGAAGCATATCATGGAAAATAAAAACAGAAGAATTTTTTATCTCAAATTATGGTAAAAATAATATGTAGATGCCAGTGTACACAGTATAGCTATTCCCTGGTGTTATGTAGTGGATTTGTTTGGTTCCTTGAATACAGTGAGAGCTAAAAGTGCCTTACTGTGTAATGTACATTGGCATGTCACCGTGTGCAGCACAGCTACTCCACTGTAGAGCATGTAACAATCTGTTTAACAATTTTCTGCACAATGGAGCACAAGTATTCAATGTGGCAACTCAGAACAAAATTACTGCTATGCCATGCAAATCACAACAATCTACAACACACAGTCAGATAATGAAAAAAAATATCAGTTTCCAGCAATTAAACATCAAGAAAACCAGAGTTAAATAAGCAGCAGCTAATATTACCTCAGTATAAGCACACAAACAGAAACACACAATACACCACCCATCAATTTGCCTAAAGTAGCACAGTTTTCACTTCCACTAGAGATAAAGCAATGTTCCAAACAGAAAATTCAGTAAGAGCCAGCAAATGGTAGTCATAATATTAGCTAAGAAGATCACTTCTTGGTGTTATAGGTTCATAGACAAGTACTAGGCAGTCTGCAGACCATTTTGATCCTAACCAAAAAAAAAACTGTTCAAATTTCCCCCTAGCCTAAGTGAAGGCAAAACAAGCTAAGCTGGGAAATAATTGAAGGATGCCCATCCAATTACTTCGGTTTACTTTGAAGTTTATAGGACTAGGCCAATTGTCCTTGTGGGCTGTTTTTAAGCCTAGCCACCTACCCCATGTGAGAATCAAACCTGTTTGTAAGGTAAACATCTTACTTCTCACCAGGATGCTACTATGTTTGCAAGTACTGGAAGTTTGTTCCAGTAAACAAGGATACAGTGTGATATGAATATCGTGCAAATGTGTCTGTGTTAAATTTACCTGCTGATAAAGTGAGTGATGGCTGCCACATACTCCGTTTTAGCAACCTGGATTACCCTTCTTTTCCCGTGTCATATGAGCAGGAAATACATAGATGATCTCTATAACTTGGCCTTTCTTCAATTCCCCAAAAATGTCACGGGTGTTTTCAGTAGTTCTGTTTATCTACGTCCTTTTAGCACACTACAGTAGAGACCTGGACGTGCAGCACTTGTCTGCATATGGCAGTAGAGAATAGACTGCAAGTGCGTGTGTCAAAAAAAAAAAAAAATTACTAGCGGTGGCTGTTTACCTTCACACAAACATACGAGCTCATTGCCCAACAGCACCATGTCAGTTTGAAACATTTGTTGACTGGGAAAAAGCCAGATGTGGTCAACATTACGGCATGAAGAGAAATGCTAGAGGGAGAAAATGGAGCTCTTGGATAACTACACCAACAGTTGGGAAGGGCAGATGATGAGCGGGCCCACTTTTTGTTTTTTTTACATATAACCTGATGTGAGATGCAACAATCGGCATATGCTGATCACCCCACGTAACACCTTGCACCGGGGACAACTTTTGAATACCCAACCCTGACTACACTTCTGGTAGCAGTTTTGCACAGCGATGGTCAGCAGGTGGGCAGAGATAAGGTTCTCTGGGGTGAGGGGAGAGGTCTGGGTGGGTAAAAATCCAGGTGGGGTTTGAAAAAGGAGCTGGTGAAATGAAGAGTCCTGGGCAGGAATACTGAAAAAAAAGGAGTTGGCAATAACTCAATAAAAGCCATTAATGCACACCCCCTGACGGAACATCGAACTAAACTGCCTGTGGGAGCATTTTTTATATATATATATATATATATATATATATATATATATATATATATATATATATATATATATATATATATATATTACATTACGAGTATCTCTGTATATAACTAGAAATAACTGCTCTTACAGATTGTCTCAGTAGGAGATACCACTAACCGGGAGGAAAATAAGGTAGCTGAACAAGAACTGCCTGGTAGTGCCTATATGGCGGTCCATGAAATCCGAATGTGGAACAAAAATAGAGGATCCAGTAGCAAACAAAATCTCCAAGTCTTTGCAGAAATAAAAGAAATACCTGTTGCTGGACCCTCTTTTTTATATGTGGAAAAATAATAGAAATTTAGGTTGGGGGTGGAGGTGTTATGCAAGTGGTGGCTTGGATTGCAAGAATCCGATTGGTTGTCACCACTTGCTTTATCGAGCACTTTATAAACAGATTTTCTGTAAGAACTTTAATGTGACCTTAATGTAAAAACATGCTGAATCGTAACTTTATAAGGTAATTCACCTTCAGTTACAATTTCAACGTGTTTTACATTAAGGTGGACTACAAATTTGCAGTACACTTTTCTCTCGCTTGTGGAAGGCACTCGCGGATAACAGCTGATAATTTCTATCTTCTCATGGCGCGGTCGGGTTTAAACACACAGGCGCCATGAGGAGGTACTCGGAGTTAATGAGTTAAAGTCCAAGTCGCTGTGTATTTCAAATTGGCTCTGGAAATTCTACCTGATCTGGTCACATAAAAACTTTGACTGGGATTAGCAAACAAGGACAGTCTCTGGGGATTCTTTTACAATTGAAACTTTGGGATTACATCAGGATTACATGAACACAGTACACTGTCCTCTGGAATATGAACATTTGTAGAGTCCCTCTTTAAAATAGTGTCTCTGGCACAGGCAATCTGCTACGTCACTGGTTTGGAGACTAGTAGTATCTGTCTTTGATTCCATATGAAATCCATTCCTTTAGATTATACAATGTAGGATCTCAGTTCTTCACAAATGTTTTTGACAATTCCCACTCAGCCATATCCTTTAGATGTTTGCATTCTCACAATCTCTCCTTGTCTTAATGGTCTGAGAGGTTTGCTGGATTTATCATAGTGCAACTTTTGGGACTGGCTTTTTCCCAAAAGTTGAGTCTTGACCATTCTGCTGTTCTTTGCATTTGGTATCAATAATTGTTTACTGATCGGAAGAGTTGTTCTAGTTTGTCTGGACATCTATCTCTGAGCAGGTGAGCCAAGCAAATTATCTTAAGGACTGTTTCTGAGATTAGGTAGGTTAAGGAAAACATCTATACCATCTCTCTAGGATTTCTCCAACAAGTACTTTGCACTTTGAACTGCACGGTCAGCTAAATCATTGGACTGTGGATACTCAGGACTACAAGTAACATGGACAAAGTCCCAAGACTCAGAAAATCTCTTGAACTACTGACTTAAACTGTGCACCATTGTCAGATACAACTTTGTGCAGAGTACCATGAATGGAAAAATATGCCTTCAACTTTGTCATGACAGTGCTGGACGTTAAGTTAGGAAGAAGGTCAGTTTCAAACCAATCTGATTAAGGGTCTACTAACACTAAGTAATGTTGACCCTTCCATTCAAGAATATCAGTATCAACTGTCGACCATGGTACAAATCGAACATGCTAGAGTTTCCTTCTCTGTATCTTTTGACATAGAAGTCCATAATACTATGCCTCTTGCCCTTCTTTTGGTTGAATCAGTACCCAGGTGCCCATGATGCAAAATCTTGATATATTGCTGTTGTAATGCTGTAGGAATTACCATTTTAGGACTTTCATGATGATTTCATCTTCCATCAGAAGCTTATCTCTGTAAGGAAAATACTTCTGTATGTCACATGGTAAACTAATTTGTCTGATGGCCATCCTTGACTGATAATGTGTTTCAGTTTCTGGAGAACTGGGTCTGAAGCTGTATGATTTCTGAGTTCATCAAGATGTGATGAGGAAAAATTGTGGACTTCTATGACTTCAAAGTCTGCTTCCTCATTGTCATGCTGTTCTGTTTGTCTGGGCACTCTTGACAAAGCATCAGCAAGGTATAGAAATTTGCCTTTTGTATAGACAATATTGAAATTACACTGTTGCAATTTTAACATCATGTATGGCAAGCATGCTGGGGCTGTATATATTGGCTTTTTCAGAATTGTCACTAGAGGTTGGTGATCTGTCTCTGTTTGAATAGGTTTGCCATAAATATAATCACTGAACTTTGAAGATGTGAACACTACTGTCAAAAGCGCTTTTTCAATTTGTGCATACTGCATTTCAGTTTGGGTTAAAGTTCTGGATGCATAGGCTACTGGTATGCCTTCTTGAAGACATGCTGCACCAAGACCATACTTTGAAGCATCACACGAAAGAGTTACATGTTTGTGAACATCATAATATCTCAGTGTAGGTGGACTGAATTTTCTGTTTCACAATATCAAATGCTTTTTGGTGTTCCAACCAGGAACAGTTTGCATTTTTGCATGTCAATTCATGTAAGGGTGCTGAAAGCTCACTCAGGTCTGGGATGAACTTTCCTAAATAGTTGACCATACCAAGAAAAGGTTGTAAAGATGTGACATTTTCTGGAACTTGCATCTCAAGAATTGCTACTTGCTTAGATGGATCAGGCTGTAAGCCAGAACTGGTAAACAAATGACCCACATAAGTATCTTCTTTCAATTTGAATTTACATTTCTGAGGATTCATTTTAAGATTTACTTCACGTGCACAGTCCAGAACTTTCTTGAGGTTTCTATGATATTCTTCTTCACCATTGCCCCCTACAATAATGTCGTCTACTATGATTGCACATGAATAGCCAGAAAAAATTTTCTCCATCGCATGTTGAAATACTTCACCGGCAAAATTTATCCCAAATGGCATTCTCAAGAATCTGTATCTACCAAATGGTGTACTGAAAGTGGTTAACAATGAAGATTTGTGATCCAGCGTCATTTGCCAAAAGGAACTTTTTGCATCTAAGACTGAAAAAAAGTGGATTTTGGCATGAGAGTGGCTACTTCTTCTACTGTATGCATTGGATGATGAGAACGTTTAAGCACTTTGTTTAAATTGCTCGGATCAATACATATTGGAATATCATCTGAGATTTTCTTATGAGCTACGACCATGGAGGATACCCATTCAGTTGGTTCTTTTACTGGAATAAGAACACCCACATTCACTATTTTGTCAAGTTCTGCTTTTACTTTGCTCTGCATTGCTACTGGAACCTTCCTTGCTAGTCTGGCAGTTGGGCTTATTTCATAGTTTAACTTCATGGAATGTGTAACTGAAAGTTTGCCAAGCTGATCTATGAAAATATCAGCATATTCACTAAAAATATTCATTGTAAAACTATCATGGCTGTTCAGACTTATATGGTGGATCTCTTTATTGAGTGAAATCAATCCCATTCTCAAACTATCTTTCATGCCTAGCAATGAATGCATGTTTTTTTTTGACTATGTAAAACTGCAAGTCATAGCTGTTCCCAGCAGAATGGCATGTGATAACTACTGCGCCATCAGTTTGAATCTCTTCAACATTATAAGCAATTATAATGTAATTATAACAATTACAACTCAATGGATATATATATATATATATATATATATATATATATATATATATATACATGTATATATATATTTTTTTATATATTTTTTATATATTTTTTTATATATTTTTTCTATACATTTTAATTTGAAAGCATATGATGAAATGTGGACATCTACATGCTATATAAACTTTAGATTCACATATATATGCTTTGTTTTATGAAATAATATTATGTTCTACTTTTATAAGCGTTTGTATATGCCTACATCCGGTTTAATTATGTGTTTTTTAAAGTAATAGCAACAATTGCTTCATTTTTATTAGCAAGGATAGTACATTAGTCTATTTGGCTTTTGCAGTTAGATACTTTCAGCAGCATTCTGCTTGCTGAATGTCAACTAGTTTTAGACTTGTTAATTGGATGATTGCTGCTATATTATATAATTGTTTTATTAGATTGAGCATACTAGATGTATATAAGAATGATGGTTCCATCTAATTAATAGATCTGAAGAAGCGTACAGTCTGTACGCGAAAGCGCTTATCTCTGTTTGTTTGTTCGAATAAAGAAGCTTTTATTGTAGCATCGTGGTGGTCATTACTCTGGTGTTTGCACTGCATTTTCCTTTATATATTGCAGAGTAGACCTTCGGGAGCCAGCTGAGGTTGTGTTTCTTGGCTTTGCTTTTTTCTTTTACGCTCAGCTGCCTTCACATGATGGATGCTACCACAGTAGAATTGGACTATGTGCCCGATAAACAAGTTTTGGTAAGGAAATGGAATGTCTTAAATGAGTCGAAAGACAATCCCTTACTAAATATGGAATTTGCAATGTCAACCGCTATTTTAGACAAAGGGAATATAGACATTCAAAGAGAATTTAATGCCAAGTATAAAGAACTTGAAAATACACTTTATAGGTTATACAGGCTCATTTGGCAAAGGCGACACCTAGAAGCCTGTCTACATTTCAAAGTTATACCCAGGGGAATGAGAGTCCTGTGCATGCCAACTTACGGTGAAAATCATTCGGAGCTTCTAAAAAGATGGGAACAGTTGAACCTGGACCTGGGGTTTAACTATATAAGGTTACTTATTGATTATTTCTTACCTATAGAGAAAGAACTTTCCTTAAAAACTGAAACTTTGTCTACAGACATTTCGGCAAAATTTAAAGGGGAGATGTTTCTTCAGAGATTAGATAATTTATATAGCCAAGTGTCTGCTTATAGTGAAAAACTTCAACAGGTAAAAACATGAAAACTTCAAAGGGATCATATCGATTTCCATAATGGCCAGGTATTTGCTTGGCCTAGATATCGAGATACTAAAATGGAATCTACAAACATTAACAACACAAATGAAGAACATGTTCCCATTGTAAATGAAGTGAGCGTTCTACATTCTCAACCAAACATTTCCCTTTTAAGAGACTCTATCTCTACAGATGATGTAACAGCTTCACGTTCAACATTAACGGATACTGTGGTTCAGGACATCAGAGACACTCCCCCTCCTAATCAGCAAGCATTGGAAAAACTAAATCCTAATACGCTTGGTGCGAAACCCAAAGTTAAACAAGGAAATCTTGAAAGTTTTTTACCATTACCCACAAAATTTCAAAGGATACCACAAAACAGATCCAGCAGTCGAGGGAGAACAAAAAGGAAGTTTTCAGGCGAACAACCGAATCACAGAAATCGAATGAGAGATTGACCAGCTTGGTTTTTAATTTATCCAACCGGGTTCTTACAGAAACTGAAAGTGCCTTATTAAACAGAGGCCTCTCATTCATACCGGCTCAGGTTAGTAATATCAGTGAACTTTTAATTGACTTGAGACTTTTCACGTGCACCATTGCCTTGAAAAGCTTCTTTAGTAAGAATAAACCCTCTGAAGCTGCTAAAGAAATTGATTCTGTTTTCAAAAGGAAAAGCACCTTTACGCTGACACTACCACCTGTAGTGGACTGCTTCCTGAGAGCTTGTGAAAATGATTTTTATTGTTATTTTAACAACTTTAGAACTAATGAGCTATATACAAATGTTTCACATAAGGAATGGGAAATAATATACTCCTTACAGCGTGATCAGGATACTGTCATAAAACCGGCAGATAAGGGAGGGGGGATTGTCTTGCTAGATTGTCAAACATATCACAATAGTATGAAAAATATGCTGAACGATGTAGACACATATATTAAAATAGAACATCCTGATTTAGAGAGATTGGTCTATGAGGTACATCAAGAACTCTATGACTTTTTAATGTGTAGACAAATCGATCATGATTTATACTCCTACTTTTTAGTGGAACAACCTGGAATTCCATACATAAAGGGTTTGCCCAAGGTGCATAAAAATATATTACCACCTCCTTTACGTCCCATAGTTGTTGGCAATGGGTGGATCACAGAAACTATGTCAGTCTACATTGAAAGGAAATTAAGACCTATAGTTAATAATATTCCTTCTATATTGAGAGACACTTATCAGCTTCTAGATGATCTAGAAGCTTTCGATCAAGGTCTTCCTAGTGATTGCCTCTTAGTAACTATGGACATGAAAAATCTTTTTGCATCCATACCAAACAGCTATGGTAGTGAAGCTATTAGATGTCTCATTAAAGACAGTAATATGTTTGATAGTAATGATCAGATTCTACTTAATGCGCTACTAGATTTAGTATTAAATAACAATGTCTTTATGTATGATAATGAACTCTTTCTGCAACAGTGGGGAGTAGCCATGGGCACTCCCTGCGCAAACACCTATGCAAACTTAGTTGTTCATTATTGGGAATGTATGCATCTATTTAATAATGTAGGCTTTCAGAAGATGTTATTATATAAGCGTTTTGTGGATGATGTCCTCATATTTTGGAAGGGCACCATAAATGAATTCACAGCTCTAGTAGAATATTTAGAATCAACTACTTCATTTTTTAGATTTACTGTTGAACACTCATATACCAAGATAGATTTTTTGGATATCACCATCAGAAAAGATTAATGTGGTTTCTTACATACTTCTATATACAGGAAGTCTTGTTGGAAAAATACTTTATTAGAATACAACAGCATGCATCCTAGGCATGTGTTTCACAACATCATAAAAAGTCAGTTTATTAGGATTAATAAACTATGCAAAGATGCTGAAGACCTGTCTACACAAATTCATATGTTAGAGCAGATGTTCATAGAGAGGGGCTACGACCCAAATCTGATACACTCAGTAAAGCAATCTCTCCAGTTATCAGAAGTGTCTCATAATATTAGAGACAGACCGAAAGTCATACAGGGTAACTATGTACCAAGGAAACAAGTGGTAAATTTTCAAACCAGACACACTAGTGATAACAAGTGCATCACAAGAATTATAAATAAGAACTGGCACATACTTCTAACAGACACAGAGATTAAGAAGTTAGTGGGAGAGAGACCAGCCTTCATATATACTAATAGCAAAAACCTTAAGAGATTATTATGCATAGAAAAATCTAATGACGAAAAGAAAGGAGCCACTATGAGGGTACTATCTAATAAACGAGGGACATATCCATGTAATGCTTGCAATATGTGTGCTCACATTACAACAGAACAAGTTTTTACACATCCTTCAATGGATTTTGTATTCAAACCTAGTTTTATAGCCAGTTGTGTTAATTCGAATCTAATATATCTAGCAGACTGCTTGGACTGTGAGGCGTTCTATATAGGTATGACAACAAGGCTACTGAAAGAAAGAATTTACAATCACCTATATGACATAAAGAAAAACGATCATAAGAATGCTTTGTCTAAACATGTCAACAGTAATCCTGGACATACATTTAGATTTAGAATATTACAACTTGTTAAGCCTAATAAAAGGAAAGGTGATATATTTAATGAATTAGAAAATATTGAACTAGGTTGGATATTACGTCTAAAAGCGCATTATCCACCTGGACTTAATCAATACATTAGTGTTAGATCTTCACTAAAAGGGCGGAGCTTGAAATAGTAATTTTGTTTTGTTTTATTTTATATTTGAAAATACATTTTAGAATTATTCATAAAATATATATATATATATATATATATATATATATATATATATATATATATATATATATTTATTTATAATATATTATTATAGTTTATCTATATATATTTATATATATATATATATATATATATATATATATATATATATATATATATATATATATTTATCTATAATGAATGTATTTGTTCTAGTCACCCTAGATTATCAGATTACTAATAATATACACAATGCATTATACTAGATGTATTAATCTTATCTTATGTCCCTTAGGAATTTAAGAGGCATGCCCTTCTCCTTTATATTAGATTTGATACATACATATACACATATTTTTAGCCTTCATTCTATATATATATTTTCTAATTTTCTTAATTGTTAAATGAAATATATCTATATATTTGATTCATATATATTTGACCTTTATAGGCTAGTTTCTATAAGCTACTAATAAATAATGTATGAGAAATTTTAAATAAGGTTTTGGCTTAGTAAATACGCATATGTATGGATGTATATGTTATACATATATACCTTATAAGAATATATATTTTTTATATATATTTTTTATATATACACATGTTTTTTAGAACAACTCAATGGATATATATATACATGTATATATATTTTTTATATATTTTTTCTATACATTTTAATTTGAAAGCATATGATGAAATGTGGACATCTACATGCTATATAAACTTTAGATTCACATATATATGCTTTGTTTTATGAAATAATATTATGTTCTACTTTTATAAGCGTTTGTATATGCCTACATCCGGTTTAATTATGTGTTTTTTAAAGTAATAGCAACAATTGCTTCATTTTTATTAGCAAGGATAGTACATTAGTCTATTTGGCTTTTGCAGTTAGATACTTTCAGCAGCATTCTGCTTGCTGAATGTCAACTAGTTTTAGACTTGTTAATTGGATGATTGCTGCTATATTATATAATTGTTTTATTAGATTGAGCATACTAGATGTATATAAGACTGATGGTTCCATCTAATTAATAGATCTGAAGAAGCGTACAGTCCGTACGCGAAAGCGCTTATCTCTGTTTGTTTGTTCAAATAAAGAAGCTTTTATTGTAGCATCGTGGTGGTCGTTACTCTGGTGTTTGCACTGCATTTTCCTTTATATATTGCAGAGGAGACCTTCGGGAGCCAGCTGAGGTTGTGTTTCTTGGCATTTCAGTTTGGGTTAAAGTTCTGGATGCATAGGCTACTGGTATGCCTTCTTGAAGACATGCTGCACCAAGACCATACTTTGAAGCATCACACGAAAGAGTTACATGTTTGTGAACATCATAATATCTCAGTGTAGGTGGACTGAATTTTCTGTTTCACAATGTCAAATGCTTTTTGGTGTTCCAACCAGGAACAGTTTGCATTTTTGCATGTCAATTCATGTAAGGGTGCTGAAAGCTCACTCAGGTCTGGGATGAACTTTCCTAAATAGTTGACCATACCAAGAAAAGGTTGTAAAGATGTGACATTTTCTGGAACTTGCATCTCAAGAATTGCTACTTGCTTAGATGGATCAGGCTGTAAGCCAGAACTGGTAAACAAATGACCCACATAAGTATCTTCTTTCAATTTGAATTTACATTTCTGAGGATTCATTTTAAGATTTACTTCACGTGCACAGTCCAGAACTTTCTTGAGGTTTCTATGATGTTCTTCTTCACCATTGCCCCCTACAATAATGTCGTCTACTATGATTGCACATGAATAACCAGAAACAATTTTCTCCATCGCATGTTGAAATACTTCACCGGCAAAATTTATCCCAAATGGCATTCTCAAGAATCTGTATCTACCAAATGGTGTACTGAAAGTGGTTAACAATGAAGATTTGTGATCCAGCGTCATTTGCCAAAAGGAACTTTTTGCATCTAAGACTGAAAAAAAGCGGCATTTGGCATGAGAGTGGCTACTTCTTCTACTGTATGCATTGGATGATGAGAACGTTTAAGCACTTTGTTTAAATTGCTCGGATCAATACATATTGGAATATCATCTGAGATTTTCTTATGAGCTATGACCATGGAGGATACCCATTCAGTTGGTTCTTTTACTGGAATAAGAACACCCACATTCACTATTTTGTCAAGTTCTGCTTTTACTTTGCTCTGCATTGCTACTGGAACCTTCCTTGCTAGTCTGACGGGCTTATTTCATAGTTTAACTTCATGGAATGTGTAACTGAAAGTTTGCCAAGCTGATCTATGAAAATATCAGCATATTCACTAAAAATATTCATTGTAAAACTATCATGGCTGTTCAGACTTATATGGTGGATCTCTTTATTGAGTGAAATCAATCCCATTCTCAAACTATCTTTCATGCCTAGCAATGAATGCATGTTTTTTTTTGACTATGTAAAACTGCAAGTCATAGCTGTTCCCAGCAGAATGGCATATGATAACTACTGCGCCATCATTTTGAATCTCTTCAACATTATAAGCAATTAGTTTTGCACACTTCTCTGAATCAAGTTTCTCATTAGCTTTTACTTTAGCAAACATTTATGCAGATATAACATTGCACTTGGATTCTGTTTCTACTTTAAGCTCTACAGATTTCTCATTAATTCGTACCGTGCAAAATATTTCACTGTTTGCTGCCAACTGATAATCTACTGTGTTAACTGTTTCATCAATCACAGAGACACCATCAACTTAAAAAGCGTCCTCACAGCTCTCTATCTGATCTAGTTGCTTCTTTAGATGCACTCTTTTAATAAAAGTATGTGCCACTTTAGACTTACGAAGCCTTTTGAAATGATTCCACTTTTTACATTTGTGACACTGCTGACCAAAAGCTAAGCACTTCTCTCATTAAGGTTCATGACTGCCTCCACAATTACAACAGTTAACAATGAGGTTAGGTACTGCTTCATTCGATTTATATTTCATTTTTATCTTAGCTTTATGCTGTACACTATCAACATTCACATGGGCAGATACTGCATGAGATACTGCATCCATGCTTTTCTCATTTGTAAGCATATTCATGTTTTTTCTGTAAGCTCATGTATTTGACAAATCTCAATGGCTTTGCTCAACATTAAATCACTGTCCTGAAACAAAATCTTTCTCACTGCATCATTATTAACACCACACACAAGCCAGTCTTTTATCAACTCATGTCATAAATTACCAAATCTGCACAGTTTTGCTTTATTTCTTAAGTCAGTAATATATGCTGCTATAGTTTCACCAGGATTTTGATCTGTGTATAATGTGTCTTTCCACTGTAATATTTGTTTGAGGGTTACACATTTCTCTAAATTTACGTTTTAAGCACTCAGGGTCCCCCCACATATCAGCTTGTATCACAATATGGCAGTTCTCCCCTTCCCATGCATACATGGCAGGTGCATGCACAAATGAATGTTCCTTCTCAATGGCTTCCAAGCCAGCTAAATTAAGAAATATGAATGGCTTTGTACATGCATCATTATCAGAAAATGCAGCCTGTATGAAAATATCATATTATTGCTCAAACACCTGACATTTCTCAGCAATATTATTATCAAACAGCAATGGTTCAGAACTGTAAAATCCCTCTGCCATAACAACAAAATTCATTTAAATATAAACATAGACCAGGTACTTCTAATTATGTGACAGTTGAGTATAACAATCTCTCTGAAAAGGCTTTACTTTAGCACTGCAAACACTGAGAACATTCCAGAAACTTCAGATACTTCAGAAAGGTTTAGTTAATGTGAAAAACTAGTACATTGCAAAAAACATTTAGTTATTTTAGCCTTTCTGTACATTTTAAACAGTTCAGAAATCAATCTGAACACTTGTGTAATTATTTCAAAAACTTTTATCAGTATGTCATTATTTCAGACATTTCGTTCATTTCGGTAATTATTTTGAACATTTTGAATGCTTAATCATTTATTCGGTGACTGAAAAATCATTTAAACAAGTTTAAGTACCTGTGAATAACCACTGACCTGTTTGCAAGTTGGCTCCAGTATATTTCTCCACTTCTAACTGTGTGCATCATGGTTTGAAATCTGAAGCAGGTTCAGATCCCATTCTGACACTATGTTGCATGTCTCGTGTATCCAATTAGACTCTGAGGCTGTGTATTCATTCAAGTCATTTATTATACATAAAAACATCAGGAACTGTTACTGGAACATTTACCTAAGCTAACTGGCTGACTTGTTACTTCAGACACACTCGCATCTGCATCTCCATTTATACCTGCACTCATACTGACTGACTATACAAAATGGCACTGATGTTCCACATGCTCAGTAACTTATATGCATGTGCTATCTAGCTACAGTGGCTGACTAGGCATAATGCATACAATAATCTACAGTGATGTAGCTGAAGTGCCTGAAATGGGTGGTAGGATACACAAAGTAGACAGACAAAAAAATGACGGCATCAGAGCAGAAGCCAGAGTAGCCCCAATTGCAGAGAGGGTCAAAGAGATAGAGATTATGTTGGTTTGGGCATATGTGCAGAAAAGCAGAAGACAATCTGGTGAAGAAGATTTGGAACAGACAGGAAGAAGCAAAAGAAAATGAGGGCATCCAGAAAGAGACAGATGGATTGTGTTAGAGAAGACCTGTGACAGTCAGGCATGAGTGTCGAAGAAGGTAGGAGAGTAGCATTGAATCCAGAGAGAAGGCAGCAGTTGACATGGCACCCCAACTACAAATAGAAAATTGAGAAAAAGGGGATTGATGAGGATCTGCTGCTAGAAGCCTATATTACTAGTTATCGTTAGAAATAATGACTGCCAAGTTGCTACCTTTTTAGATGACCAAATTGGGACACTTGTTACTGAAACATTACACTTTGCTGGATATTCAATACCTGCAGTCAATACAAAAGACAGAGTGTTAGTTGATTTCCAAAATGTGGCCACTTTTATGGAATTTTAATTTTTTTATTGTTTTATCATATAAAGGTGTTTGAAATATAATACCACAGTTTTCTACAATACTTAGAAAAAATTAGGAAACATTTTTACCTCCTCAGATATCAAATCATTTGCCATTTTTCATATTTGTTTCACAAGAAAAAAACTGCCCAGATCAAGACTGCCCAGTGAAAACAGGGGCAGATGATGATCCTAAAACTTTTACACTGTAGAGTTCCTATATGTACACAAATTATGTAGCATGGTTTATATAAGTATATTTCTTATTCCCTTGAGCATACTTTCTAAAATGTATTTTTTACTGTTTCGTGCTTTAGTTTCTCACTTGGGTAAGATTTGCAGCTGAGCTCTGTATGTGACAAACAATCAGCCTCTGCCATTGGACTATATGTAATGGACTTTGCAACATGCTTGGAAGAATGCAATGTTCACGTGTTTGGTTATTCAAGATTAATTCTCAGATTAAATATATATTCTTACACAAATGGGTGGAGAAAATGATTTGTTTGCCTTTATATATATTATTATCTTATTAAGACTGCAATGTTGTGCATATCAATAATTGATCAACACAGATATAGTAAATCTCCAGACACTGGAGCTGACCCAGTTTGGTTTTGTCAAGGACAGATCATGCCTACTCAACCTGGTGGACTTCTTTGAGAAGGTCACCAAAACAACGGATGAGGGCAAATTTTTTCACACTGCCTAACTTGACCTGGCCAAGACATTTGACACAATACCCACTTGGGCATTGTTGACAAGCTGAAGAGGTTAGGTGCAAACCTATATGTCACCCAGTGGATAGACAACTGGCTGACAGACAGGACCCAGGAAGTTAGAATTGGGGAGTTCACCTCTACAAAGAGGCCAGTCACAAGTGGAGACCCTCAAGGATTAGTCCTTGGACTGCTCCTTTTTGACATTTACTTCTCAGAAGTCAAACCCAATGTCAATGGTCTCTGGCTGACTAAATTTGCAGATGATTGCAAATTAGGAGCTGTCATTGAATCTCACACTGACACAAATGTTTTCCAGGAGGGGCTGACACAGACAAACAACTGGTGTCAGAGTCAGGGACTAAAACAAAATACCAAGAAATGCATAATAGTATCCTTTGGGAAGCCATCCATCCCTAGTAACTATCATATTGACAACACACCCCTTAGAGCTGACCCAGTAGTCAGGGACTTAGGGACACACTTAGATAGTAATCTAGTCTTTGGCCATCATGTGTCTGCAGTGGTGAGAAAATCATTCTATGTTGCACTACGTATAAACAAAGGTATGGCATCTAAGTCCAAGGAAGTCATTGTTCCACTGGATTCAGCATTCGTCAGATGTATCACTGAGTACAATGCCCCCTTTGGTATATACCTAACCAGGCATATCCAAAAACTGGAACGTCCATTCAGGTTTTTCACTAAAAGAATACAGGGCATAAGTAAAATGTCTTATGCAGACTGCCTCAAGGCCCTATCCCTGTATTCTGTCTCCTATAGTCTTTGGAGGGCATATCTATGCCTGGCATACAGGGCATTGTCAGACCCCACTCTGATGGACTTCCTGTATGTGCACAAAACAAACAGCACCAGAGTTACTCATTCTAAAGACTTAATTCTTGCCTCTGATATAAATAGGACCTGCTGGAGAGATAGGCATGTATCCCAGAGACTACCCCATCTATCTGGATCCTCTATGAATCATTGTATTTCATGTAATCAATATGCAATTATTTGGCCCAAAACATCTAAAACATTGGGATATCACTAGTCAAAACAACAACACTCTCAAGATCACAAAACATAACCAAAAACATTTTCTTTTCACGCAGCTTCCCTGCACCCCTAACTTAGGAGCAAGACCACTGGGGGGGGGGGTCTACGTCAGCGAAAAACCTATTCGTCGAACACCTGTTTGTCCAACTCTATTTTTTGAAGCCTCAGTCTGTCGAATGTTCATTTAAGCAATTTGTTTCCTAGTAGAAAAAATGCTTGGCCATCATAGGGAATTTGCCCTTTTCCTTACTGTAGTATGATCTCAGAGTTGGTATATTTAGTTAGAGAGGGTGTGATGGGTGCAGCCCCCCACCTGGGTGGGTTTTAAATTTTGTGAATTTTGTGACACTTGTTAGGTCGGCCAAGCGTTTTTTCCCCTGGGAAAAAATTTGCTTAAATTAATGTTCAACAGATTGAGGCTTCGACAAATTGAGTTCGACAAAAAGGTGTTTGATGAATAGGTTTTTCACTGAAGTGATATAGAAGCCCCCCCCCCCCCCCCACCAGGCTATATCTATCGATTTGTTTCTATTTGCTTGTCTATTTTTCTGGCAAATGTTTTATTTTATATACTTGTAATGATTCCTGTCTCTGCTGTTTTAATACCAAATTCTACCTTGTAAATCCCTCAGTCATTATAAATTGCCATCTATTTTATACTAATCCTTTAGTATATTTAATATTATAAATACTTTGAAATGTGTCTTTGACATTGAAATGTTTTGTTTATTGGCAGAATCTGTTGCATAAATACCTTGAATGGGATTGCGATATTGAAATATGTTGCTTAATTTGTGGACCTCACCCTTGGTTATAAACCCAAAGCTGAGTCTGAATATAGTCTGGTTAGATCAGTGCTCTACTCAGTTCAACCAATATAAACAAATGTATAAATAGATAAATATATAGATAACTAACTAACTAAATAACCTAATTATAATATTTTTAAATATATTTTAGGTAGACCCCCATTGCCTTCATTTTCTTTAATATATTATATTCTTTTTAGCTTTGAAATGTTCTTAACTGCTGTTTTAGCTGTCATCATAAAAGAAGAGTTCGTTAAAGGGTGGTTCTTTCTGGAAATCAGAAGTTTTCACCTGAAGAGGTACTCCTTATCTAGAAAAAAAAAGAGGGGCAGGTAATATACCTCATATATGAAATCATCATGCTTCTGAAAAATCCCACATAGTCATACAACCAAGATATGTAAGATCTTGACCTCTGCCGAATATCCCAAAATATTTAACCTACCCCTTTGTCTTACACCTTTCTTTCAGGTTGCCCTACTCTGTTTCTCTTCTTACTTTCTTTTGCTATTTGTGAACTTTTATCTTTTATTCTTTATTCATTACTACTATTAGCAATCACTTCAGCAGTATCATCACATCTCACATCAATGTATGACATTGCCTTCTCTTATACCTGATAAGCCAACAAAGAAGTTCTATGCATAGAATGATGGAGCTATGACTGTACCACAGATGACCCACAGTGATTAGCTGTCAGGTCAGGTGCTGGAGGTGCCAGCCAAGGTGGGGTATCAGTTAGTGGCTAACACTGGTTCACTCATTCTGGGGGGGGAGTGCAGTTCAGTACTGCTGCAGGAGAGACACCTATGGGTCATACAATAGACTTGCAAGACAGAATAGTTGGTTATGATCCTGTAGCAGGCACTAAACTGCATTATATTTGATTAAAAAATTATGGCTAGGAACAAGGAAAAAATTCTAAAACTACACTGAACCACTGCCATAACCAAAAGTCTTGCCTTCCTTATCATATCTGCCTCAATACTGAAAAGAAAGTGGTATGAAATGGCAAGTAGGCAATGGGACTGCAGTGATTATTGGATACAGGGGAACCAAAAATAGTAAAAATAACTCTGATCTGTGGTCCACTGCCAATATTCAAGTGCAGATTTCAAGTACCAATATCAGTATCACATCGGTCTGCATTTGGAGTAGAGGCACCACCTCTGCCTCTTTATGCAGGACAGTCCCTATTTGGACAGCTATGTCTTGTGAAAAATATGAATGATGGTAAATGTCCAGATATTTTACAGCAAAAAAATATTTCCTAAGTTTCATGTAATGGTTACTTAAACCATTAATATGTTTATTGAAACACCTTAATATTTTATAAAAAAAAATAGAAAACAAACTTAAATTCTATAAAAGTAAGCTCTTATTTTAGCAAAAAGGTGAAGTCCGGTGCATTGCATTCCTTATAGGTATGGTTTGCCTTGCATAATCTTATTTTTCCATGGCAAATGTACCATTTTGGGGCTCTGAAAAAGGTGGCAATCATAGTTTGGAACCGGACAGGAGTTATCAGCTGAAAAGATTTCTCCCACTGTGTTGCACTCTCAGGTTCCTTAACTCACCAATAAGAAGATGACAAAGGATGACATGCAGAGAGGACCCAGCACAGATGTCAGAAATCATGGGAGAAAGACAAATGATAGTGTGGGCAGAAGTTAACTGAAAGTGCAACAGGGACACAGGAAGAACTAGATGTCTTTTTCATTATTAGTAACATTTCAAAACATTAACTGACTACTACAAAAAAGGAAGCTTTCAGAAAGGGATAGGTTGTGCACCTGTAACAAAGGCTTTTATTCTGCAGTTGCTTAAAGGAAAACACCTTAGAACTCAGAAAACATGTTTTTTCATTTGTTCATTGTATATTTGTTTTCTGAGTTATTTTAATACCTCAAAATCACTTCAAGTGCTTCTTTTACAATTTTAATGTGTTTCCCTCAAAATGGTGGATGATGGAGTCTTCCTTGGTAATGTGATCTTGTTTTCTTGATTTCATTCCTTCTCCTTAGAATACATTTCAAGTCCTCTTTATATGAGTCATGCTAGACATAAGGAAGTGGTGTTTTCTCATGCCATTATGATAGAATGGCAGGACTGTGAAACACTGTCATCTAACACACTTTCTGTAACAGAGCTACTTGTGTGTTTCCTTGACTGAGCCTCATTTATGTGTCTGATCTTGTTCTATCCTATAAATAGCTGTTAGCTACTTCCAGCAAAACAAACAAAAAGTAGGTAAATAGCAGGCTTTTTAAAAGGTATTATCTTGTAGTTCTAAATAAATTGACAGACTTTTCCCCACACTCTCATGCTGAGGTGTGAAAACTCTCACTACAGTAAATGATCTTTGCTGTACATTTACAAGTAGTAGGACTCCATACTAAGTCTGTCTGCTACTTCCGAATGCCTTCAGTAAGAAGTTTTTTCTCTTTCATGAATGATGCAAAACTAAAATATGCTATTATTTAATGATAATACTTAAAACAGTACTGCTAATACTACTCAGTTGAAAGACCAAGAGGTTTCAGTTTAGAGGTCATGCTACAGTAGGCACACTTCATAAAAGTAATTAATTGCAGTGTTGTAAATCATTCACAGCCCCTTACCAATTGTTTTTTGCAACAAAGCTATCTGCCTTTCTGGGTTCAGCAAATAATGAAACCATTGTTAACAAAAATTAATAAATAAATAAATAAAAACAAGATATGAGTTTTACAGTCTCTACAATGTTGTCTTTTCACGCAGTATATGTAAACTGCAGCACTGCATCTATTTCAACAATGCATAAGGGCATAGACTGTAAGATTTATGATCTTAGCATTAGTTCTATTGTTTGGTTGATCTGATCATTTGTTTTACTATTTATCTAGGCAAATATCTGCAATAGTCTGTGCTGAGGAATTATAACTGATTAAAAGCATTTTTCTAAACAAGAGATCTTAATACAATAAAAACTTTTCAAGCAAGAGTTTTTAACATAATAGAATATTTTCCTGTGATGAACAGTAGCTGCTGTTCATAAATATGTGCAGTCATACAGCTGTGATTCAGGGTCAGTAGCAGCTTTCTTAGCACTGCATGAGTCATAAAGGGACCCATGATCAGTAGTGTAACAACATAAAATATTGCATTTAAAGAGGTGTTCATGTGTACAGCTGGTATGTAAATGGGGATATACATCATAGTTGATGAGTTACAAAGGTGTGACTCACAGAGCATACTGCAGAGTAGGTATGGGACAGTTGTATGTGTAGAGTGATATAGAGCTGATTTTGTGGGTTAAGCAGTGGACTTAAAAACTGAAGGTGCCAATTTTAAATCCTGATTAGGGTAACCTTTTCAAATGCAATTGACATGAGCTGTTTCCTGGTGTACTGGTTCTCTGCACTAACAATACTAGATAGCATCTATGGTTTGATGCTGCCTACAGGGGAGTTTACTTTGTGGGGTAGGGCAGGGTATAGGCATAATGGTTAAGGTGCTTTTCTAAAACATACAGGGTTTGATTCTTACCTTGGTCACTTTCCAGTTACTGGCCAGGCATGCACCAGTGTGCAAACTGCTTACCTAGTATTAACCCATAAAAACCTATGAAAAACTGTAGGAAATACAACAACCCAGCTCCTAATGCTCAGTTTATAATGGTGCCCTGTGCACAAAAGCATAGCTAAGCAACAACATCATCACTACTGGACTCACATGACACATATCTCACAAAATATCAAAGGTGCAAATATATTTCTTGGCATGTATTGCAGTGTACACAATCACAAAGCCTCAACCACACTTGACCTCCCTCCATCCTAATGATGCAACTGAGCTTCCTCAAAGAAAACTGCAGCTGTACAAGCTGTCTTTATTACCATAGTATGCTTATGCATCACATTTCAGAGCTATGGGAAACGTCAACTGAAACTTTAATGAATCAGTCCTTGTCTTGGCATTGAGATCATGCTTGCAGTAAAACGCAGGCTTGTGTGTGGGTCCATTTTGTGCTTAGCATTGTATACAGTTATTCTACAACATGTCGTAGCTTATAGTTTACTAGGAATCTACTCCAAATTACCAATTATTGCTGTGAATGCAAAATTTGCTATCTGAAGAAAGAACATGGGGATTTGTCTAAAATTAGTGTTTTATGAAGGAGCAAGCCTCTCATAGCATAGATAAGCAATGAAACTTGACAGAATCATGTTCGAGGTAAACATGATTTAGAGAAGTCAAATACTGGACTTACTGTAAATAATGGCATGCTGTTTAATCGGTAGTCAGATAACTGTAACTGAAATATATTTGGGCTAGAAATCACACTCTCTGTGCCCTGGCAAAAAATAACCTCACCTTTCATTCATACGAAATGTGGGCGTCACGCCTCCATGCATGTCTTTTTGTTTTGGCTCTTCCCAAATACCCACAAATTCTATATATCCCAACTCCAAGATTGTACAACCATGGGGGTAAATACAGAAGGAGTACATGAAGCATAGTTTATTATTTCTCTCTTCACTGATTCATCAACTGAAATATAATGCACATTTGTCAGGTCAAATATAAAGTGTAGGATCATTGAATAACGAATTACTGATGTACACAAAACATCAGCAAGTTAACCTTTCTTCTGTGATGTTTTGTACAAAGATAACATGATGTGCAATAAACTAATGCTTATCAAATACCTTTTTTCACAGTGAATTAAAGACTCTATTTTAAAAATGCAATGATTGCCTTAGTGTTATTTGAGCACTTATATTTTGGTAAAAGATATTACATCTTTTAGCCAAAATTCTAGATGTTTTAGAGCAGATTGTTAAAGTAGTGATTAGACATTGCTATTTGTTTATCCTTAAGTAGATTTTGTGTTGTGCTGCACAAAATACTTTAGTTGTTGCTGAGACATTACGTTATGAAGAGACACCATCTGTCAAGATGTACTTCATTTTTTTCCCTAAAGACATGACAAGCTGGAACACAAGATCAGGTTCAACAATGATAAATGTTTACTTCATTTTCTAGTTAGGCAGCAGAAGGCTGCAGTAGGAATATGTGCATGAAACATTTTTATTTAGGGCATTTGTAAACAACTGTTATATTACAGAGCCTTATTTTTCAGTCATTTCCTTGTAACACATGCAGACGCACACATACACACATACACACACACACACACACACACACACACACACACACACACACACACACACACACACACACACACACACACACACACAGAAACCCACGAGTTATAGGTAAGACTGTCCAGTCTAATTTCTTGTATGTTCCGTATAAGTTTTTCTTGTACTAAAATATAAACAATGCATTCTTTAGAATGTAAATTTTACGCAACATCCTAAAATCGTTTTGAAATCAGAAGAGCCCTAGGAGAAAAGATTGTCTGAAATTCCACACAGTCAATTCAAAAATGACAGCACTATGGAACTACATCATATACGTTTAATGGGTATAGTGTTTCACCTGGACTTTTTGCAGGAGTTTTCTATGTTATTAACAATACTCTGTTATGGGTTGGAACATTGCTAGGAACATTGGCATTTATTCTTCAATAAATAATACTGCAATAAGAAAATGGCACGGTCATGTGCAAAAATGAAGACAATATGAGACTGACTATATGTACAAAGAATAAAGGTGACAATCCATTTTTACATTTGACTAGTAATAGTTAATTAAATAGCACCACTATATCCTTTAACAAATGTAAGTTTATATTAGGTTCTATTAGTGTCCTTTATGGTAGAAGCAATACTCAAAAGAACAGAACATTAAAGATGTAACCATAAAAAATATTCAAGTTCACAAAATGAAAATTGGATTTTTTCCTCCTCCTCCAGCCTCTGTGTGGTAAACAGAGTACACCATTTCAACCAAAGCTGTGTATGAAAATTTGACTTGTTTTGTCTACTTTTGGTTTTACGACATGCTGTACATTCCAGTGTATTAAGTAACAGTTGAATTCTTACATTTTTTCTTCAAAAATATATGATGGTCTGGGTAATTATGAGGTGAAAGTCTAAATTGTTTGGCGGTGTAACTTTAAATGCTGACATATCTGCTTAATATTTAGAACCTACTTTCAGAAGAAAATAATGTTGACGACATTATCTTACTTTTATGACATCTACATTAAAAGATTAAACTGAAGACTATATATAGCATATTTTAGTAAAAGTCACAGGTGAAGGTCTCTTCAGTCAGTAATTCTAGATATTGAAAACAGTCATTCAGAAGATTCATTATATAAAATATCAAATACTGCTCTGAGCAACAGAGCAGTTGTGTAGAACGGCTGCAGAAGCTACATGCTGCTTTGTTAAATTTAACATCCAATCCAGGAGCTTGTTTTAGTGACTGAAACAACATCTTCTGCTTCATTATCGTACTTGTAGACCTTGGAGCCTGAGAAGAAATAAAGAGATCCTATGGAAAAAAAGAAGCCAGAAGACAATGGTTTTACTACCGTCACATTTCACTGGATTTTTTATCAATTCTGTTCCATGTATGAAATTATGTCATATACAAAGAACATTAATACAGATTATATTTAAATTCCAGAACAAAAATAAAAATAGTCAGTGCCACCTAATACCCTACCCTGCAACTAAAACTGCTATAGGTAAGCATGCTTGCCTATTTTTTTTAAGAAAAAACAGTACTAAAAATAACAAGTAGTTGACTGGGATTTCTGTAAAAATGAAATTGTTAAAGATCATATTTAAAAGCACAAAACAATCTTTTCATTTACAAACAAAAAAGTGTTTGCATGCATCTTTTGCATCCTTTAAAAAAATATAAAATTTTAAAGATTGCTTATGAATGTAGAAGAAAAAAATACTGAGCCGTGTTCACAATATTAATATTTATGGGTGGGCAGGAAATGGTTTCACTTAATTTAACTAATTTAACAGTTTGGCAATCACATAACTAATTTACAATTACTTACCATATGCTAATCCAGCAGAATTAGATCTGTAACCCAAAGTGTTTTATGCACCTCCTGCTCGCCCATGAATATTAATGATGTAAACCCTGTTTAGTACATTTAGTCTTCCATGTCTGGAAGCAATTAAAAAAAAAACATTTTGTTTATAAATGCATTTGAAATGACCTTTTGCTTTTATGTAAAAAGGAGTTTGCATGTATTAAGATGCATGCTAACACTTGCTTATACAAAAACAAATGGTTGTTTTTTGCATTTAAACATGGTGTTTAGCAACTATAGCAACAGCATTAGAGAGCCCCACTGCTCATTCAAAACGAAAGGGCTATATTCCCAATTAGTAAGGTTTCTGGCTTGGCTTTAGTGGTGATGGATTAAAGAATAGGAAGTAATAGCACTTGTTGGAGGATACTTCATTTCCAGGTTGTAGTAATATTTTTTTCTAGATAAAAATTATGTTCATTGCCAAAGTTTCTCTACATTCCTAAGGATAGACTATCTTGACTATTATTAAATGTAGTCTGCACTTTTCCATTCAACAAGGTCTACTCTTGTATTTCGATTTTTCTGTTTTATAACTATGTTAAGGCAGGAGGAATCCTTGTGTTTGCTCTTTGTTTGACTCTTCCTTTTAAAAGACTTCCTTGTTCATGGGTAGATTCACTTTACTGTTACCCTACCCCATTAAAGTGGCGAAAGACTGTACACTGCTTTGTTGTCATGAAATTATTAGAATTGTCCCTTTTCTTCGAGCTCTTAGTTCTGAACAATTCATACATTTGTACCTATCCTTTTAAGCTCATTGTGAGGTACAGGCTTTGACTGATTAACTCCCAAGAAAGTGGGAGTTGAGTCCCACTTTACTCCCCTCACACCACCAATTCATCAGACACCACCACCAGGCTGCCCAATATATTTGCTTTGATCTCTACCCACTGTCACATCCTAAAGACATGCTACTTAAAAATACAGTACCATAAAACACATAAAGACACTAACATAAAACACATAACCTTGCTATCTCACTACCCTCATAGTTAGTACTACAATATAACTGGAAGTCTTAACTCCCACTTACAGCTTCCTATACAATCACAATGCACATCCAATCAGAAAAGTGTTTCTCCTTGCCCTGTTCTCTCTCCTTTCCTCTTCACCTGCTCACTCTCCATAACCAATACCAGACTCCTTCATAAAACACCCACACAATCATCACATCACCATGTATTACCCCTACTTCTATAACTTCCACACCAACAAAACACCATCACAATCCCCCAGCAATCAGACCAGTCCCTCTCTCCAACTCACTACTGCCAGGATCACTCTTCTATATAGTTACTAAGGCTCAGAAGCAGTTTTCTCTCTGCCTAAAAACACCAAAGACCTCCTTCAGACTATCCTCCATAATATTTATTCTCCTTTTAAAGAGTGACATTGAATCCAAATCAGGCCCAACAGCTGCCATTCCTCAACATCAGAACTACTTGTTTCCTCCATTGGCTTGTGCCCTCCTCAATGTACACAGCATCAGAAACAAGCTAGACCACATAAGTACTTTTATTTCATTTTGACAGTCACAGAATCCTGGGTCATGCAAGACTCACCCAACTTACAACATTCTGTCCTTCTATAAGTATGTCAATGATGCCAGACTAGGCAAACAATCTGGTAGAGGCTCTCTAGTTATGCACAACAATATCCTAAACTCAGAAGCTTTTACTGATCGAAATTCCTCCTCAGACTCTGGTATAACTGGATTGTTCTAAAATATCCAGCTCATAAAGGCAAACTGCTACAGATTGTTACAGCCTATCTACCAACCATTCTTCCTCAAATAAATTCAAACTACTCTTCACTAGCATTGTTAATAATCCCAAAAATAATAACATATTCATTCTAGGTGGCTTCAATCTTAATTATCTTGGCCTTCTTTTCATCTGACATGGGTACTTTCCTAGCAGGCCTAGGTCTTCTTCATCTCATAAAAGAACAAGACCTAACCTCTGGTCCTCCAAACACTCCACACTCAACCTGTTTATTCTAAGCATTCCAAACTCATCTCCAACATAAACATTATCCCACCATTACTAAACAACCACTGCCCAATCACCTTTACAATTGTCAATCATCCTATAAAACTGTCACTAATATTAAAAGCCTTCAGAAACCAGAGTAGCACTAATATTGATAAACTCAGAACCTTTCTCACAGCTCACAACTGGAACCATAATTTCTCCTTACATGACTCTAATACAGTGGCTTTAGGCCTAACCAACTTTCTACACCAGCTACAAGACACATTCTTCCTACTTATCCATAAGCTTTATAAACCCACCAAAACTGAATGGCTATCCACTGAGCTCAAACATATTTTAACTCTGATGGATGAAGCATGACAAAAATGGGTACAACGCCCCTACAACTGACAATTGCACCTCCTTTATAGTCATATGTAACCTAGCCATGAAGTCCATCAGAAAACACAAACACAATTTCCAAACAAAGGCATTCCCCCCTATACTTTTGGAAAGAGATTAACCTTCCTACAGGATGAAAACTTTCTCATGATACCCTGTCTACAAGTACTATTCAATGTGGTACAACAAAACTTCCTCCTGAAGTTTTCCTTAAAGAGTTTAACAATCTCTCATCAAAAATTCCACAACTACTACACATCATGCATTGCTCACCTCACCACCATTTATCTCTGTCTTCCACTTGAAATGTATTTATCCCAAATAAGTTTTTATTCCCCTTGAAGATATTTCCATGTAGATCCCTCCTGGATATGACAACATAAACTCCTGGTTTATATATTACTGAAGAGAGCATCTATGTCTTCCTGTCACCCACATATTTAATCTATGTCTCACACATAACATCATGCCACAGATTTGGAAAATTGCTCTAATTAAACCCCTCCCAAAACATACCAAACCAAAAGATACCTCTCACTTTCATTAAATATCCCTCCTTCCAATTCTGGGCAAACTTCCAGAAAAGATAGTCTACATCCAACTCTGTGTGTGTGTGTGTGTGTGTGTGTGTGTGTGTGTGTGTGTGTGTGTGTGTGTGTGTGTGTGTGTGTGTGTGTGTGTGTGCATGTGTGTGTGTGTGTGTGTATATATATATATATATATATGTATATATATATATCTTTCAGTAAGAACTGGTCTCCTCCAAAGAGCTGGCCTGAAGTGCTATGATAGCATTTTGGTCCCTAACTGATGACATCTTGCAAAATTGTGAAATAGTCCTCCTTACAGGTTCCCTATTTATAGACCTGACAAAGATGTTTGACCTCACTGACCACTATCTTCTCCAAAACAAACTAACTGAAATTGGTATCAGTCTAGATGCCACTCCATGGTTTAAAAAGTTCCTCACTGACAGACACCTCAGAGTTAAAATAGAATCCTCAAAGTCAGAATTGGTACCTATTACTAAAGGTATACCATAAGCAACCATTCTTGAACCCCTTCTCCTTATTCATTACTAAACTCCCTTGTGACCCCTCATCTTCCACTTATCCTTTATTCTGATCACTCTCACATCAACATCTAATGCCAACTCCAGTCAGGCACACAAGAGCTCCACCAATGGCTCATAAGCCATAAACTACTTTTCAACCCAACCGACCAAAGCTGTGCTTTTTGGAGTTCCACAGAAAATTCACCAAGCACCTGCCTCTTTAACTATCTCTAACTTATACAACCATTCCATAGAGACATCCTACACTTTCAAATATCTAGGATTATGGCTTGATCAGTCACTAGACTTCCGTTTCCACATAGACAAAGTGAGAGCCAAAATAATCTCTCTGTTCTTCTGGACCAAAAAGATTTCACCCTTTCTATCCTAAACAGCCAGACCAGCCATGTCAAAGAAGTTCTTCCTTTTCAACTTGAATATGGGTTTACAATTTTTGTTATTACCGCCAAGAAAAACATTGCTTCTCCCCAGACTCTAACATCTGCTGATTCATTACAAATTTGTCTCTTTGTGAGCATCATCACCCTAGAAGAAGCCAAATGGCCACTCATAAAAATAAAGATCTAACTTGCTTTAAGGATCCCAACTCTACAAACTACTCCAACTCCACATGTTTACTCTCCTTGCAGGTAGGCTTCACAATAAATAGCCTCCACATACAATTTGAGACACTACTCACAAGCCACACTAACTCTCATTACCCTGGAACCAAAGTTAGGACTGTACGTGCTTTCTCCTCTCAGGCACCTACTCTTCGGCAAGCACTCCACATCTACATAAAGGAAATCAACACTCAACACAAGTTAAAAATCATTTTTTCATCCATACCAAATGCTCCTGCTTCATTACAGGACGCATCACCTAGATTCTCTCCTTTCCTCATATCTTCTCCTCTCTCAAGTTTTACTGAAGATTGAGACCCACTTTAGAATCTAATTGAATTTAATAGCAATTGTCTCTACAAGTGGATGTTTGTTGCATACAATAGCTCTGATCAGGGGCATGAAGTAGTGATGGCCTCTATCCCCATTGCTGTTTGTTGTTTTCACAGTATATTTACAGTATTTAAACATATGTATACCACATCTGGAAATTATGTTGCAATATGGAGTCCCACTAGTCTCAACTTGGTTTGCAGATGACCATGTTCTGTGGCTATCTCACCTGAAGTGTAATCTCAATACAGCATTAGTCTCTATTTAAAAACTGGAAAATACAACAATATTAAAAGCAAATTAACATAAAACACAAACATTCCCTTTGTTAAAAACAGCTAAAAATGCACTTGAGAATTCCCAGCCTGGATTAACTCATTCACTCCAATGATGTTCAGGAAGTTTGCACTGTAACTTCCAATGGGCGGAGCCTAAGCCTTTTGACAGGATCAAATTATGTCCTCACATTTAAAACAAATGCATAAATGGCAAACCATTCAGAACAAACTATTTTTATACAAGTAGTATTCTTTAGGTTCTAGGAATTTTATAAGTCACATTAAACACAGTATTATGTTTGTACTATTTTGTAAACAACTTACAATATTTCAGCAGCCACTCAAATAACACCCATACTGTCAGCTGGATTTTATTTATCTAGCTGAGCACTTTCATGTGGGACTTAGTAGTTCTGCCTGAGTTACTTGGTTGTTCAGATATTTAGAAAAAAATGAAAATTATATCTTTATAGATTAACATTATAAAAACAACAGTTAATATCTATTTACCTGCACTAGACAAAGGTCAAATATTAATGCAGTTAAATTTGCCACTGTGTAAGTTTTAAGATTAAACCTTTTAAAACCTTGTACACAGCATGGTTTTGGAATTATTCATACAAATATGAACAAGCAATATCGGATGCCTTGAGGCATCAGTAGGAGTTAACTGCAGATGCGTTAAAGGACAAGATCATACTAAGAGTTTTGTATTTGGGGACAACTATGTTACACTACCCAGTTATGCTCATAGACACAAATGCCAAACCATTATATGAAAGTCTGAGGAATAAGATCATGGGATGGAAAAGGAAGCACTTAAAATACAAATAATAAAAATGTATGTGGCTCCTAAGGTTTTTTTTGTATAACATAATCCCCATTTCCATAAATTCAAGTACCTGAAACATTTCCAAAAGTTAATGTCTGACCTGTTAATGGAGGGAACTCACCCAAGGATATACAGAAGAAAATATTTTTACACATAAAATATATATGGGGAGGTGGTCTCTCAGAATAATAAAAATATCATGAAATGGTGGTTAAATGCCAATACACAGAGTGAGATTACACCACAAATTGTTATAGGTGCTGTAAGAAATTAGTATATTAAAGGAAGTACATGGTGGTAATTTAAAATCTCTAGATAGCAACGTATGTGTTTTAGGGGGCTGGGAGAAACAGATTGAAATTAAGTATGGAACTGGAATGTAGTGGACATAGAAGGAATTTGCTAGAGACACATAAGGAGTTCCACAACTATTCAGATAGAAAGATGACCAATTTTTGGACTGGTTAGACTATGAAAGGAAATATTTTTTTTAATGGATTTGTGAATTTGGAAAGAAATTCACTGATGAATAATAATCTGATACCCAAGGCTATAGATAGAGTCAGGTGTTACTAAAATTTACAAGTCAGGGATGCAGTTAAAATATAAGATTCAGAATGACCTGCTACTTCACAGTATACATAAATGCTCAGTCATAAAGGGAACTATAGTTCTTTTATTAGGAAGGAAAGAACATCCAATCTAAGTGTTTAGATATGAAAGTAGGAAACTGGACCAGTGCATTTCACATCCCCAAAGAATTAAAGGAATGGCATAATATTGAAGACTCTACATTCACCTAGAGTATTCCAGGTGTGATATAATATAATATATTTAAGATAATCCATAAGGAGCAGCAATCTCCTTTAAGATTATTGAAATGAGGATGCGCCACCACCTTGACATATTGACAATGCCAAGTCATAGAAGCAAACTACCTGCATGTTATTTGGACATGCCAGGCAACAAGGATTGTATGGGATACAGTAATTAAAACCATATATTGGTTGACCAGATGGCAGATGCCAAATAGGGAAGAAATTAGTTTTTGGCTATTGGGGCTAACTCCCTGCAATGTTTGACAGACTGGGATAAAATGATCTGGACAAACATCATTCATTTGATACTGGTAAGTTATATCTCCATACATAGAAAGCTCCCCCAGTGGGACAGCAGTCCCCATTTGTTCAGTTAGCCACCACTAGTGCAAAATGGAATCCATTGAATGCAGACTAGTACACTTGCTGTAGTATAGCTGGACCAGCAAGGGTTACTTATGTGCATCTGCAGCCATCATTAAGATGCACAGACCTGTGATTCAAATACTATGTGTGGACAAATCAGTCATTTGACAGCATCAGTCACTGGTGACAGCTGACCATCTTATTTAGATGAACAGACCATAGATGAATTGCCTATAAGTTAAAGCATCCAGACTCTTTAAAAATCATAGGAAATAGTCAAAAAGAGAAGCACAGTATAATTTTTTGAATAGATCATCAGATACTAGATTCTTGATGTAGTAAATAATAAAGACATTTTATATCAGGTTCGTTGGTGTGATTACATGAGAGTCAATCTACTTGAAGTGTATGCAATTTTCCATATGTTAAATATGTTTTTTGCAAGTTGAAATATTCACACTCACATCATATTAAATATGTAAATCCACAAATGTACTCCGGAAACTAGAAAGTCTCCACAAACGTAATGTAAATTTTCCAAGTTAAAAACATTTTATTCCAAGTTCTGAAATTAGCACTTTTATCTTACAAAAGGTAAAACTTCATTAGATATATCCAGTTTGAAAACCGAGAGACTCCCCAGACTCTGGAATAGACTGCCCATACATGTCAAGCAGAGCACCTCTTTGGCCCTCTTCAAAAGGAACCATGATGATTGGATGAGAGAAAGGAAATTCACCCCAGGGATCATGTCAGTCGCTCTGCTAGACAGGGGTCCAGGGAAGTAAATAGTGTGGGAAGAAATAGCCAGGGAATTGTTATGGTTAGGCTTGTATAGGCCCTAGGGCCGATAGCCTAGTACCAACCTATGAACCTATGAACCTATGAACCCAGCTTAAATAGTAATTAAAAGTAATGTGATCACCCATCTAATTTAAAGACACAGTCCTACAAACCTCTTATCCAAAAATATAAGTTCCATTTTAAAATGAACACCAGAAAACCTCTCATTGTTCATATTTTACATGGATAATTGAATTCACCACCTCATACTTATTGTACCTTCATCCTGCAGCAACCCAAGAATAATAATAAATTTGCCCAAACTTACTTCAGTGTATAAACATACTATTACATCACATTGTTATCTGTTAAGGGACTTTTTGGTAGCGATACTATTATGATGTAATCATTAAGTCGTAGTCAGTTATTCACATTTAATAACAGGTGCCAGTACAACTAGCGTTTTTCTAAAATAATTGGACATGGACCCTCACTAGGATTTTTCCCAAACTTTTCCAATACTACAAATTTAAAAAAAATGTCCACCATTGTCCCTAACATGCCTGTAAAGTACATTTGTATTAGAATCAAAGCCCCATGGAGGCGTAGATGTTCCAGTTTGGTGCATTCTTTATTCATAGCCTTTGGTCAAAGTTAATGTGATTGGGCATTAAATGCTTATACAAGATTCTATTGGCAAAATGTAAATATTGTGCATTTTGTATCCATCGTTTTTAGTTGGGGTTAATATGTTTGGGTATTGAACACTTGCATGATATCCCATTAGATAAATGTAAATACGATGTGGATGGTTAAGTTATGTAAGTTATATTCATCTTTTTTTAGTCATTGGGTCTAGGGCCACGTAAATTGTAGACCATTTGTAGTTAAGTCTCAGTTTTGTTATGTGGTTAGCCAATGATTAACTTGCTGACAACGGAGTTTTGAGGAGTCACATATATATCTAGACTTTGGTATATATTTTATTAACTATTGGCTGTTTAGACTAAATATGCCAGTTAACTGGTCAAATATGAACCAGTTAGAATCGAAGCTTTGTGGAAACGCTTTTGTTTGAGTTTTGTGTATTCCACAATAATAGCTTTGGTTTGAAGTTTTTGTAATTGGGTATAATATGTTTGTATGAGATGTGATTGGTTCAATGAAAACATCCAATTTTAGGTCAAGGTTTCAGAGTTAATTTTGTTTCTTTATAGTTATTGGATGCTGCAGGTCTCTAAATGATCTGATTGGCCAATTACTAATTCATTTTAAAGGGATTTAGAAAATTAATCTGTTTGTGCCGTTTAGTCTTTTAGTTAATGGAGAATTATGATTTTTATCGTAATGGTGTTTAGATATATATATATATTTTATATATATATATATATATATATATATATATATATATATATATCCTATTACATATATTGTTGTTAAGGCACTATAGTTCCAGTGCTATATTTGCGATGTTCTATATGAAATTAAAGATCAATTGTTTGTTGCGCTCTGATGTATAGACATATAGGTAGGTCAGTTTTTTTTTATTTGAAGAACAGCGAAAGTTATCTTGACGCTGAGACAGTGTAACAAGTTGGCACATGGAAGGTTAATTTATAGTGCTGTTATTTGTGCAATAGCAATGATCTCTGACTAAGGGATGTCAGTAAATTCCGAGTATACATATATATATATATATATATATATATATATATATATATATATATTTATGTAAATTTAATTAAACTTGGATTTGAGGATGATATTTAGTTGAATGGATTTGCAGGGTTCATATAATGTATAGTTTGCATCTATTATTTTAAATAGATGATGTGTTCAAGAAAATTATTGGATGAATTTATTTAGATATATGATGATCTGTATTTTGGTTTTATGGTGATGCTGAATGCTGATTGGATGAGGGATGGATGCATATAGCTTATGCTATATGATTAAATCAGTGTTTTTATTTGCCATTTAATGAAGGTGTGTACTAATTGAGGCAGTTTTATTAGTTAATGTTTTTTTAAAAGGAATGATTTTTTGAAAATGTTTTTTTATCTGATGAAGTCCCATTGGTTACGGGATGAAATCCTATATGTGTGAATAAAAGTATATTTTTTGCTTTACCAGTGGTTTGTGACTTCACTACTTTCAGCTTGCTTTTGGCGTATTTCTATCTTGTTCCTGGAGGTCTTCAGATTATAACCCTTCTTATAAACTATGGCAGGTGCCTCCTCCAGCTTTTGAAACACATTTATATCCTCTCTCAAAAGGCTCCATTTTTTATTCAAGCTACACCTAATGGTCCCACTTTCTAAGTTAAATGTAGTGATAAGTCCATTAGAATATATAATCTGATCATTCTCCATCACCCTTGTCATGATCATTCATCCCCTCATATTAATTTGTTCATCCAAATTATTTAAAATGGGGAGGAAATGGCCATACTCCCTTTTTGCATTTACCTCCAGTATTAACTCTTCAACAGTGTATCTCGGGTAACCTCTTTTACAAAACATAGTAAGTAATGTATGACACTCATCCTGAAACTGGTAGTCGAGTGTGTCCTCTTCAAGCAATTCTTCATAGACATTATATGTCCATAACAATCAGTTTAGAAATTCTTTTAGGCTTTATTTATGCTATCTGAACAATATTTTTATAATATGGCAAGACAGTAAAAAATGATTGGGACAAATTTTGTACTATATCAATAACATCACAGACTTTCTCGCATTTAGATATAGCATAAATGAGGTGCTGATAGCATATTTAGCTGTATTACTCAAAAATTACTTCAATAACAGGAGATATATATCTCAAATTTATAGAAAACCAACTTATTAGAATACCTTATTACACATTTCAAGTTCACACCCATATTCACAAAACAAGGCAATGATTAAGGAGCAGTTGGTCAGAGCTGCCAGTATGACCACGCTCAACTAACAGTTTCAAGATGAATGCCATATATTACTTAATATGTTTTGTAAAAGGGGTTATAGGTGGAAAAATCCTAGGGAGGGTCCATGGCCAATTATTTTAGAAAAATACGAGTTGCACTGGCAACTGTAATTAATTGACTATAACTGACCATGACTTAATAATTACATCACAATAGTATCACTACTAAAGTTAAAGTCCATTAACAGATAACAATGCGATGTAATGGTATGTTTATACACTGAAATACGTTTAGATGAATTTATTATTGTTCTTAGGTTGCTGCAGGATGAAGGTACAATAAGTGTAGGGTGGTGTATCTGATGAACTTTTACCTTTTGCAAGACAAACACACTCATTTTAGAACTTGGAATAAAACGTTTTTAACTTGGAAAATTTGTATTTTGTTTGTGAAGACTTTCTAGTTCCTGGCATACATTTGTGGATTTACTAGTTTGTCATCTGGTGATTCTGCTTTGGATTATATTAAATATGCCAGAACATTCTAGCATGCTAGCTAAGTGTTACTATTAGCCACTACTTTTTTAGCTCATTAATCTCTTAAAATCTAATGCTTTTTTCTTGAAGTAAGTTAACATAATTTGGTGATATCAGTCTTGTATATTACCATTCACTTCAGCAGCTGCATCGACTTTGCTTGGAATTCCAGCAAATTCTTCATCAGTTTTCTTTGGATACCCCTTTTCCATTTTCTGTTTTTCTTCATTATAGCTATGAAGTAAAAAAACAGCATGTTTGATAGACATACTTTCCTTGAATGATAAGACAACAGCACTTTTTGTCTTCAAAATAACATGCTCATAATAATGAGTGCAGTGGAGTGACATGTTAAATACATGTAGCTTGAATTCAGAAAAATAATACGAATTATGAATATTTGGAACTATTTTTACACTTGACCAAAGTCTTAAGATTTGTTAATGCAACAAATAGTTCACTACTGACTTATTCAACTAAAATGACATTTCAACACTCTTTCCCATTAAAAATGTACAGCAACGAAGCTTTTCTAATTCAATGCTATGTGATACTAGTAGTCTCAATAAGCTTAAAATAAGCTCTTAATTTGTCCGTCATCCATCTGGTTATATGATACACAAGTTTATGTCAACTTCCATTTGAATCTCTGTTTAGAAATGTAAGGCAAAATAAAACAAAATATATTCTGAATTATGTTTTCTAAGAGTTTACTTCCTCATTGCTACTACAATATCACAGCCGAAAATATAAGTAGATAAATGAATACTTAGGAAGAGTAATATTTTCATGAAAACAGACATTTCAGAAGGCTATGAGTCCATAGCTTCTTTTTCTCATAAGTGCATTTTAGCATTAGAAGGCATATTATTTTAATTGTATATTTTGTGCATACACAAGTAAACCACGAAGTAAAAAAGAGCAACTGAAGAACAAAGTCCCAGATCACCCGTAGAGACAATGATTCAAAATTCCAGTGATATTCGGACCAAAAACCAATCTTTATTCACAAAACGGCTCTTGTACAGAAGTTAAAACACCAAATGAAGACAAGCGCTTTCACCTGGACCATTCCAGGCTTTATCAAGTCAAAGTAAATACAAATAAAACGCAGCCTTTTAAATAGTATTTTCTAGTTGATCACATGCTCCTATTACTCTTTAATAACAGATTGGTAACACCTGGTAAAGGTAAAAATAAGATTCAATGCATATAAAATGTACTGTTAAACTTTGTCAATAGTAATGAAACATGACCAAAAACACTATGCGATCAAGAGTTATTGTGTATGTACTATAATCTACCTCATGTTAAATGTAGTGATCATAAAAAAATTTTTTAAAATATTAAAAAATAATAAAAAATATTGGAGAATATAAAGAAAAGGGGGATAAGTATGCATCATGTCTATTACAGATATTAGACAGTGGGCAATATAAACAGGGTCTATAAGTGAAATTTTTTGAATAAATAGGGAAGTGAGGTGTTTGTTTGATTACAACCTGGCTCTTCTAAGCTTGAGTACTGGGCCTATGCTCAGCATACCATTGAGACCCGGTGTTTTTCCAGCATCAAGCCTAAGCTGCCAGATTAACTCCCTAAATTCCAGGGTAGATTCCCAGTCTCCTCCTCTAATATTGGCATTAACCTGTTCAAGTACCATGAAAACGAGCTTAAAATTAGGACATTCAAGTGAATGCTTAAAGAATGCATTGCTTTCCTTCATTTTCCCTATCTCGTAAGTGTGTTCATATACTCTCTTTCTAAGCTCTCTTTCGGTTTTTCCTATATAGAAACCACCACAGGTGGTACAATAACCAATGTAAACCACGCCTTTTGTGTTGCAAGAAAAATGTCCATGGGGTTTTAAATTAGTTTGACGTGCTTTCAGATAAATATGGTTGTTGTTGACCATGAAAGAGCACTGTTTACAAGCACCGCATTTATAAGTGCCGTTCTTTTGTCATGTTGTCGTATGAACTATGTTAGATCTTTTCTCAAATATTTCTTTTAAATTACGTGCCCTTTTCCTAACAAATGTCGGTTTCCTGGGAATAATGTGTTTAAACTCTTCATTGGTTTCTAAAACAAACCAAAACTTAGAAACAGTATTTTCTATTTCTTTGGAATTCTCTGAGAAAGTATAAATGAAATTACCAGCATTTTCCACTGTGTGCAAACTTGGTGACCTGAAATTGGGGATAATAGTTTGTCTGTCCCCTAGTAATGGTGTATATAATGAATCTCTTTTAGTTATAATTTCCTGGATGAGATTCTTAACTAAATCATTTGGATAACCCCTTTCTATAAACATCACACTTAAATTACTTGCTTCATCAGTAAAATCAGACAGCCTACTGCACATACGAGATGCTCTAATCAGTAACCCCTTCAGTATTCCTTTCTTTTGATGGAAAGGGTGCTGACTGTTGTAATGTAGTAGGGAGTTCGAGAAAGAGGGTTTCCTGTAGACCTTGGAATGCAGCTCTAATGACTGGGGGTCCCTAAAAATTGCTACATCCAAATAATGAAGTTCGTTCTCACTAATCTCATGTGTAAAAGTTAGGAAATCGGTGGTTGAATTAATGTATTGCAAAAAAGCTAGTAGTTGTTCCCTGGTGCCATCCCAAACAATACAGATGTCATCCAGGTATCTGCAATAAAAAGTAATATATTGAGTCCAGGCAGATTGTGCATACCTGAAACATCAAACAAAAGTGAAATCATAGCATGCATGCCTTTACTAAATTTTTAGAAAATTAACTGTCACCAATGGATTAACTAGTGTAATCTTTCTGTAATTTTGTCACTCAACTGCTAACACAGTGAAATTAGATTTCTGTGGTTTAGGGGTCAATAAAACATTTCCTGGGGTCAGTGCAAATGGAAAGAGAAAGTAATGTTTCATCATTTACAATATACAGAAAACTATTGCAATGCATTAGGATTTACACAAAACAGGAGATGCTATTTATAATGCCCAGAAACATTGCATTGTTATCAGGTTAGATGTCAAATCAATTTAGATGACTACACAAACCTTACAAAAACACTTAATTTTAGTTTATTTTATTTTACATTTGTTGACCGGGATTGTCCGACTGAGCTGAAGAGCCCTTTTTCAGTGAAGGCCTGGGGAGAAAATCTCCAACATATTATACAATTTTCATTATAAATTAGCATTAAACAGCAATGTTACAGGATTATTACAAGGCATTAAGTATCAATATAATATTATACAGTGTCAGTAAACAGGAGTATAGCAAAACTATTTCAAGTTGTATAAAAAGAAATATGTCATTAAGATGGATATAGTTTTTTGGATAAATGGTTACAGAAACCCAGTTTTATCATAATGTAGTAGCATGAAGGCAAGACAATTACAATAGAATGTTTCTCTGAGATGATTTGCTTAATAGATTTTAGAAGACTTTAAAAAGAGTAGTCAAGGAAGATTAGAAAGAGCTAGTGAGAAGAGTGAGTTAAGGGCAGAAAGTAGATTAAGGTATGAGAAGTAGGGGATGTTTAAGGAAGGAGTGTGCAGTGGCAGGACCAGTGACTTTTAAAGTGCTCTTTGCTGTCTGTCTTAAATTGCTTAGGATGTGTAAGGGTCCTGATTTCTAGTGGGAGCCTATTCCAGGCAATAGTGGGTTGATAGATGTACATGTTGCATCCAAATTTAGACTTGGGTTTGTAGATTTGTAGTAGGTCTTGGTTAGAGCTTCGGAGAAGTCTGGAGGGAGAAAAATGGGAGATGAGATGGGATAGTGCTGGTCAGTAGGAAGGCTAGTATAGGATAGAATGGATGATCTGGAGCTGAGAGAGAAGAAGCTGGTGGGGTAATTCAAGCCAGTTTAGGTGTTTTAGAGAGAGAGAGAGAGAGAGAGAGAGAGACAGTGATGGGATTTGTAGGTTTGTTGGGCAGCAAATCTAGCTACCTTGTTGTAGGTATATTTGAGTTTGGTGAGGAGTGCTGAGTTAAAATTTGTCAGAATTTGAGAATTGTACATTAGACTGGGTGGAAGGCAGGTAAGGGAGAGAGTAATCTTGGCTTCAGAGGTAAGAAATTTATTGTTACGGTAAAGGAGCCCTTAGTTTTGAATGAGTCTTTTTGATACAGTTATTAACACGCAAGTCAAATTTAAGCTGATCATCGATGGTTACACCTAAGAGCTTAGTGCTGGATTCTACCTGAATGGGAGTGTTATTAAGGGATTGTATGGAGAAGGAGGGTTTAATACTGTTGAACGTTTTAGGTAGGGAGAGTACCAGCTTTGTTTTTTTAGGGTTAAGGATGAGCTGGTTGTTGGAGAGCCATGTTTCAACTAAGTTAAAAGATGCCTGAGTAGCTGAGAAGAGCTTAGAGGGAGAGTTGGCCATGTTAATAACTGTAGAGTCATCTGCATATTGCACTAAAGATGACTGAGGACAGGAGGTATAGAGCTGATTAGTAAAGATATTAAAAAGTAAAGGCCCTAATCATGACACAAATTAGAAGCCTTCAATTAAAATTTTGAAAAGTACTGTGTAAATAGGTTTAAATTTGTAACGGCAAGGAGGATAAGTGAGATCCAGAATGAATTGTCATTTAATCAGTATGAAATTCTTCAACACTAAAAGATGTACAACCTTGGGTGGTCACAAGGTTAAAACAGTAACCTGCCCGCATTCTCAATAAACACAAAAACATTTTTGCATAGGGGAAGCCCTCAACACCCCCTGACATGGGGATAAACTCCCACATCACTGAATTTTACATATGCTACCTCCAAGGCCATACAAACTTTAAGAGAGGAAGTAATCAATCAATCAAACAAATCAATCAATCAATCAATTAGTCTTGCCTTCTCCCTGCTCTCCAAGTCTAGAGACCTGCAAACAAGAATGCAGTCTGGGACATAGTCAGTGATGATTTATGGTAAAAGGGAGAAGATAATTTTCCTGCTAGAGTATTTCAATACACAGCAAAGCATACTGCAACATCATGTATGCATCTTGGGCAAGTGCCCTCATTGATACTGCAAAAAATTTATGTGCAGTTAGGGGACAATACATATAAGTTTGGAATTGTATCTCTGAGAATTCCCATTGTCTTAGGTACAGCAGTCTTGGAGTCAGAGGGTGTGGGAGTGCATCATCCCATGTTAACCCCCTCCTTCCACAAAATCACGTTTAATATGTAACAGCGAGATTTGCATTTGACTGTTTCACTGCTTTTTCAAACAATTAAACTACATTTTCAGATTTTCAGGACTCTTTGTCAGTGCTTCCTAAGAATTATATGAACTGGCCTAAGCAAAAGTCCTGAAACTCACTTACTCCAGGCACAGAAACACGCCATCAGCAGCAAAGTTGCTTCCAATATATTAATACTAAAGTAGCCTCTGATAAAAATGTATTTTTGAATGGTGACTCAGTTGTAAGGTGCACAATTTCCCCACTCCAGGCTGGACAGCAGTCATTACAAGGGTCCTCGAGACAGTTTACAGAGATAAATAATTCTATATGACTATGAAGTGGTGGTGGTCCATGAGGAAGTGAATGATCAGGGGTACAAACACCAGACAGATATGCAGAGAGGCATATTGGAACTCCTGGCCTTGTGAAGGAAGCAGGCAAAACCCTGGTCCTGAGCAGAGTGCTTTTTTGATGCCTAGCTATAAAGTGAAGATAAATGGCTTTAACAACTGGCTTATTATGTACTGTCCTTCCAAGGGAGATCCAGTATATATCAGCCTAGGATGAGAAAAGAGAAACTTTTGCAAGGGAAAGTCTGCATTTCTCTTTCAATGGTTTCTGAACACTGGCAAAAGCCTTTGTTGCCCCCAAGTGCCTTATTAGGCCTTATTAGGCAGAGTCCAGCAAATGAACATCTCAATTTAGCAAATCCAATTAATCCTAAAACTTAAGGTGGCTCATTTCAATATGAGGAATCTCAGTAATAAACTGTCCGGTCTTGAGGCACTAATGCAGCTGAAACAAGTCCATGTACGTGTAATTACAGAGACTTGGTTTAAATGTAAAGAAAGTACTCCTTTCTTATTGTTAATTTCAACTATCCACACATAAACTGGCAAACATATACTACTAACAACAAATATGCCCTTAAGATTTCTGGACTTTATAAATGCCAATACACTTGACCAAATTCTCCTTTTACTGACAGAGTTGTTACTGTTACTACCCCACTCGCTACCCGCTTGTCAAATCTGCCCATCTAGATGTGATCCTCTCTCTATAAAGGTCTTACTACTAAACAATTACTTTTTGTTTATTGATCTTATTGATAATAACCAATAGTTTAGTCTCAGCAAATCTTGTAGCTGTAACTTCCAAGCCATGAATGACCCAGCACTTCTTGAAATCCTTCACCTAAACAGAATCAGTTGTAAAGAAACCTAAACCTATACTATCACATCAACCACAGATGGTGTGACAGGTACCTAACCCAGTATACTCTCCATTTCTAGAAAAAGCTGACTTTGCATATCAAGCAGAGTACTTCCTTAGCAATGTATAAACCATGAGAGAATGTGTGATCCCAAATTTCCAGCTGTGATATGTCGGGAAAATGTAGGTCATTGGGTCATTGTTAGCCTTTTATCAGTAATGGGTGACATAGCTGAACTTCTCAATGGTCTCCTTGGCCATTCACTTAGCAATAATCTATGAACCTATGAGCCTACAGAAACAAATGACATTCTTTAAACTGTTTTGAAGTAGTAGAGTTTGAAATCCAAGAAATAACTGTACTATCTTTCTTGACATTTTAAAATAATTCATGCAGTAACTTGAGACGAACAAATTACAAGGACAGTTGGTATTGCACCTTTTTAGTAGAGAGCTATAGTATAATTTATTTTAAAAAATCAGTGTATAATTAGTCCTTTATTTTAAGACTCTATATAGTTATACAAGTTAAAATTGTTGTGAGAAGCACTTCTTCGTATTCCCCTGAATCCTCTGTATAAATATTCTATGCACTGTTTCATCTTGTAAAAATGCAATTACAAAAGCAGCATAAAGACCTCTATTGTGTGTTTTAGCTCTTAACACTTTCTAGTATATAGTCATATAGCAGCGTAAAATATATTCTTCTTCTTCTTTCACCTGCTCCCGTTAGGGGTCGCTAAAGCAGATCAACTGTTTCCATTTCTTCCTGTCCTCTGCATCTTGCTCTGTCACACCAACCACCTGCATGTCCTCTCTCACCACATCCATAAACCTTATCTTAGGCCTTCCTCTTTTCCTGTTATCTGGCAGCTTCATCCTTAGCATCTTTTTCCCAATATACTCTGCATCCCTCCTCTGCACATGTCCAAACCAACTTAATCTTCTGAAATTTCAGATGTCACCTTGTGTGTGAATACTGGATGATGACTACAACCACCTGAGATGACTAAGGCCGAAGGTTTCTAGCATAAAATGGTCACCATATTGATCACAGCTGCAGTATCTTTAGGTATATGGGTTAGATCCTGCCAAGGATATAACAGCCAGCCAGCTTCCAAAGCTTCAGATAACCTTCCACGTGCCCAAACTGTCAGACAGCTTGAGCTGGGCTGCCTAAAATCACAAGTGTGACCACAAAACCAGCTTTCTTGTGTTTGACAAGTGTGCTCTTCTGTGGGCTTTTGGGGATCAACGGTCAGCTCAGTGCTGTCAGCTTTGGATGATGTGTGTGTTACTACCTGCAATTTTCCTGACAGCCTGCTGCCCCTAAAAAGCCAGATAAATTGTATGTAGTCCCTTAGTCCTTTGAGTTTTTATACACTCATCCCAAACGTGACACAGGAACTATAGCTCTAGTTAATTCTATTGCTGCTACTAAACTTTTACTTGATTCCAGTCCTACACTTTCTGGCAAAGATGGGAAATATTTAACAAGTGTGGGACAAATGCATGCTTCTACAACTTTGATTTTCAGAATTTTGAATTGTCAGGCTCATGTGTTAAATTTTTTTTTCTGACAAATCATCTTCATCAAAACATCAGCTTTAAATTGTTTATTTTATTCCATTTTACAGGTCGCAATTCATTTTTTAAAGTGCATAATATACCATATTAGAACAATGTATGTTAGATCTTAGAGTTGGCTATGGCCATTGGTACTGCTTTGAGGAAGGTCTTAATAAAGAATGAATGAAAACAGTACGGTAAGTATCTGAGTTTGTATATACTAATAGGGCTAATACCAAAACTTTATTATTTAAGGATAGAATCAAAACAAATTGATAATATAATTACTAACAAAGCAGAAGGGATGTTTAAATGTGGTAATTGCAATGTATGTCGTTATATACTAGAGGGACCTTCTGTTAATCTAGATTATATTCCGTACACACTACAAATACCAGGTAGATTTAATTGCAAAACAAAAAGAATGGTGTATTTGAGTGTGTGTTCAGGCTGTTGTGCCTTCTATGGAGGCATGATTACTAGAACTTTAAGAGAGCATTTATATAATATCAAAAAAAAAAAGACGAAAGAAATGCTCTTTTTAAGCATACTACTGTTTGTGAAAAGTATAAAAGGTTTTGGTTTACCATATTAGAACAATGTATGTTAGATCTTAGAGGTGGGTATTTTAAACATTTTTAGAATAAAGGGAGGCATTGTGGCAAATTAGATTGTGAGCTGACAAACACCCTGAACTTAATGATATGATCAGTATTAAATGTTTTTTAAAGGATAGAAGATTATTTATAAATAAATACGTGAGTGGATTCATTATTGTTGTAAAGAATTCTGATAGGTATTTTATGAGTTAAATGTTAATTTGTGTGTTACTGACTTAATTAGATGTGAGTTAATGGGTTTTTCATTTTTGATTGGTGATTAGTAGCATTTAAATCATTGTGTTGGTTACTTTTGTTATTTTGAAGAAATCTGTGTTAGTCGAAAGAATTGATTAAAGTTATTAGTAAGCTAATTCTGTGTGGTGGTCTCCATTCTTGCTGTTGCTATTGGCCAGTGTGGTTTTTGCAGTTTAAATCAGAATGACTATTTAAGTGACCTTGTCCCCCCTCCTCTTTTTCCCTCCCAGAAAGTCAGACTCTTCAGTTTCCTTTATAACAGATAATTTCATAAAACAAACAGTCTTACATAGTGTGACAGCCCCAGGATCAGAAGGGCATTGCTGGTCTTGGCAAAAAGGTCCAAATCCAGTTAAGAAAAAAAAAACATGATGCAAAAATAGTCACAAATCTTGGCAAACAGACAAAAATCCAACTCACACGTCTTGTTCTGGGTACCACATGTATTTATTTGGACAAACACTGATAGAAGAGATAAAAAAACAAAGATCAGGTGTTTTTTTAGCTGGATTTGGGCCTGTTTGCCAAAACTAGCAACTCATGTCTGATCCTGGGGCTGGGTCACTACATGAGGCTGTTTGCTTTACTGGTATTTTATGCTTCATGTTTCCATACCGTTTTTCTGTTGACAGATAGTTTCAGACAAATGGGTTCTGAAGAACATTCATCAAGATTACAGATAGCAGTAGGAGGAAATTCCTCCTTTCAGGGATGTAATTCCTCATCCGTAAGATCAGTATCCTCTATTTCCTCCAGGGTGCAATAAAGCCAGTTCTTCTTTTCCAGGTCAGGAAAGGCTTTTGTTTTCAAGGATGTTTTTGCTGCCAAAGAAAGAAAGAAATAAAATGCTTGAAGACCAGATCTGGCTCTTTCTTTCCTAAACCAATTTGTGATAGTGCCCAAGTTCAAAATGCTGTCACTTCATAACCTGATACCCCTTCTTTCTCATTTAAGTTTCCTGGTGACACTACATTTAAAAGATGCTTACCGTCACCAGAGCCAGATCATGGTCAAATGGGGTCCTAGGCAAACAAATGGACTGGGCTCCCTCCCATCAGTCATACCAAATCCAGTTACTTGGCTGTCTCTGTGCAGTTATCATGAGACGCTGTTCAAACCTATTTGTTGGTATACCATTTTCTTTTCTACTTTCACAATGATCATTGGGATTTGGGTAAAAACAAACAAAATCAGAACTGAGGAATGTGCCAAATCTGAACCAAAACCAAAAAAGAAAGGCACATAGGAAGGGTGACCAGTTACTGAAATTCCTTTATTTCAGCTACAACGGTACATTACCCCTCCAATAACAATACATTTTCATCTGATGTGTATAAAACTTCATCAGATGAACACAAAACCTTCTTACAATCCCCTTATATTTATTTTTATTTATTTATTTATTTTATTTTACATTTGTTGACCGGTATAGTCCAACTGGATGCATGTCCATTTTCAGCGGAGGCCCTGGGAGAAAAGCTCCAAGATAATAATACACATTGAACATTTAGTAAACGCTAGTTTCAAGCAGATTACAGTCATAAGCAATACCAGCATTTAGCACATGCAGTACTAACTTATTATAAAACACTTTACAAAACATAACATTATTTTCAAAGTTAAACATACATGACATTACATTCAGGTTTAAGACACACTGAGCAGCAGTTATACAATTGACCCTTCCTGAAAAGGAGTGGGAGAAAAAAAAAGTTAGAAGTAGTTGAAGGTAAGGCACCTAAGAAATAGAGAGGTCACTAGTCGGGGATAGTGCAAGGTCATAACCAATGTGTTTTTAAGTATTTCTTGAGTTTGTTTTTGAACTGAGTTAGTGAATATAATAAAGTTATATAATGACACCTCTAATTAGTCACACACAATTCACAACAATTAAACAATGAACCATGCTTCCTTGAAAATAGATAAACTAAAAATCATTCTTGTGTAAATAAGTTATTAAATAATATATGAACATATAATCATTATATACATATTTAAAATTCTCTATTGTGCACAGTTAGTGATCTAAAATTCCAAGCTGAATAACTTAATAAAAAACTTAAAAAATGTATAAAATTTGCCAACATGTATCCACCTTGTTTGCACAGCGCCATCTAAAGGAACAAATCAACAATCACAGCAATCCACTTAGTAATGTAATGATTGTGTTACATCTCAATAAGAAAATGTGGAAAACCGGAAGGGAAAAAAATGAAAAAAAGAGAGGAAATCCTCAATCATACTGTGTACAACCTTAGAGTTTAGCCACCCTGAGTTTTAATAAGGGGGTTAGGGAAATACTATCATTAAGACCAGGCGGTCTGTTAACCTCCAGCACTATCTGCCAGCAGGCTTCTCTATATTCCACAAAAAACAAAAACAAATGAAGCAGCACAACTGGATAGAAAGATTTTCTTTTTACTGGATTCCAGTAAAAAGAAAATCTTTCTATCCAGTTGTGCTGCTTCATTTGTTTTTGTTTTTTGTGGAGACTTCGATTTGGATACTTGTGATCCAGAAGTGTGTTTTTTTCTCTATATTCCAACCTGGTTTCCCATGCACCCCCTCACATCCTGAGGGATCACCTTTATTACAAAAAATATGAATTTAGGTTTCCTGCAATGAAGGGTATGCTTATAAAGGGCATTATGTTCATTGTGTTTTTTAAAATGATATAGATGTTCATAAACCCTTTTTCTCAGCTAACACTCGGTCTTATCTACATAAAAGGCCTCACAGAATTCACACTGAACAATGTATACAAGCCCTTTGGAGTTGCGGTTGGAAAAAAAAATTCCCACCAACCATTTAGAGCTTAGAAACTTATTTATGATTTTAGAGCAAAAAAAATATTGACAACCATTTGCTAAAGAAAGGCTTTGGGTTAGCAAGCATTTTTTGCAGGATATGAAGTATAAAGCTTACAGGTTTGTCATTAGTTACTGACTAGAATCCACAATATTTTACCAGAAAAACATAAATATATGAGGAAGAGACCACAAATATGAGACAAAATCAAAGAGTTTAGAACTATGCCCACTGCATTTACAAGCGCAGATCCACACACACACACACACACACACACACACACACACACACACACACACACACACACACACACACACTTAATTGCTACTATCCGTTACAGTCACTTGTAAGATTATACACCTGAAATATCTGCTTAAGATAAGTGAAGGAATAAATGGCCCAGAAATTTATCTTGGTTCCCTGCTATAAGATACATATAAGGCAATCCTCTGCTAACTTCTTAGCTTAGGAACCATTGAAAAAGATGAAATCAGGAACTTATTTTAAACATTTCTCTTACAGACATAGAAAGCTGCAAAAATAAACATGCCTTGTATTAGCAAGCATCTTCTGAAGGCTATGAAGTCTGAAACTCAAATGCCTGCCATTATTTAGTGACTGCAGTCTAGGCACAGCTTTGTACAATGAACATTATAATACCTTTCAGCTTCATTGCTTATGAATTTTCGATAAAGCCAAAACTAGTGGTGGTCAAAATCATGGTTAGTTTTTAAACTTTACATAAATTCACTTAAAAAGTTAGTAAAAGTAAAATATTTTGCATCAGCATCATTTTCAGAGTAATTAATTAAGAAACTTGAAACTAATATCTGGCACGAGGGACAGTACAGAAGCAGCTCAAAATTAGAAAGCAAAAACAGATCTTGATATTCTAATTAGAAATATGTAAATCAAATATCTGGAACTGCTGACTGACTGTAATTCTGAGTGATTTACCAGAGAACTGAACAACACAAGAGACAGAGTGTTGTACAACATGAAGCAAAACCATTGTTCTAGAATAAGAAGCATGAAACTCTAATGTCTGGCATTAGTGACTGGTTCTAATCCTTCCACAGTCATTTATCAGAAAAATCAAACATTTCACGAGGGGAAGAGTAGAGCAAAAATAAGACAGAAAATCATGGATGTTGAATTGTGAATTTAGCATGTGTTGTAATGCCAGCCGAAAAAGTTACAGGAGAATGGACTGCTGTGCTGCACTTACTTTCTACTACTGAACGAACATAATAAAATATAAGTCCAGAAGACTGGACCAATGAGCCTACTACAAAAAGAAATAAAATAACCTTGAAGGTGCAATTTCGAACATAGCTGAACTCCTCAAAAAAAAAATTTGATAGGTAATGTTTCCCAAATGTTTTGTGGAGGTGTATAAACTTGGGCAAAGGTAGCTAATCATCTAAATGTTCTTCTCTCTCTAGTAGAGACATGGGTATTAGACCATGGATATATATGTGTTTCCCCAACTACTGGTCCAGATTCTGCTTGAATAAATGCACAGAAGGACATCACATGTATGGGAAGCCTTCTCCAGATAATGGGAGCTTGTCAGATACACACCTGCCCCCCCCCCCCCCAAAAAAAAAAATAAATAAATAATCCCAAATTCCTCAATGCATGAACTTCTTTAATTTACCAGTCTGGTACATAGGTTATTTGCCTTCACAGGATCTAACAATGCACATGAGCACAGTGCTTTTATACAAATACAAACCCAATTAAGAAATGAATTCAACAATTATAAACTCCAAATATTTAATTACAAAAATCCAAAAATACAAAGTGCAACAGCATAAATACAAAATACATAGTTTCAATAACAAATATTCTAAATAATTCAAAAACATGCATTAACCTCCTTATTCAACCCCCTACGACAATGTGTTCTATAATTCAGTATCATTTTCATTTCTAATTCTGTTAATTTACTTAAATAACCCCCTTCCTGGGAAGAGAAGGTTGGGTCAATACACAGAACAAGAACCCCCCCCCATGCATTTTACTATAATGTTCAGCTACCGGGCTTCTCAAGATGGGAAAGGTTGGGTTTCTTAGGTGGGAATTATGTGGAAAAAATTTTATTAAGAAACTAGTTCACCTGGTGATATATGCTATTCCTAAAATGCATAAAAAATTGTCAAATCCTCTGGTAAGACCTGTTATTTCAGGAATGGGTTCATATTTGCAGAACATTGGTATGTTCTTAGACTTTCTATTTAAAAAATTCTGGGACTGGTACCTGCACATAATAGGAATACTATTTGATTGTTAGAGAGTGTTAAGGGGCTGGTTTGCAGGATGATTACTATTGGGTAACAGTTGATGTCAAATCATTGTATACTAGTATTCGACATGAGTGGGATCTTGAGGCAGCGGTGAACATTATGGGAGAGGGACCCTGTACTTCTTTCCTGATTTTCCTATTAGAATTTTGTCTGCTTCACAATTATTTTTGTTATGAGAATGTTGCTCAGTGTTTAGTATAGTGAAATGAATGGTGCACAGACCAGCAGAGTTATGTGCCACTTGTGTCAATGTCACAATGAACACCATAATAGTTAGTGTAATATTAAGGCATGACAAGAGCAGGACACATGATAAGGCAAAGAAAGCAGTGTTTGTACTACAAGAGTAAGTACCACTTGAGCTCACAGGATGATACTACCATATTTTACAGTATATAGCATGGTGGCAATGTGCGCTCTACATGCCACCATTGCATAAAGTGTTTGGGATTAAAGACAGGAGAGTTAGGGTAGAGAACAGTGTAGCACTGCTTACTTTGCACTGACATGATGGAGGAGGTTCTCAAGTGGCAGGACAGCACTGAAAGTAGTGTGCACAATGAAAAATGACTGCATTCCCTACTTCTAGATAATACATGATGCACTCAATGGAAGTCATGCATTTTGTTGAGACTGTATAGTATAGCAACACTGTACACAGTACATATACATACAGCACAGCATTGGGAAGACAAGAAAATGCATAATTTTACAGTCTCAGTAGAACAACAATGAGCACCCTATCCTTCACAACTGCTCAAGGCACTGGGAGTGCAATTAATATGTACCTTACAGCTGACATATGGATGCAGTGTGCAAGAGACAGTGATATACAGATAATGCTTGCCTCCGGGACATACAAGCACTCAAGCATTAGAATCACAGTTCAGAACGTTCATAGTCTGTACTGTGCTTATTACCTATCAGTGTCTACCAGCTTTCATTAGCATCTCATAATATGTGAGAGTTTAAAGTCCTATCAAGTTACTGGCTGTTATTACACAGTAACATATATTAGTACAGCTATACAAAAGCAGTAGCAGTAGAAATATCCAGGTGATATGATGCCACCTTGCTCTCACGTGTCCATATTTGTATGTGCATAAAGAGGTGTCTAAATCCAAAGCACTTACACACAGCAATAATTATCACAATTAAAAACAAAATCTACATAAGTTAAAATAGCTTTCTTAACTAGATTGCAAAAGCGTTATCTTTAAAGTATTTATATCAAGATCACATGTATTTTTATTAGGAAAGTTTTACTACGGAGTACACAGATGTTTAACATAGACTGTGCATATACATTTAAATAAGAATTTTGAAACAAATTATTTTAATTTATGGCATGTGGTAGGAATGTGTTTTGAGACTAGCAGTTACTCGTCTTTTTAAAACTGTGTTTTTTTGTTTCAGTTTTAGTTCTGATGAAGTCCACCATAGTTTAGAGGATGGAAGTGCTTAACTGAAAGTGGTAGTAAAAGGATTATCATCTTATTTTGGGTGTGCTTCTTTCTACACAACTTCCAGTTTGCATTGTGCTTTTGGTGTTTTTGGTTGTTTACAGTGCATGCTGTCTTTGTGGACTTTCCTAAATAGATGGTAATTTAGGGAATTTAGAAAGAAATCACAGAACTGTAACTGATTCTTTATAACTAGAGCCAGGTAATCAAAGGAATATATAACTAAAATCTGTAAATGGATGCAGAGAACAACTGGTAGCCTCTCACCAAATGGTCTTAGAAACTCAGTGGAGAACATTAGTCTAGGAGTTCGTACAGGGGATTAAGGCTCTGAGCTGGTTTTGAGCAACTTCCTGCAGCCCAGGATATCTACTTTGTTTCCTTCCACCTTTATTTGCTTGCTGTGAGACATTGAGCAAGCCACTTAACTAACTTAACTAAACAGTGCTCCCAGGATGCCCCTGAAAAGAAACACTAGGCTTATGTGGTTAACAAATGTATAAAAAAATAAATAAAATAAATAAATAAATAAATAAATAAATAAATAAATAAATAAATAACCCCAGGAGGACTTTCAAACAGACAGCAGCCATTCTGTGTACAGCTTGACAGGTAAGGAAGATAATCTAAACATAGCACTAACAAGTAAAGGCAGCCAGTGGAAAATCCAAAGTGCAGGGTGATATGGCTGGTATAAGCAGCACTAGCCAAAATCCTGACTGCAGAATTCTGCACCTGCTGAACTAACACCTGGTCCAAATCCATCAATTCAACATAAAAGGCATTGTGGTAATCAAGGTAGGAAGATGAGAAAGACTACAGATCTGAAATGCAAGGTCCAAGGATAGAATACCCAGCCTGGGCCATGTTTTCAGATGGAAATAATGTTTTGACAACAACTAAAAGCTATTAACTAAGTTTCAGTGTGATATCAAGCATAACTCCCATATTATGCACAGATGAGGAAAACTCCAGCAATTCTCCCTCAATAATAAGGGACAATGGAATGAATCATGCAACAGATAAGTAGTTCATGTATCAGCATTACCTCTGTTTTTTTTTCTGTGTCAAGTTTAGGTTTCTATGTACCATCAGCTGAATCCAGTTATTCTTCATTGAAGGTTAAACATATCATGCAGAAGTAATAACAGATTTAGATAACAGGCCTTACGCCAGACAATAGCTGCAAAATGTTGAATTGAATGCACATTCACAGTTATTTCAGAATGTAATATAACAACAAAACTGGATGTCTTTGGGAAGTTCATTTATAATTTCTTCAACTAAAAAATTAAAATGTACATGCCACTTAGCTGCAGAAAAAAATAAAAACAAAACTTATAAACTTTTGAGTATAACTTTAACATTGCAAACGACTAATACAGTAAAAATGGCATGCACCATTCCATGGCGGCATCTTCCAACAAGCAAATAGTTCAGGAACCAACAAAGCCATTTTAGATTTATGCTGAAAGTCAATTTTGTTATTTCAGTAAGTAGTGTAAAGTTAATTTCAGTGGAAAGAGCAGTAGCAGTAACCTTTTATGGCCTACCAATTGTCTCAAAATATTTAATGGTAAAGTAATTGTAAGCAGCATTTGTGGAAATGAAGGTGGCATAAAATCACTATGCACTCAGTGCCTTACTCAGGAATGACTCCCTTTAGCTTAAACTATTCAGTGAGTAAATTAAAGGACGCCTGTACCATGGTTTCATCTCAGTGTTTCTTTAACAGAATTTAATAATAAATTACAATTTCAGAAAAAAGTCCCATAATACTGTTTGCAAGGGGGAACTAGCCCACTATCCACCTTTTAAAATTAGAAGGGAGTTAAAGGAGTGTCTTATAAACCTTATTTATTGTTTTAAAGAATTTTGGAGATGAGAAGATTCGCATTTTTTAATTTGCATTCTTGAGATTGTGCGCATATAGTGATGTTGAGTGAGTTGGTTGCCTATATAAAACAATGCAAAACAATGCATAATAATAATTTCTGCTAGAAGGGGTGCAGTCAGTATAACTCTTCGACATGGGAGCTCTGCTTCCACACCCTTCAATTTTATATATATATATATATATATATATATATATATATATATATATATATATATATATATTAAATATGAAGTTGTGTAAGATTAGAAAAATAGGAAAATAAGTTAAAAATAAAATTCATCTTTTCCTTCTTTTCCAAATCCTGTGACTACAGAACAGAGCAGAACATGTTACCTGTGACAATTACAGCTTTGATGTGTTAATGTATTGAGAACCTATAATTGTGGTATTAATTTATTGGTATTTTAATGTCTCACAACAAAGCACATCATCCCTAGTAGTGGTCCCCAGTATTACAGCTAGGTGTACAACTGCAGAATACCATAGAATAATTCTCTGCTAACGCAGCTGTAATTTTGTTTAAGTCTTCATTATGGATTTTGAAAATATCGCAGTACAAAACATCTAGTATAACCCATATCTACTACAAATTAATAAATGTCTCTTTTTATTCATCAAATATTTTTTCAACAGATGTAAAAATGCTCATCTTGTACCATATTCTTCTTATTTTGGTGCTATTAAAGAATTAGGCATTATCTCCTCAGTGGGATGTCTTCTTTTATTAATATCATATAGATTCAAAAAGCTCATATCTTGAACTGTATATTGTGTTATATCTCATTGGACTTACGTAGATACAAAATGTTCTTGTACTACCACATTAACTGGTATACTTTAATAATTGTAATGAGCATAATCTGTTAAGATAGCCTAATACATACACACATCTCCCAGTGTAAATAGCCCTTGTATCGATTGCACGGATGATCATAAGGCATAAGCTTAGTGAAGGGTAAAATTTATCACATTAGTGGATGTGATTTTTGATAGCAATGTGTCATGCTGTTTAATTTTACATATTATTAAATATAGTCAGCATTTGACCTTATCATTGAAATCTAGGTGATGAAAAAAATCTGCAAACACTAATATTAAATAATCTAGAAACCAAAGAATGGCCCAAGATTAAGATAAGTGCTTTTCTTGCTATTTATTTCAGCATGGGACTTCATCAGATAAAAGACTCAGCAGTAACATTGTGTTTAAATACACAAAGCAGCCAATCAGAAAAACACTTAGAAAATCAACTAATCAGTTCTTAAAACAACAATTCATTCAATATGATTAGAACAACTAAACTAACTGCATCATTCATCTAAAAATATATCTAAACAATATAAAAATGAAAATCATTAATTGCAATATACACATAATACAAAAAAATCACAAAAAACATTGTGAATTTTAATGTAAAGATGGTTGGCCCTGAGGCACAGTAAACTAATTACTGAAATCCTGTCATTAATACCTGGTGGATATGCACAATTTAACAAAACTCACAAATGCACTTCCCTAGATTCAAGAAAGGCAGACCAATTGCCACCTATTGGGTTCCAATCCACTTTTCCTAAATATAAAAAATAAACTTTTTAATATTCTTACACTGCTTTGAATGATTAGCCATAGCATTAGTGTAGTCATTTTTCTTTAGGGCATAATTGTGCTGGTAAATTCTAACTTTTAAACTCTTCTCAGTTTTCCCTATATAAAAACACAGGGCAAGGCAAACATGTGGCAACATAGACCACTCCACCGGTATTACAGTTTTAAGACCCTTGCACTTTCAAAACTCTGTGGTAGCTCCCCAATGCAATGTTTGCCATTTTGTTAATCCATTGATATTCATTCCAAGTGCCACATTTTTTCATGCCCTTCTAAGTGTGACCAGTTTTAATCAGCCTATTTTTACCACTTTCAAAAATGTGCTTAAATGTTTCTTGATTCCCTTCTTAAATACCATGTCAGGGGTGCCTCCTACATTATTAATGAGGTCATAAGCCCTGAAAACAGAATTCCAATCCTTTTCAAGTATGGACCTTATTTCAGCACTATTATCATACTTCAGGACCACAGCCTTGTTAAAATTCTTGTCAGTTTTGCTGGAAAGCCCAGCAAATGAGGGCATTGGGTGCGTCTTTTGGTTAAAACTAAAGAAGTTAACCCATCTAGCAAAACTAAGGGAAAGTTTCTTTGTAGAAAGATGTCTTTAAGTTTAGTTAGCTCCAGCAAAAAAATAGAGTCATCTGTTATCAACCTTGGCAAACATATCATCAACCCCTTAGCAAGCCCTTTTTTCTGCCAATGAGGGTGGTAGCAGCCATAGTAAAGCTAACAGTTTGGAAAAGTAGACTTCCTAAAAATAGTAGATTTATAAATCTTATTCTCTTTGTTTTTATATAGCCTAATGTCTAAATAGTTGCATCTTTCACCTTTCAACCTGGTGTGTAAATACTAAGAAGCAGGTTGTAGAATTTAGATATTGTAAGAACTGTACTATGGTTTCTTCAGTCCAACTTCATGGTATCAAAATGTCATTCAAATATCTAAAACATTTGAAGATGTTTTGCATATAAGTCGATACAAACCAACATAGTATAGTGTTGGCAAATACTGGGGAAACAGATGCTCCCATGACCACACCTCTAGCTTGTTTGAACAATTCACCCTCAAAAAGAACATAATTGCTCTTTAGCAATAAATCCATAAGAATATAAAGAACTTTTAGAATTCTCTGATCAAAATCTTTACTTAATGTCAAAGTCTCTTGAAACGTTTCTATACCAAAATCATGTGGAATAACAAGAAGCAAAGCCTTAACATCAATTATTACCAAATAAATATCTTTAAATTCGCAAGTCCCCATGGATCTTAATAAGTGCCAAGAATCCATATGCCCATGCTTTTTTATCACTAAAAAGCCCTTAAGTTTGTGGTCCACATATTTTGTTAGGAGCTCAGTCTTAGAGCCTCTGGCCCTACTATAGGTCCCATAGGTGGACCTATTAAACTTTTGTGAGCTTTTGGAATACCAAACATTGAAGGAATAAAGGACTTCTTAACTTTTAAATAGTTAATTTCATCTGGGGTAAAATTAAAGTAAAAAAACATGTCTTCCAAATCTAAATCCAACTTATGATACACAATGCTCAGCTCGTTCCAAGAACACGATGTAAAAAAATCGGCGTCATATAAACAGTTCAATATTTTAGCAACATAAGTTAAATAGTCCATAATAACCACCCATCCCCTTGTCCAGTTTCATTATGTGAAGATTGTAAGTTATTTGTTAGTTCAAAAATATTCTTCCTGTCTAGAAAGATCTTAACAATTTTGACACTAATATCAACTTCTCATAGTTTCTCAAACAAAGCTACTGGGGGTAACAAAGGTGAATTATAGGTACTCCTTCTTTTCAAAGAATCATCTCGAGAAAGATCACCCTCATTATCCAAAGCCAGACTTAAATGTAATTTTCTGGCAAACAATTTTAGCTCCAAAATAGTGTCAGCTATGTCGAATCTTGTATTGGGAATAAAATTAAACCCCTTAGAAAAAAGCTGCCCATGCCATTCAGTAATAATAATGTCACCATATTTAAAAATCTTAAACTCATTGTATTGAAATTAAATACTACCTTGTATTTGATTATTAAATGTGGTTGGGGTTTGAAACATCATGACTGTTTTTGCCCTTCCTTTTCTGTCTTTTCTTGGTCAAATGTGAAAAGTTCCTTGGTGAAGATAATTGCTTCCAAGTAAAAATCCTGCAGGAAGCTTTCCTCTTGTAACTCTTGAAATTTGCCTTTTATCTTGGTGTATGAAAATGTAGTTTTGCCCACTGTGCCCTGGTACCATATATGCTTAAAAGGTAGAAGGTGTGCTTTTTTGTTTTTGTATTCTCGTTGGTCTAACAGTGGTTTGTGCTCCTTCCTTTTAGTAACTTTGGAGCTATAAACATCCACTCTATGGAATATTCTATTTTAAAGTTTTCCCATAAAAGGCATTTCTTCATCAGTCTCTCTGTAAAGGTGTCCCAGAAGGATCTCTTTTGGCAACTCTCCCTACATTAACAAACTTCTTTTTGACTTCCTCTCCTGCTTAATGCTGATGATACATTCCTATCCTGCTCCAACCATTCTGTCTTTTCTCTTGAACTCAAATTTCAGGCTGCTTTTCATGCCCTTATTCAATGGGTATAAGATAAAAATGATATAAAAATATGATAAAAATCTTTGGTCATCTAAATAACACTACTGAAAATGCCAGTTCATTCGAAAACCTAGGGATTTAGTTGAACTACTTCCTAAATTTCCAACTCTACCTGGACTATACATACATAATCAACTGTCTCCTATTCTGGTTTAATAAGATCTTCCCATTTCAATCCAAACCCTGTAGCAATTTCATAGGTAAAGGCATTTTATGGGGTCAGCTAGCATATTGTCTCACTCTAATTGCTGCACTCTCTAAAAGAAATGCATCCACCATTCAATCCCTTCCAAATGCCATAAGCAGATTTATCACAGTCTCCCCAAGAAAGGAGCATCACTGGGAAGCAATCGAAAAAGCTAACTGGCTACTTGTGAAACAAAGTGCTGACTTTCTACTTGCATCACAACTACTTAAACTTATCAAGAATGAGACCTTCCCTCCACTAGCTTCCAGAATATTCAGAGATGCACCAACATATGACCTTAGAAATCTTAATCACTCAGGTCCTCTTCTCCAACCCCCCCAAATCTAGGCTTTACTGCCCAAGCCATGCTTTCTCAGTTCTTGGTCCCAAACTCGGGGAATATCTCCTTTCTTTTCTTAAAGAACAAGGTTAAAATCTTAGGGAGCCGTACTGAGACTTCAGAAGATGATGCAGACATAAAGGAGGAAATAACTTTTGATGATTAATAGACATGTAAGTAGAAACTGCATTTTTATGTTTTCATTCTGTACAGCAGTAAGAATACTTTACTCCCACCAAGGTAGAACATAACTAGTAGACAGAGACTTTTGAAAAAAATTGCAGCAGTATAGATACAAGTAATTCTGAGAGGTGTTTAAGAAGCATAACATGATCAGCCAGCTCAGTGGCACAGAGGAGTGGAACACTTAAGCAGGATAGCCCCAGGTTCAATTCATAGCCTACTCCCTGAAAAATCAACTGTGGAGTCAGAAAACAGTGGCATTTGGAAACAAACCTGAGGTGATAGCAGCACTTGATGTGTGATTGACAGTTTATGATATGTATCTTGACCTTTCTATTGGATTCAACACTGTTCCTTAAGCAAGAGGATGAGATGAGTTAGGCTGAGTAGAGAGTGAAGTTACCTTTCATCTTAATGAGGGTTACCAGTGGTGTCCAAAAGGTGGCTGTACTGGAACCACTTCATTTTGGGTTATTCTTTTCAGACATGTAAAAGTAAGAAATTAATCTGGGTTACAACATATGTTGATGACTGTACATTGGGTTGTTGGGATGTTGAAACTTCCCAAAATGTTCTGTAAATACATACCTGTTTCAGTAGTAATTATGTCACCTTTGATGCTAGAAAGTGTAGATTTATGAGAGTTTGAAAAATGGCATACATTATGATCACAAAATAAACATCCAAATTATAAAAAATAGATGCCATCACTGAAGCAGTGGAAACAATATTTGACTGCAGTTTAAACTATGAATAGAGCATATATCTACCAAAGTGAGAATACCTTAGACTATAGCCCACTGAATTCTAAACAGTATAACTAGTCATTCTAGGGAGAGCATTGCACCCTACTGCTGTAGTACATTATTCAATGCAATGCTGAAGAATTCTGTAGCCTTTGAACTGGCCATTTGAAATAAGATGAAAAGATATACAGCCTTTACTATAAAAACTACAATGCTGAAAATATCAGCTATATTGTTAGACTTCTGGAGTGGACAACACATTTTTCTTGTTACAGATTACTTAAGGGTGGCATTTGCCTTATCTATAAGGCAGTGTCTGATCTGTTTCTAACTGAATGTCTGTGACAGGAATAGGTTGCTGGGGGAAGGAACATGAGAGTAAATCACATATCAATAAAGCTAATATCAATAGCAGAAAACTTTGACCATCCAATGTTAAAGCACAAGATGCCCTTTATAATCAGAACAAATAATTTAACACCCTTAAAATAATATTTATGCTTATAAAGGAAGTAGAAAACATTAGCATGAGGTTATGGCAATCATTAGTCGAGAAGACAAGGATGATCTATGCCTGAGAATCGAACCTATGAGCTATAATATTTAATTATTGCCTAATTTGCCAAAACCAAGCAGTTATCATTGAAAAGTATTGCCTATTGTTTTGTGGCTCAATGAATGTAAAAAGCTAATACTGCATAATATTTTGGATAAAAAAAAATAATAATAGACCAGGATGTTACTGGGTCATTGGTAGATACAAAATTATGAGGTAACAGTTTGTGGAGCCAACTACAATTCTCATTAAATAAATGGTTAATTAGATAGTATCTGAAGGTCATGTCAATTTATTTTTAACATTTTTAATTTGTCAGCCAAATAGGCCAGCAAGGCATGTGTGCCTCTTTTCAAGGGATACCCAAAGGCACTGCTTCACCAAATGACTTGCTCTGAGAATTAGAGTAAGTAAAGGGGGTCTGAAGAAATCAAACCTGTAACTAAAGATGAGGCTAATTAGTAGCTCCAAGTCTTAATCATCCTGTCTAAACTACCATTATATGTATTCTGTCCTGTCTCTTTGGAGTCTAAGAACATTTTGGAATATTATAGTGTCCCGGATGTACTTTTATCTCGCAAAACCCACAACACCGAATGTTATTCTCCTGAAACAAAAATAACGAATACTGAAAATCATGAAGGGCTGATTTTTCTCAGGGCAAATAAACACTTGCCCCGAACCTAAAGTAACCACACTGGACTATGTAAAACCCATCTAGGAGGGGGGCTCCACCCCCCCCCACTTCCCCATTACGGGGAGGGGGGGCTCCACCCCCTCAACTATATGTATATATATATATATATATATATATATATATATATATATATATCTACCAACTCCAGGATCACAGTATAGTGGAGAAAAGGCCACATTTCCCCATACTGGGCAAGTGTTTACTTGTCTTTGGAAAAATTGGCCCTTTGGGATTTTCAGAATTCGTTATTTTCGTCTACGAAAAATAGTGTTCAGCGCTGTGGGTTTCGCAATATAAAAGATGAACCACTGTCCTAGCATTTAGACTATATTATGCTTGAAGTTGTGTATCTGCCACCTTATTTTTTGTGTATGGTTAAAAAACAAATAATAAAGAGATAAAGCAATAGCACAAACTTGTACATTGTATCCTCTTTTAACACTAATGAGTAGGTTTTAGGATAGTATTCACATAAAATTAAATGTGGTCAATGAAAGTAATAATTTACAAGTACAACAATCTGAATGTGTTAAATCATAAAGGTAACTCTTCCTACAGTATGTACTTTTAAAGTATGCTGAATAATCAGGATTTGTATGGCCTATTGAGCCCTGATGAATCAATGAAGTGTTTCAGCAAAAACCCTGAACTTCTTCTGAGACTGTGAGACTGGCTTTGGAAGAATTTTTATTAAGCAAGTGGTTGCAGTGTCAAACTCTGCACAAGGATGTGGAGAGCTTATCTCCTACTTCACCCAGTGTCACTAAGTTTTTATTATTATTTTTATTATTTTTACTGAAATACTCTGCTGATTAAGTGGGCTTGATGAACCACAGTATAGGTGAGTAAAATATCTCTTGTCTCTAAGTAACAGAACCATATTTTATCACTTACCTTTTTTAAAAAATTATATAAAAACAAGGTGGTTAAGTAAAAGACCTGTAAAAATACCTGCCCTTATGCTTTCTCAGCAAGGAATAATGTTTTCTCAAATAGGTATTTATTAATGAAACTGAAATTGTTGGGGGGGCCCTCTCCCTGTGTAAGTGTTTCTCCTGAGTAGAAATGTATCCACCATATCTATTAATTAAGTCAGATCTACCTGCCACCTTAGTCACATACAGTCATACAAATGAGGTAACGTGGATTTCGAAAACCTGCAAATCAAACTCCATTAAATCAGGGGAATATTACATTTGTTACATGTTATATGCCACAAAATATATAATAAATCATTACTGTCAATACATTTGAATAAAACAAAGTTACCTGTAACAAAGATTTCCAACAAAGAACAGTGTAGTTCCTGTTTCTTTCATGTACACTGCTGCATCAACTTGATGAATATTACTGTCAAATCCAAAATCACTGATTGGATGTGATTGCCACAAGATCTGATTTCCCGTTGTTTTCCAGTAGTAGGGCCCTGAAAAAAATAAACAGTTCCTATAGAATACTGCATTCTGATGACTGTAATATTACCTTTTTGATCAAAAAATGCACTTTGAACACTTTTTGAATTAATTTTTTTACTTAACATTTGTTTACCGGGAGAGTACGACTTGGAACCAAGCCAATTTTCAGCAGAGGCCTGGGGAGAAATGCTCCAGATGCATGTCTTTATAACGTGGAAGGAAATTGGAGTACCTGGAAGAAGCCCACACAAATGCAATGAGGACATGCGGACTCCACAAAGAAGGCACCCCAGCCAAGAATTTCACCGGAGAACCCCTTGCTGTGAGGTGACAACGCTAGCGCTGCACCACTGCACCATCCATAATTTTTGAATTTTGAATTTAGAATTTTATATATATTTATAGCTTATAGGTTTTAAATACAGAAGCACTTATGTAAAGAACCTCTAGCACGTATTTAGCAACTGAGAAAGGAAAATTGTAAAGAAAAGGCAAAGAAAAAAAAATGAAGACATTTTGAATGCTCTCATCTCTGGCTTTCAGTGCATTGTCCAGCATGTAAATTAAGAAAAGACTAGGGTGAAATATTCAGAGCATGAAGTATATTTTTATTTACTTAATTTAATTTTAACCATGTACATTTCATTAAAATTATGGTCTTTTCTGGGAATGCTTCGATTAATATTTATATTTGTGTGGAAACTTGACAAAGAAATGAAGAAACTAAAAAAAAAAAAAAAAAAAAAAACATGCTATCCAGGAAAGGTTAAAACAGCTGTTTCCTCCTCGTTTTAAATTACAAAACGCGCCAAAATGCTAAAATACCATATTTAAAGGCATATAAACTTTATAAAAATGATGTCATACATATAAAAATGCAATTAGTGAATTCTTAAGCAACACATACATTCAATTTAATAACTCTATAATCTACAGATAAATAAATAAAATATTAACTTTTAAAACTAAACCTAATTTAGTTCAAATAAATAGCTAGGCACGTCATAACTGAAGGAAATGAACATGTATTTGAATTTGCCATCTTAGAGATAGTTAAAGACAACCCTAGAGGTGGTAATACTAAAAATTACCTTGCCTTTAGAGAGTTATATTGGCAAATTCTAACAGATGCCAACAAAAAACCGGGCATTAACGATTATTTTACCATTAAGCCCCTCTTGATGTTGAATATCAATTGAATAATAATTGAACATAAGCATTTCACAATTGAGTATATTTATATGTACATCTACTACAGTACCTGTGCAGATTTCACTGTGTTATTTGAACTAAACTAGATTTAGTTTTATAAGTTAATATTTTATTTATTTATCTGTAGATTATAGAGTTACTATATTGAATGCATGTGTTGTTTAAGAATTTATTAATTGCATTTTTATATGTATGACATTACTTTTATAATGTTTATATGACTTTAAATATGGTGTTTTAGCATTTTGGCGCGTTTTGCCATTTAAAACAAGGAGGAAACAGCTGTTTTAACCGTTCTGAAGAAGCTAGCTGCGTCTAGTGAAAGCGCTTAACGTTTGAAACTGCTGTAATTTTATTAAATACATTTGTGGATTCAGCTTTTTCCGGTGGATTTATTTTGCTAATACATAGTCTTGTGGTACGATATACCGGTGTGGATTATACAGAGAACTTGTTGGTGTTGTTCCACACGGGAGGTACATAGTTCTATCCAGGAAAGGGACGTTCCAGTTTACTGTTACACTTTGTTTTATAAAATGGCTGCTGAAAGTAGAACAAGGCTGTAGTAGACTGATGTCAACATTGACTTTGCGTAACGGATTAAACTTAATGTTGAAATGTCAGAGGTCACAGTCAATAAGCAAAAGATGCCATCATATTCTAACGATGGTAATGTGTTGGAAATGTCAGTACAACGTTAATTTTCGGGGTGTTTGGAAGGATCTATGGATTGCTATATAGACTGCCCAGTGGAACTGATATGCAAATACTATATTTTTGCAATGTTGCTATAGTGTAGGAAATGATAAGGAAGGAAAATGAATAGTAGTTTTGCTGATGTGTTTTGGCTGTTGAAAGATAGAGATATTATTCATAGATCATTCTTAAATGATGTACTAAAAAGCAGTTATGTTTTGTACTGTCAATTAGGAAAATAATAGTTTGTCATATTAAATAGATTAAAATAACCAATATTATTGCCAGTTAGGACCAGACATAGTGGGGTGTAGATTTGTTATGTTGCCTTCATCATTTGTGCAGACATAGGCATCTTAACCGATCTAGAACCTGCTCATTTTGGCTTGGTGAAAGGTTACACTGGCTGTGGAGAGTGGCTATTCTATGTATCTTAACAACTCACTGAAATCAAATGAAAAGAATATATATATATATATATATATATATATATATATATATATATATATATATATATATCCATATCTATCTATCTATCTATATATATATATATATATATATATATATATATATATATATATGTATATATAAGTCTATATCAGATGATCGAGTTTTCAGAAACTCAAAATTCATATGGTCAAGACCATTTGATCAACTTTCCAAAAACTTGAACATCACAAATAAATAAATAAATAAACACACAAACAAACAAACAAACAAATAAATAAAAACAAACAAAAAAACCCACAGAAATCACCTTTTTTTATGTTTTTGCAGGGGGCAAGCTCTCCTGCACCCCCACACCCCCTGCACATATATAATAACTCTGAGATCACACTACAGTGAGGAAAATGGTAAACTTCCCAGTCATTACTGTACCATGATCTCCATTCAAAAGCTTTGAGTTTTCAAATACTCGATCATATGGTCTCGATCATATGAATTTCAAGTGTCTGAAACCACGATCAACTGATAGGGACCCATGTGGGTGTATATATATATATATATATATATATATGTATATATATATATATATATATATATATATATATGGGTCTACCTGATAACACCGACATGCTAAAACATCGACAACAAAATCACCGACACCACAAAACCGAAAGTTCAAAAACACGAAACTTCACATGCCCGACAAACCACAATCCCGACAGTCAACAAATAAAACAAATCCCCTGTCTAAAAAGCACACAACACAAGTACACCAAAAACCTTACAAACCTACACTAAACCTTACATACACAACTATCTAATCCAAACCCTAACCCTAAGATCCATCACTATCGCGCACTCAACTAACCAGCGCCCTAACCCTAACTCACTTAACCCGCCCCTAACCCTACAGTCTGTCACTATCACACACTCACCTGACCGGCACCATAACCCAAACTCACTTAATCCACCCCTAACCCTACAGTCCATCACTATCGCACACTTACCTTAACATATCGGTGTTCTCAGCATCGGTATTTTCAACTGTTGATTATCTCCGTTGTCGATAGTCCGGTGTCGGTGTTCTCGTCATCGGCGTTGTGGACTTTCTGCATTTTCAGGTAGACTCATATATATATATATATATATATATATATATATATATATATATATATATATATATCCTTCAGATTATCAAAGTTTCAAAACTTTGAACATCATATGGCTGTGGACCATATGATTAAAGTTTTGAAACTTCTAACATCAAATAAAAAAAATAGAAATAAAAAAAGTTTTCTCTTACATTTTTACAGGGGAGCAAGCCCCCCCACCCTCCTGCTAAATAAATATACCAACTTTGAGATCGCACTACAGTGAAGAAAATGGTAAATTTGCCGTTAAACTCTCTATGGCCCTCTCCAGTCAGAATGTTTGAAGTTACAAACTTCCGTCATATGGTCTTCGGCCATATGATGCTAGAAGTTTTGAAAATTCGATCATCTGAAGGGGTCCCATATATATATATATATATATATATATATATATATATATATGTATATATATGTTCATAGATTCAAAGGTAGATACTAGGCTATCTGCCCTAGGGCATTTACAAGCCTAGCCAGAGTGTATTTGGCTTCCGCCTCCCTATTAGATTAGCCTACTGTGCCTCTGTAAAGTAGGTCACAGAAGGTACCCTTTTAAGATTAGTTTACTGTGCCTCTGTCTAGCAGGGACACAGAAGAGATCCCGGGGTGAATTTGCGATTTCCCATCCACGCGTCCAGATTTTGCTTGAAGAGGGTCAGCGAGGGGCTATGTCTAACATGAACTGGGATTCTATTCCAGAGTGAGGGGAGCCTCTGGGAAATGAATCTGTCCCTCCAGCATGTCCTATTTATTTTTGTGCTGTGGTTTAGGTCCCTGGAGTATGTAGCTGTAAGGGACTTGGATTTTTTGAGGTGGAGCATGGCCATTAATTCTGGGTTTAACATGGCTTTGTACGTCAGGCATAGATCGCCTCTGAGTAGGCGGTAAGCAACTGAGTAGAGCTGGAGTTTCTTTAGTCGAGCTGCATAGGACATCTGTTTGTAGCCCATGATCCTCTTGGTGAGGTACTTTTGGGGTCTCTCCAGTTGCTGCAGGTGTCGGGTAAGGTACATCCCAAAAGGGACATTGTATTCAATTATGGGCCTGATGAGTGACGAGTAGAGGGGCACAATGACCTCTCTTGATCTAGATGCGAACCCTTTCATGATAAGGTGGGCTATATAGAAGGTCTTTATAACCACTTTGGCAACGTGATTATCAAAGGAGAGATTACTATCTATGTTGGTCCCCAAATCTCTAATTACTTTTTCTATACTTAATGGATTACCACCTATGTGGTAATTTGTGGGCACCTTGTTTTTCCCAAAGGGGATGACTATGCACTTTTTTGCATTTAGCTTGAGGCTGTGGCTCTGGCACCAAGCATCCGTCTCTGTGAAACCCTTTTGGAGGATGCTTGTGTCAGCTGGAGATTCGATTATGGCCCCCAGTTTGCAGTCATCTGTGAACTTTGTCAGCCATAATCCCCAGCATGTTAGCCTGAACCTCAGAGAAGTATATACCAAACAAGAGAGGTCCCAGAACTGAGCCCTGTGGGACACCACTTGCAACTGGTTTGGATTCGGACATGGCACCTGCGATTCTGACCATGTGGGTTCTATCTCTGAGCCAGTTTGCAACCCATCTTGTGATATAGGGGTTGATATTTAAGCTGGTAAGCTTATTTATGATGCCTGAGTGGGGTATTGTGTCAAAGGCTTTTGCGAGGTCCAGGTAGGCTGTGTGGACTACCTTGCCCTCATCTATGGCTTTGGTAACTGTTTCAAAGAAATCAACTAGGCTTAAGAGGCAAGATCTGCCCTTAACAAAGCCAAATTGGGTAGGGTCCAGTGTCTGGAGGCTCCCAATGTCTTTGTTTATGAGTTCCATGATAATACGCTCCATAGCTTTACAGACCAGACTAGTCAGGCTAGTTTCCAGGGTCAATTGTGGCACCACCTTTGTGGAGTGGAACCACTGTAGCTGTATGCCGTTCTTTGAGTACATATCCTGTAGAAGGCTAAGTTTGAACAGTGACTTAATGTGAGGGTTCATTTCTTCTTGGAGCTCGTGTAAGACACAGCCTGGGACACCGTCTGGTCCCATAGATGCTGTGTTTTTTGCTTTGGAGAGGGCAGCTTTCACCTGTGCATCTGTGATGTCAGGGAGGTTATATTCAGTTGAGATAGGCATTTGCTCCTTTGGGGGCGAAGGGGGGGAGTAGTTTGCGCTGAATCTGTCTGCCAGGATGTTGGCTATGTCTGTAGGTTCTGTATATTTTGTACTGTTATGCAACAATTCAGAGCATATCTGGGAGTTTCTGCCCATGTTCCTGACATAACTAAAGAAGGCCTTGTGATTATCTTTAGTGTCTGGGGCAATTTTTCTTTCAAAGCTGGCCTTTGATGATATTATGAGGGATCGAAGTTTCTTGCTAATACTGATCAGAGATGCCTTCCCTTTTTGGGATTTTGCTCTGTCATGTAGTAACTTCCTCCTTCTGTTGTATAGCTTATTTATGGCCGGGGTCCACCAGACCAGTCTCCTGTTTTTGGAGGAGTGAGTCTTGGTTTTATTTGGGATAGCACGATCCATGTATTCTTGCAGGTGCTCATAGAATGCATTTGTAAAGGATTCTGTGGATTGGGCTGTATTATCCTCTGGCCCAGGAGCTTTAAAGGATTCCACCTCAGTCTTGAGAAGTGCAAAGTTGGCTTTTGAGAAATTCTTTACAGTGATTTCCTTAGCTGGGGGTGGGGACGGGATATGGATGTCCAGGGAATTTTGTTTATGGTCTGATCTTACCAATGAGGGGTTTACCTCTGGTGTGGAACATAGAGTCCCCATGTTGGTGATGACGAAGTCCAATATGTTGTTCCCTCTTGTGGGAGTGGTGACCAGTTGTTCCATTGCGTTAGAGTTTATAAATTCAAGGAACCGTTGGGCGAGGGTGTTTGGGCTTGAGTAGTTTTCCCAGTCAATGCTTGAGTAGTTGAAGTCACCCAATAACATAGTGTTTGGAGAGACCTTCATATTCTCCAGTGTTCTCAGGAATGCGAAGTGGGGTTTCTGTAATAGGGAGGGTGTTCTGTAGCAGGCTACAAACTGAAAGGCAGTTTTGCCTGCTGTTAGTTGCACATGGATGGTTTCCGATGCTTCGTGCAGTGCCACTAACCTGGAGGTGTAGGTATCTTTGATGAATATAGATACTCCCCTCCTTTTGTGCTTTGGTCCGAGTTTTGGGGCCGAAACGCATGGTATGAGTTATAACCTGGTAGTGCTGGGGTGCTCTCAGGAGCCTTGAACCAGGTTTCTGTTACTGCACAGACATCGATTTTCTCCATACTGAGGAGAGCCTCAAGTGCGTTCATCTTGAGGTTTAGACTTCTGGCATTGAGTAGCATTACCTTTATTTTTTTTTATCCTTGGGTTGTCTATGGAGGTGGGTTTGTCCTTTGAGCCTTGCCTAAAAAAGGCACTATGGGGGTGGCAAGAGCCTTGGCCAGTATACGAAAGCCTAAGTGTGACAGGTGCAAGCTGTCCCTAGCAAAGCAACATGGCTTGTCGAGCATGTCATCCCAGGTTGACAGACACTGGATCCCCTTTGAATGACACCAATACTTTAGCCAATTGTTGAAACTGATCATTTTGTCTTTATACTGTGGCATCATTCTTGGTGAGGGCAAGATGCTACTCAAGGTCAGGGTCATACCAGCCAGGGCTACATGGTCAGAGAGCTCCTCTATGTCTCTTTTCATATAGTCCAGGGAGGTACGTCTTAGGTCATTCACACCAGCATGGACAATGATGGAGTCATACTTGTATTTGCTTTGGAGTGACCTGAGTGCTTGCGTTATGTGGCAGATCCTGGCACCCGACAGGCAGCTTACAGTGACCTTCTCCTTGTTCAGTCTGGTGAGCAGGATGTCAGTGTGTCGGACAATAGAGTCCCCTATAACAAGTGTATTTGGTGTGTTGTTTGGCCTTAAGGGCTGTGACTGTGAGGCACACTGATTTTGTGAGATATGTGATTCATGGGTATTGTTGAGGGGTGGCTGTTGCTTGGATATCTGCTTAGGAGGTCTTTGCTGTTTAGGCAGATTTTTATTTAGAGCCTCCGAGTATGTTTTTGTGTGTTTATGTGTTGGGTATGCAGATGCAATAGGTCTGTGTGAGACTGGATTTGTGGTGTGGGAGGTTACCTTTTCCTCCTGACTGACTGTGCCAGTCTTGGGTTGAGAGAGCTCTGCCTCCAGTTTGGCTGTGTAACTGCATCTCTCACATATATTAGAGTTTGTTGGAAGGAGGAAAGGGTTGTCTGTGTACATAAGGCAATTGTAACATTGCCTCAAAATTCCCAGATTCACCAGCTGGACTGGAGAGTAACCTTGAAACTGACCCTTGGACATACCAGATTAGTATAGGGAACTGTTTTTTTACTGATCAGATTAGGGAAGGGAACTGATTTTTCACTTGATCAGGAAGGACCAATCAGGAGCCTAATACTTATGAGAAGTCAAGGAGGGTGTAGTGCTTTAGTTAGTTAGTGTTTCCTTATAAATATCTGTATATTATATAAACACAGAGTGAACAAAATGCACTTTGAACAAATTTTTCAATTTATAATTTTATATATAGTTTGTGTTTTAGATATTTGTATTGATTTTAGTGTTATGTGATTACATTTTCTTACTTAAATGAGCTGTAAAGATTTTGATGTGTGTATGTATCTATAAAGGTAGGTAGCCAAGTCAGTAGATTTAATAAATGTTAGGGTTGCCACCTTCGTTCACGGCTAAAACCGGAGCCACGCCACGCCCCTCGCGTCACCAGTAACCCCGCCCGCCCCACCCCCTGTCCTGCCAACAATACCGCCCATTTTGTGATGTCACGACAGCATCACTCAACGGGAACGCCCTCTTTTTTCGTTCCCGCCGCTTGCTTTTGGCTGGTTTGCTATGCTTTTCTGTAAGAAAAGCATAGTAAATCAGCCGATCAACGGGAACGCCCTCTTTTTTTGCTCCCGCCGCCTGCTTTTGGCTGATTTGCTATGCTTTTCTGTAAGAAAAGCATAGTAAATCAGCCGATTTACAAACTCCGATAGTCTGTTTCCTTTTTGAAACAGAATACCGGAGTTTGTACAGTGTTTTCCGGACTACCGGAGAATCAGTTTGATTTCCTGATAGTCCGGAAAAAAAACGAAGGGGTGGCAAGCCTAATAAATGTACATTGTAAGGTTCTTCATGGTTTATATGTTTTGATAATATTATCCATGCTGTCTGCTGGATTGCAAATTGGCTATCCAACAGAATGCTATTGATGTTGCTGGTACCTTCTCTGGATGTAAAATTGCAATTATTGGGATACCCCAGATATCAGTGCTGAGTGCTCTCCTGTTTGGAATTTATTTTGTAGACATCCAAGTCAATATCCTAAAAGTGTATTGACCATGTTTGCTGATGACTGCAGGCAGGACACTATTATCTGCTCATTCAGTAATATCAAATACCTCAGGCAATGGCTGTACTAAAAATAGTCTCAAGTTAAATGCAAAACGTGCAGCATAGTAGTGTTCAGCAAAAAAAAACTGCCTCCTCTCATATGTTGTGTCACTCCTCTTCAGACAGACCTGGGTCCTTATGTGGACTTTCTCTCATTTAATAATCATGTGTTCGCTGTAGTACAATGTCCTTCTGTCTGTTGTAGTTAATTTCCAAGGGAATATCATCAAGATCCAAAGATGTCATCCTACCACCATGCTCTTCATTTATCAAATTCATCATCAAATATAGTACTGCTTTTGTGTATAGAAATCCAAGCATATCACTCAACTGGGAGTGACTCAACAATTTTTATCTAAGAAAATTAAAGGCCTTAAATCCTTGAACTATTCCAATACATTAACAAAATTCCCTTAATATTCTATAGCCTACCAGATACTATTAGTTGACCCACGTTACTTCTTGAGCCCTAAAATACCTAATCCTTTTTGATCTCCTATTTTTATGCAAAACTATACTGCAAACATCAAACTAGGGACCTAAATCTATATCAACAAATGAACAAAACTTATTGGAAGGATAGATTCAATCTCTAGGTATTCCCTACCTATGGAATAAGTTACCGCTGCATTACTACTTTCTTTTAAGGCTAATCTTAGCAAGCAGATGAGTAGACACAAATTTATACAAGGATTATCATATATAGTCCTTCTCAATTTGGGAAGTGATCACTATTTAATGCTTGTAAAGGCTGACAACAACTTTTTAGTGTGTGTTTTTTTGATAGAGCATATGTCTAAGCATCTTATGGTTCTGTGATCACTTGCTTACTACTGTTTTTATTTTCTTATCTACCTAATAATGATTGTAAAGCCTCTTTGTTTTCCCTGACATGAGGAAATTTCTGTGAATATTATGTAGCAGAGATTCAAAGTGGCATCCAATCTGGTAAATCTGATTTTGCAGCTTTATACACTCCTCTGTAGGGTGCCCACCATTATGCATCCCTTTACTTGTTATAAGATGGGCCAAACTTGGTACACCCTGTTGCAAAAAAGAATTCACAGTGTAATTATCATGATCAATAACTGCATGTTTAGATTAACTGCACTTGCCTACTGACCTGTGATTCTGTCCTGTGTTACCCTACCATGTCAGTGTTTTTAATCACAATATGTTCTTATTGTTAAATATAACTATCTATTTCAATTAGCAGTGGAAAGCAAATATTTTCATGAATCTGTGACTGGCTTAGTGACTGTTCAGTGCATATTTGCTGAGGTTATAGTCAGGTGGGCAATAAGATCAAATGCATCTAACATTCTGGCAATATACAGCAGTTTTTATAAGCTGTTTGTGTTTTGCAAGAGCCAAAATCTGTGGTGAAAATTATCGAACATGGCAATAAGGTGATAAAAAGAGATGAGATGGTGTTTGAGACTGATAAGGGTTCAACCAAACACCCTAATAATGGGCGACTTCAACTACCCCACCATTAACTGGGAAAACTATTCATGTACCAACTCCTTAGCGCAACGCTTTCTGGAATTCATAAACTCCAATGCCCTAGATCAACTTATCCACACCCCCACCAGGGGCAACAATATCCTAGACCTAGTCATCACCAACATGAGTGACCGGTATTCCACACCTGAAGTCAACTCCTCATTGGTCTGATCCGACCATAAGCTAATCACCCTTGATATGCACATCCGACACCCACCCCCCATTAAGGAAACCACAGTAAAAAATTTCTCCAAAGCCAACTTCATGCTTCTTAAGACAGAAGTAGTGAACTTCATGACACCCATACAGATGGACAATACAGTTACAACTGCTGAATCCTACACAAATGCACTCTATAAGCACTTACATGAGTGCATGGATCGTGCTATCCCAAACAGAACCAAGATGCTATCCTCCAAAAAAAAGGAAGCAAATCTGGTGGTCCCTTGCCCTAAACAAACTGTACAACAGAAGGAAGAAACTGTTGCAAAAGAGAGTAAAATCCCATGAGTGGAGGAGCTCCCTGGTCAGCCTCAGTAAGAAGCTGAGATCCCTTATAAGATCCTCCATAGCTAGCTACGAAAATAAAATCGCCACTAATTCCAAGGACAACCACAAAGCATTCTATAGCTATGTCAAGAATCTCAATGGCAACACCCAGATCTGCTATGAGTTACAGCACAAAGGCACGGAAATTACAGAACCAACTGATATTGCCAACATCCTGGCAGATAGGTTCAGTGCTAACTTTACCTCCCCACCCCCTAAAGGGCCCATATCTTTACAGGAAGAATGCAGAGTCCCTGTAATCACAACTACGCAGGTGAAAAGCTGCACTCTCTAAAGCCAAAAACACAGCATCCATGGGATCGGACAACATCCCAGGCTTTTTACATGAACTTCAAAATGAACTGGCTCCCCACTTAAGCACCATGATAAATAATAGCCTCACATCAGGCTTTGTGCCCACTGAATGGCGCACAGCAACAGTTATCCCACTCCACAAAGGGGGAGCCACCACTGATCCCGGGAACTATAGTCCTATTAGCCTGACGAGCCTGGTCTGCAGAGCCATGGAACGTATCATCATGGAACTCATAAACAAAGACATTGGTAACCTTCAAACTCTGGATCCCACCCAGTTCGGGTTTGTGAAAGGCAGATCATGCCTCCTGAACCTGATTGACTTCTTTGAGGCAGTCACCAAAGCCGTAGATGAGGGTAAGGTGGTTCACACAGCCTATCTTGACCTTGCCAAGGCTTTCAACACCATCCCCCATTCTGGAATTATTGCTAAACTCAATAAACTAGGCATAAATCCCTACATCACAAGATGGGTTGCCAACTGGCTCACTAACAGAACCCACACTGTAAAAGTTACAGACTCCAAATCTGACCTCAAACCAGTGACAAGTAGAGTACCACAGGGTTCCGTCCTGGGACCGCTCCTGTTTGGTATCTACTTCTCTGAAGTACAGGCTAACACAGAAGGCCTCTGGCTAACAAAGTTCGCAGATGACTGCAAACTAGGAGCCATAGTCAAGTCCCCAAATGATGTGAACATCCTACAGAAGGGCCTCTCTGAGACAGATGCCTGGTGTCAGAGGCATGGCCTCAAGCTCAATGCCAAAAAAGTGCAGTGTCATCCCCTTTGGTAAAAACTCTGTACCCATGAACTACCACATAGGCAGTAATCTACTTAACACCGAATGCGTGATAAGAAACCTTGGGACCCAGGTGGACAGTAGTCTCTCCTTTGATAGTCACATTGCCACAGTAGTCAGGAAGTCCTTCTACATGGCACACCTCATCATAAAAGGGTTATCATCCAGGAAAAAAGAGGTCATCATTCCCCTCTACTCAACACTCATTAGACCCACTATAGAGTACAACGCCCCTTTTGGAATGTACCTCACAAGACATCTGCAGCAGCTGGAAAGGCCACAGAAGTACCTCACAAAGAGGATTACTGGACTCAAACAAATGCCCTACACTGACCGCCTCAAAAAACCCCAGCTTTACTCCGTAGCATATCGCCTACTCAGAGGTGATCTTTGCCTAACATATAAAGCTATGTCAAACCCAGAGCTGTTGGACATGCTACACCTAAAGAAATCCCAATCCCTCCAAGCTACACGCTCTAGGGACCTAAACCTTGTCACCACAATAAACAGGACATGCTGGAGGGATAGATTCCTATCCCAGAGACTTCCCATACTCTGGAACAGGCTACCCATCTATGTCAAGCAAAGTTCTTCATTAGCACTCTTCAAGAAAAATCTTGATGAGTGGATGGGAAATAGGAAATACACCCCGGGGATCACTTCTGTGTCTCTGCTCAACAGTGGCACAGGAAAATAACTTTCTTGGGTGGCGTAAGCCAGGGAACCTTGCTGGCTAGGCTTACGTAGGCCCTTGGGCCGATAGTCTAGTACCTACCTATGAAACTATGAACCTATAAATTGTGGAAGCTAAAAATGTTGAAAGAAGAAAGATGCTCATATGCAACTGAAGCAGCTGTCTCAACTAGTTTGGGAGCAATACACTGTAGGTATGTTCAAATGACACCAGATCACAAGAGGAACAGTTTCACAGGTTAATAGGTACGTACTAGGCTATTGATCTGTGAGGATCATTAGAAGCCTAGGATTATATTTCCATGGTATTTTTTCACCTTATAGTTTGTTTATCAATAACCCAAAGTGTGCAGAACAGGGGTATGTTGGGGCATTACTTGTTGCACCTTTCCATAACAGACATAAATGCTAAGCCATGGGTGAATTTACATTTTCCCATTCAATCATTAAAATTTCATTTGATTAGACTAAGAGAAGTACTTTGATTTATCTGGTCAACATCTTTGAAAGGTTACTAAAGAAATGTATGAGGGCAAATCAGTACACACCATATATCTAGACCTTGCAAAGGTGTTTGACACCATCCCACATTCAAGCATCATAGATTATCTATAAAAGTTAAATATAGACCCTTATGTAACTTATTGGATAGCAAAGTGACTCACAAATAGATCCCAGCAAAATTAGGATGGGCAGCTTTACTTACTTCAAAAGACCAGTCATTAGTGGTGTACCTCAGGGTTCAGTTCTTGGCCACTGCTCTTTGACATTTACTTCTCAAAGGTCTAAGCAAATGCTAAGGGTTTATTGCTGGCAAACTTTGTAGATGATTGTAAACTTGGTGCCTTAATAAACTGCCTTAATGACACCAAAGTCCTCCATGATGATCAAATAACAGAGTCCTCATAATGATCCATGTCTGCCTGAAGAGGAATTACAGTCTCACATAACAGGAGGGAACAACTTTCTTATTGAACACTACTATATTGCCCTTTTTTTTGGGATTTATCTCAAAACCATTTTTGGAGCACAAGGTATATGCATATTCTTGAGCTGCTTAGTGTCAGTGAATGAGTGGACAATAGCGCCCTTCTTGCTGTCATCAGCAAACGTGGTCAACCAGACTTCTGGATATTAGCTTAGATGTCTGCAAATGAAATGTCAAACAGGAGAGGTTCCAGCAGTGACCCCTATGGTACCCCACTAATTATACTTTCAAATTTAGAGAGGGTGCCATAAACTTCAGCACCCCATACTTTCTGTGATACATATATATCCCTCCAATGTGTCCTCTTTATGTTGCAGAAGAGACTGAGATCCCTTGGCTGGATGTTTATTCTTCCACTGGATTTGCAAATGGGCACTAGGTCTAACAGGATAGGGTCTATTGAGGCTCTATAGACAAGTTAGAGGTTACCTTGTAGCAGCCTGTATGATACCAAGAGGAGTAAAAATACTTTGAGATAGTCTTCATAGTTTTTATGATTTAAGTCCTTGATTTTTTTAGTGAGAAAGCATTGCGGTTATTCCATTTGTGCCAAGTGTTTGACAGGTATATTACTGAAACGGGTAATATATTCATTTATTGACCTAATGAGTACAGTGGAATGATTACATACCCGGCCTGGGATGCCATACATTTAGATATAAGATATGCAATGAAAAATGACTTCCTTACAATAATGAATATGTTATGATCGAAGAGAGTACATTGTCAACATAGGTTCCCAGATCCCCTGGCTAAGGGATGAACTTTCAGGGGTGCATTGTCAGTCTGATGGTTACAAGTGTAGTCCTTCTTGCCAAAGGATACTATGATACATTTCTTGACATTTAGCTTTAGTCTATGGTTTTGATACCAGCAATTTCCTTGGAAAAGGCTTCTTGGACGATTTTGTTGTCCTCTGGGGAGTTTACGCTGGTCCCAACTTTACAGCCATATGCAAAGTCTGCCAGCCATAGACCCTTAGAGTTTCCTTAGACCTCCAAGAAGTCAGTCCCAAAGACAAGTGGCTAGAAAGTGAACCCAGGAGTGTAGCGCTAATGACACGTCTTTTGGAGGAAGTAGAGTTGCCCATCCTAATTTCCTGGGATCTATTTTTGAGCCAATTTGGTATCTAATGAGTTTTACGTTTAACTCTGAGCAGTTATCTATGATGCCTGAGTGGGGGATGGTGTCAAACACCTTTGTAAGGATATATGGTGTGTACTAATTTGCCCTCATCCATTGCTTCAGTAACCTTCTCAAACAAGTTAATCAGGTCAAGTATGCAGGATCTTTCCCTAATGAAACCGAACTGGCTTGGGTCAAGAGTTTGTAAGTTGTCGATGTCCTTATTTATTATTTATTAACTCCATAATAATCTATTGCATAGCCCTACAGATAAGACTGGTAAGGATAATGGGTCTATAATTACCAAGCAGCTAGACTATCATCACAAGCCACAATATGTTTGATTACTGAAATTATAGGTTGTGAGACAGGTCAGGTAGTTAATTTACCTGTGCAGATACTGCTGCCTATGTGCAATTTAATATGAATTATTTATCAAGGAAACCCTCTTGATCCCCAACTGATATTAAAATGTGAGTTTTTTCTGAGTTTAATTTTCCCTCCACTCTCAGATGCTCAGAAAAAGGTGCTGTTAACCCCCATTACATAGGAAGAGCTAAAGCAAGTTATGATTAGAGCTAAAAAGTTAAAGTACCAGGCACAGAAGTACTCACATTAGAAATGTGTGATGAATTAGTGATGGGGTTTTAAAGAGGTTTTTAAGAATGGCATATTAGATTTTTAGAGGTTCACTTTGTCCCTTAAGTTGCAAAGCAGCATTCATTTATTGATTTTAAAATCAGAAAAGAGTTTGCCCCCACTTCCAATAGATAATTTTTTCTTATGAATGCAAACTATAAACATGTTGCCTGATTTGTAGGTCAAAGATTGTCAAACAAACACCGTTATGTAAATTCATCTTCTGATTAAAAATGTTCAGGAGAATTTGAGGCCTGTATGTTTTGACAGAAAAATCATTTTCTGGAGGTGAATGGTATTTTTCATATGAGACTCTTAAATGCTTTGATTTCCCAATGGAATTCATAGACCTGTTAGACAGATTATACACTGGGCCACAATGTGAATAAAATTAGGGGCTTATCATCTCACTCACTGAAGCCATTTAGGGGAGCAAGGCAGGGGTGTCTCCTGGACCCTTTGATTTTCATTCTGTTAATGTCTGATAATTTCAGAGTCTGATAACTTATTTTATATAGTCTAATAAGCATCATAGAGTCTCATGGAAGTTCGTTACCTTACCTTAGGAATTAGGATGACTAGGTATTCCCAACCCAATGCTGTACCATTCTTCTGCTCTTCTGAATCATTTTTATAATCCTATACAAGGCAGTTTAGAACCTGTTAAAAATACATTATTTTAGCTAAATGTTTTATTCCCTCTCCTGTAGTTTACAGCCTCATTGAAAAAATACAGTTTGAGCACTACAACACTCCTACAAAATATAAGTTACAATACATGACTATAACGGATACAGATAAACATAATATATACATATAAATATACATATACATATACATATAATACCTCTCAACCTTTCAATGCAAGAAATCTGGACAAAGCCAGAAATAATGGGAGGACAAAGGTCCAAAAATGGAGACAGATTTTAAACATTAATCCTATAAACTTAGAAAGTTGCTAGAATAACAGGTTTTGCATTATTATGCATTTTTCTGAAGGATTTGAAGTCTGAAGCTCAAATGTCTGTTATTATTTAATATTATTTAGTGACTTCAATCCTTAGTGATTTGCCAAAAAACAACAAATGTTTAGAGGAACATAGCAGAAATATGAGGAAAAATCTGGGCATTCTGTGAAAATCTGGATATGTAGTTGAGAGGTATGACATATTTATATTTTACTCTCTCAAGCAGTAAAACATGAGCAACTGTAATCTGAAAAATGTCTTACAGATTAGGGATATATAAACATGTTGCCATCTTCCTCCCATTTCTAGCATCTATTACTTATTGCATCCCTCAAAAACATTCTACAGCCTCAAAAGATTTTTCAGTAATTTCCAACCTATGCCCAGTTACCAAAATATCCGGAAAATTCATTTATAATCAAGTCCATGATCATTTAACTTTATGTAGCCTGCTTATTGATTCCTACCACAGCAGTATAACAGAACATATTACACAACCATGCATATGGAGACTAACAAGATCTTTCTAGCCATGGAAAAATGTTGGTTAACTTGCATTATGTTTATAAACCCAGAAATTGTGAAAGTGCTTTTTACACAATTCTCCAAAACAAAGTAATGATTACAGGTGTTAGCCCATAACCTAAACCTGGTTCAAAAACTGTCTTGAACTGCTTTCCACCTTTAAATTACTGAATAATTTATATTTCTCCAGTCTGAAAATTGAGTTCTCTTCCTACTCCACCAGAACTCAGGATAACAATACATTTACAATCCAGTGTCTCCCTTTTTTCCTGGTCATGGAACAGAATATAAAGGATTAGTCCAGATAAAATCAGAAAAAAAGAACACTCATCTATCTACTTGCTTAACTGAATAAACTACTTGAAACTTCAACTAGTGTCTTTATTCCTTCCACAGGGAGGGTATTAGAGAGAGAGTCTCCTAGATATGCTACCTAAACCGATTTTATCTGGACAAATCCTTTATACTCTGTTTCTTGTTAGTCCTGTCACCCTCTGGGTCGCAGGTGGGATACCAGACTTTACTTGAGCCCTCTGGATTACCTTTGTATTCTCTTTCCTAGTCATCAGACGAAAGAATTTTAGTAAAATTGTCCCTATCAATTCTAGATTTCCCCAAGTTCAGAGGAATATCAATGGAATGCCTTAAACAATTCTACCACTGTAACTGTTTCATTGATTAATAAAATTCAAACTATGGCTTAGGAAGCATTGCATAATTGACATAATTATTTCAAAAGTCCCATTTCTAGTATAAAAATGCAGCGTAATTTTAATATTGTCTTTTACAACATTATTCATAAATTCACTACTAAAGTTCTCAAACTTGTACTACTAACTTTAGGAATATCAAAAGATTAATTCTAGGAATTCAGAACATTGATTTTTTTATGCATGCATATATATATATATATATATATATATATATATATATATATATATATATATATATAGATATATATATATATTTTGAGAGAGAAAGTGAGAATACCTGAATCAATGAATATGAATTATGTTCAAATTACATTTTAAATCTTTCTGTAAATATCAGTGTTACTATTACATGTCTCTAACTGCTTGTGTGGCTTAAAAGAGTCTTGGATGAGCTGATAAATAAAGTACTTTATTTAGCAAACACATTTTATAATGAGACATGAAGCCACGGGTCACAAAACTGAGTTCCTTAATAGAACATTATAAGATAGTTCATGCATCATGCAAACCAGATAGTTACAGACTCCATTTATTTTTTTTTCATTTGAATGACAGTTTCCAATGCATTTCAGTGCAATAGAGCAATTATTTAATTTAGCACCTCCATGGGATACAGAGATATAACTCTGACTATGATTTATATGATCCAAGATCTATCTTAGAACTGGAAGAACCATGTAGGGGCAGGAGCAGAATGGGGTGGGGGGGCTGAGCCTGTTTATTTCTGTCAGGGGGGAAGTGAAGGGTACATGCCTGGAAATGTGTGCCCTGTTCAGGCTACTTAGTGAAGGCCAAAGATCCATTAAAGGTATTTGGGGTATCCATGGACTTAAGTTACTCATGGAAGTCAGTTGAAGTTCCATGCAATGCCAGTAAGACACCCACCCCAGAAATTTGACTTAATCTGCACATTGTAAGTAGCAGGAAGAAGCAGACCCCTGCCCCCCTACCCCGATGGATAATGGCAATGCCATTGTTCCTGGTGCTTGACTCTCTCCCAGACAGAAATAAATGAATTGTAGGGTTCTCAGCCTGAGGCATACAAATGGGTTAATGAATCACTTAGGAGGGAGGGTCGATTGTCAGGTGTGAACAGCATGCAGAAACAAAAAATAAATAAATAAAATTTCTAATGCAAATGTATTTGCATATTTTTTTCTGAAGTATTTTACGAATGAGCTGTGTTGTTAGGGGTTTCCTGCCCAAGTTCTGAATTAATTTTAAATATTTCTTAATGGTGTCAGCTATTTTTTTTTTTATTTTAGTGGTGTAGTGAAAGCTATGCTAGGACAAATTAGATTGATATTTTAGTTATATTTTATGTATTATAATCATAATAAAAGTCTAAATATTTAGAATCAGGTCCATTTTACTAGTAATGGCATATATGGTTAGCTGAAGTTTGCATTTTATTAAACTTTTATTTATTTGTATGTTTTGTTTTTCAATTTAACAAGTTTTGTTTCAAGGCGTTAGATTTAGATAAATGATACTATTTTTCTATTGGAGGACAGGTGTAAAATTCTGTATGTATTATTGCCATATACAGGTTGTTAATGGAAAAGTATGAGCAAAAATGTATATATGTTTTGTCTTCAGTCAGTAGTCTGGAATGTTATTAGCACAACAGTATTTATGTTGACAGTCTGAAGTTTCCACTAGTGCATTTTTCATGCTGTTCAGTTAAAAAGTAATAGGTCATATGTTCCAGAAAAACTGTTTTTAATTCCACAGTTACAAGATATAAAGTGCTGTGGATCAAGTCTTTGAGTGGAACAGCATAATAGAAATTGCCATTCTTACATTTACTTGATAAATTATATTATAATATATCATAGGTTTACTGTCAAAATGTGGAAGATCATAACAATTTTCCCCATTTTGATTGAATTCTTTTTCCGAATTTGGTAATTCAGAATTAACAAAATTTTGGAAATGGTAATTACGGAATTGACATTTGAACTCTGGAAGTTCCAGTGTCGAAAATCTGTGTTAGCAGTAATGTTTTTTTGCAGGGGTGCAAGCCCCTCTGCCCCCTGCCCCCACACCCCCTGCAAATTATATATTCCAACTCCGAGAAAAGGGTATATTTCCCAGTCCCCACTGTAGTGCGATCTGTTATCAGAAAATTGATCCCACGTTAGTGAATGTACACTACCACTATCTAATGTGGATTCAAACATTTCTGGATCAGCATTATGGAAACTGGAAAACACACATTCCACCCTCCCAGTTTCATGTAAGTGCCATTCCACTTTTTGATAGTCAGCCTATAGCATATTATGCATATTATAGCCAGTCTTTCACAGCTTGCATATAGGTAGAGAGTGGGCACCATCATCCCTGATAGGTTGGCTAGGTATCCTGTGCATTTCACAGCTATATGTTGGCTAGGTATCCTGCATGTTTCACAGGTATATGTTGGCTAGGTATCCTGCACATTTCCTGGCTATATGTTGGCTAGGTATCCTGCGTGTTTTACAGCTATATGTTAGCTAGGTATCCTGTGCACTTCACAGCTATATGTTGGCTAGGTATCCTGCATGTTTCACAGGTATATGTTGGCTAGGTATCCTGCACATTTCCTGGCTATATGTTGGCTAGGTATCCTGCGTGTTTTACAGCTATATGTTAGCTAGGTATCCTGTGCACTTCACAGCTATATGTTGGCTAGGTATCCTGCGTGTTTCACAGCTATATATTGGCTAGGTATCCTGTGCACTTTACAGCTATATGTTGGCTAGGTATCATGCTCATTTCACAGGTATATGTTGGCTAGGTATCATGTGCATTTCACAGGTATATGCTGACTATGTATCCTGCATGTTTCACAGGCATATGTTAGCACGGTATCCTGTGTGTTTCACAGATATATGTTGGCTAGGTATCCTGCATGTCTCACAGCTATATGTTGGCTAGGTATCCTGTGCACTTCACAGCTATATGTTGGCTAGGTATCCTGTGTGTTTCACAGATATATGTTGGCTAGGTATCCTGCATGTCTCACAGGTATATGTTGGCTAGGTATCCTGCGCATTTCATGGCTATATGTTGGCTAGGTATCATGCTCATTTCACAGCTATATGTTGGCTAGGTATCCTGTGCACTTCATAGCTATATGTTGGCTAGGTATCCTGCGTGTTTTACAGCTATATGTTAGCTAGGTATCCTGTGCACTTCACAGCTATATGTTGGCTAGGTATCATGCTCATTTCACAGCTATATGTTGGCTTGGTATCCTGTGCATTTCATAGCTATATGTTGGCTAGGTATCCTGCGTGTTTTACAGCTATATGTTGGCTAGGTATCCTGTGCACTTCACAGCTATATGTTGGCTAGGTATCATGCTCATTTCACAGCTATATGTTGGCTAGGTATCCTGTGCACTTCATAGCTATATGTTGGCTAGGTATCCTGCGTGTTTTACAGCTATATGTTAGCTAGGTATCCTGTGCACTTCACAGCTATATGTTGGCTAGGTATCATGTTCATTTCACAGCTATATGTTGGCTAGGTATCCTGTGCACTTCATAGCTATATGTTGGCTAGGTATCCTGCGTGTTTTACAGCTATATGTTGGCTAGGTATCCTGTGCACTTCACAGCTGTATGTTGGCTAGGTATCATGCTCATTTCACAGGTATATGTTGGCTAGGTATCATGTGCATTTCACAGGTATATGCTGACTATGTATCCTGCATGTTTCATAGGCATATGTTAGCTAGGTATCCTGCATGTTTCACAGGTATATGTTGGCTAGGTATCCTGTGCATTTCACGGATATATGTTGGCTAGGTATCCTGTGTGTTTCACAGTTATATGTTGGCTAGGTATCCTGTGTGTTTCCCAGCTAGATGTTGGCTAGGTAACCTGTGCATTTCACATCTAGATGTTGGCTAGGTATCCTACGCGTTTCACAGCTATATGTTGGCTAGGTATCCTGTTCATTTCACAGTTATATATTAGCTAGGTATAATGCACATTTCACAGGTATATTATGGCTAGGTATCAGGCATGTTTCACATGTATATTTTGGCTAGGTATCCTGCTCGTTTCACAGGCATATGTTGGTTAGGTATCATGCATGTTACACAGGTATATTTTGGCTAGGTACCCTGTGCATTTCACAGGTATATGTAGGCTAGGTATCCTGTACATTCCACAGGTATATGTTGGCTAGATATCATGCATGTTTCACATATATATTTTGGCTAGGTATCCTGTGTGTTTCACAGGCATATGTTGGCTATGCATCATGCTCAATTCACTGGTATATGTTGGATAGGTACCTTGTGTGTTTCACATGTATATGTTGGCTAGGTATCCTGTACATTTCACAGGTATATGTTGGCTAGGTATCATGTGTGTTTCATAGCTATATGTTGGCTAGGTATCTTGCGTGTTTCAAAGGTGTATGTCAGCTAAGTATCCTGCATGTTTCACAGGTATATGTTGGCTAGGTATCATGCACATTTCACAGGTATATGTTTGCTAGGTATCATATGCATTTCACAGATATATGTTGGCTATGTATCATGCGGGTTTCACAGATATATGTTGGCTAGGTATCCTGTAAATTTCTCAGGTATATGTTGGCTACGTATCATGCTTGTTTCATAGGTATATGTCAGCTAGGTATCCTGTGCATTTCACAGGTGTATGCTGGCTAGGTATCATGCATGTTTTACTCGTATATGTTGGCTAGGTATCCTGCACATTCACAGGAATATGTTGGTTAAGTATCATGCGTGTTACACAGGTATATGTTGGCTAGGTATCATGTGCATTTGACAGGTATATGCTGGCTATGTATCCTGCGTGTTTCACAGGCATATGTTGGCTAGGTATTCTATGTGTTTCACAGATATATGTTCGTAGGTATCCTGTGTGTTTCACAGGTATATGTTGGCTGGGTATCCTGCACATTTCACAGGTACATATTGGCTGGGTATCCTGCAGGTTTCACAGGTATATGTTGGCTACATATCCTGCATGTTTCACAGGTATATGTTGGCTATGTATCTTGCATGTTTCACAGGTTACTCACATAACTGTTAGCATTAGCATGTGCAAAGTATGTGACTCTAGCCATTTTTCTATTAAAAAAAAGAAGGTTTAACATCAGGATTTAGGCATAAAACATCAGGGGGATATATTTCCATAAAAACAAGATATTTGATTTAGGTTAGAGACAAAAAATATAAGAAATGGAAGAGAGGTCAAACTACAACTTTGAAAACTGAAATAAACAAGCTGGACTAACAGATTAAGCATAGTGTGAGACAAGATCAAGAAAAATTTGAAGAAAAATTATATAAGGATATTGAGCATAATAGGAAACCTTTTTACAGATACTTAAGATTTGAAAGGAGTTAAGAAGCACAAACTGAAACTGTGCAGATTCTAAAATGTATTCTCAAACACAACAGATTTAAATTTACAAAATCTCATGCAAAGAGTTTGGCTCCACAAAAGGGGTGATAAGTTGTCCTAGTGACATCCAGGTAACCCCAGATACTGGAATCAAATTAGATTATATCAAAAAAGAACTGCGCAAACTGGATCCAAACAAAGGGTAGGGAGGAGACGGAATTAGTAACAATGACCTGAGAATACTTCTGCAAGAACTTACACTACCATTATAGCTATTATTCACTAGGTCATATAAATATGGGGAGATTGGAGACATGTGCTTATTAAACCTCTCTTTAAGGGAAAGGGGAGTAGGACAAACCCAGAATCATATAGACCCTTAAGGAAAATTAATGGAGAAGGATATATTGGGTAAGTTATTGTCAGAACTGGATAGGTTGGGACTAGAAACCAAATATCTGCATGCATATGTTGAAACTAGATCTATTACCAACTGTAACATGATGTTCTATAACAATATAATAACAGCTATGAATGAAAAATTATGCTGTGATGTGATTTATATGCAGTTAACTTCAGCATTTGACAGGGTCATACACAAAACACTGATCAATAAATTAGTACAACAAGGTATTGATGTACTCTTGATAAGAATGATAGCTGCATAACTTACAAATAGGACATGGCAAGTGTCATACAGCAACTGGACAGGTGAAATCCTTGGTTACAGACATCCTGATTAGGGCTCGGTCCTAGGCCCTTACTTGTTTAGATTGTATCTTTCAGACCAATCTTTTTCATCTGAGGTGTTCTACATTCTATATGCAGATGACCTGAAATTAGGTAAACTGATTACAAGTGTTGCAGATAAGACATGTCTGCAAAATAACTTGACTAAACAGACCATTTGGGCACAGGAGAATAATATGCTGATAAATTCATCAAAAACTAAGCATATGAGATTTGGGAGACATAAACTGAAAGGTGACTATTTAATACAGCACACAGTGATTGAAACTGTAGACTCATTTAAGGACCTGGGTATATGGGTAGATTCAGCTATGAGTTTTTCTAATCATATCAACCATTTGGTTAATGATAGTTATAGAACTATGGGCTGTATAAAAAGATTTATAAAGTCTAGGAAATTAAAAATAATGAAGTCATTGTTTGTTAGTTACATTAGGCCCAAACTTTAGTATGGAATGACAATATGGAAACCCTATAAGAAGACAAGCATGAGTAAACTGGAAAGAGTACAGTGGAAATATGCCAAGGGAATTCATGGATGTGAAAAATCTAAGTTATTGTGAAAGACTAAGATATCTGAACTTGTACAGTGTCTCTTACAGATATTTAAGAGGAGATATTATTCAGGTATACAGGGCATTTAGGGACAACTACCTCTGGGAATGTTTGGGGTTATCAAAAAGTACTAGAGAATCATCAGACAACCTTTGTAGAAGATTCTATAGGAATGAGAAGTGTATTAATTGATTCTCTGACACAGCAGCTGATGCATGGAACAGACTACCAAATTACATTAAAGTAAGCACTAGTTTAGATATTGTTAAGAACAGCCGGGCCACTTGTTATGGGAACAAGTGTTTTGGTATATTGGCAAGCTAGAAGGCATTTATGCCTGTGCTTGAAAAATTTGTATGTATTTGTATGTATTATTTATGATTGACTGACTGGACATCATACCAATTTAATCTTTATGCATAGTTGTTAGGTACATTTCAGCAAAGATGGTCAGTTACTGATAGCACATAACTGTCTGCTGGTTTTAGTTCATTTCACAGAACTAAACTTCTTTGAATCACATTTGAATGAAATAATCAAATATGCATGAATCAAATTTCATTGAAATAATGTTTTGAAACATATTAAAACACAGAAACAGAAATAACTGAATGACAGATATGTGAAATTAATTAAACATTAAATAAAACCAAAATCATGAACATTAGGGTAAGGTGGTCCACACAGCCTATCTAGACCTTGCCAAGGCCTTTGACACCATCCCCCACTCTGGAATCATAGATAAACTTACTAAGCTGGGCATTAATCCCTACGTCACCCAATGGGTTGCTAACTCGCTTACTGATAGAACCCACACTGTAAAAGTAGCTGACTCCAAATCCAGCTCCAGACAAGTGACAAGTGGAGTACCTCAGGGTTCAGTCCTGGGACCGCTCTTGTTTGGCATCTACTTCTCTGAAGTACAGGCCAACACTAAGGGACTCTGGATAACAAAGTTTGCAGATGACTGCAAACTGGGAGCCATTATTGAATCCCCAAATGATGTGGATACTCTACAAAAGGGCCTTACAGAAATAGATGCTTGGTGCCAGAGCCATGGGCTCAAGCTCAATGCCAAGAAATGTATAGTTATCCCCTTTGGGAAAAAACATGTATCCGTGAATTACCATGTAGGTGGTAGTACACTAAACACTGAAAGTTTGATAAGAGACTTAGGGACACAGGTGGACAGTGGTCTCACCTTCGATAACCACATCGCCACAACAGTCAGGGAATCCTTCTATGTGGCACACCTCATCACTAAGGGCTTTTAATCCAGAAAAAAGGAGGTCATTGTCCCACTGTACTCCATCCCTCATTAGACCCATTATAGAATACAATGCCCCGTTTGGTATGTACCTCTCAAGACATCTGCAACAACTGGAAAGGCCACAGAAATACCTCACTAAAAGAATCACAGGCCTAAAGCAGATGCCCTACGCTGACCGCCTTAAAAAACTCCAGCTATACTCTGTCGCATATCATCTACTCAGAGGTGATCTTTGCTTAACATACAAGGCCATGTCAAACCCAGAGCTGTTGGACATGCTACACTTAAGGAAATCCCAATCCCTCAGAGCCACACGCTCCAGGGATCTAAACCTTGTCATCACAATAAACAAAACATGCTGGAGGGATTGGTTCCTGACCCAGAGACTCCCCAGACTCTGGAATAGATTGCTCATACATGTCAAGCAGAGTGCCTCTTTGGTCCTCTTCAAAAGGAACGTTGACGATTGGATAGGAGAAAGGAAATTCTCCCCGGGGATCACGTCAGTCGCCCTGCTAGACAGCGGTCCAGAGAAGTAAATAGTGTGGGAAGAAATAGCCAGGGAATTGTTATGGCTAGGCTTGTATAGGCCCTAGGGCTGATAGCCTAGTACCAACCTATGAATCTATTAAAAATTTAAAACAAATTGATACGGAAGACATTTTCTTGAACCACATGATATGGGGGGCTCCTCTTAATTAATCTCTCTCTCTCTCCCAGGTCAAAACATTTCAGGGAAAGGATAAGTGCCATTGTGAATAATTTCTATAGCTGCATTTTCTCTAAGTCAGAATCAATACAATGGGACTGTGGGCCCAAACCTTCCATACCAAAGGATTCAGAAGGGCTTACCTCCCTATATCATTTTATTTTAAATTTAATAGTGTTTATGAATTTGATTTTTTTTCTGTTGTTTAACTTGTTTACAATTTTCTGTGAGTCAGTAATTTATGCTTCTGTGTCTTAATTGTTCAGGGATTTTAGTTTGGTAAAGTGCGATTTAGTCTGATTCTGTTAAATAAACTAAAACTCTTTCTAACACTGTCCTCCTTTAAATACATTAACATGCCATATATTTTTTATTTTTTTCATTTTCTATTATTTCTTGACCTGATATATTTCCTTTAAATGTTTAAGATGGACATACTGCAGAAACCATGACAAGTGCTGTTTGGATTTACGCTTCTGGCACTGTGCCATAGTTTATTATAAATATAATTTTATAGTGACTATTACTTTTAAAGGACCACCTTGAAGACTGGAGGAATGTTTTGCCAGTGATGTACACAGTGTTTTCACCACACATTTGCATTATAAGATTGCACTGAATGCAGAAAAACCTAAATGGTTACTTCTATTTGTCTACAAATGGATGAGTTCATCCAAGATAATCATCATGTGACTGGTCGACTGCTGATGTATTGATTCCATTAGGTTGATGGATCAGCTTGTTGACTGTCCCAGTATGAGACGATTACAATAGTTGTGTTGGGCTACATAGCAGAAGGGGGTGTGGGGGATACAGGGATCTTCTACCATGCAAAAAGTATGTTTTTGTAGTTTTCTGCTCCTTTTTTCATTAATTAGAGCATTTGTGTTTCACTGTATGCTCATCAGTTTTTGTTGCTGGCCCATGCTGTGATATCTTGCAGACTAATCATGTTATGTGTTGCTGTGTCTCTACTGTACCGCTGTCCTCACTCTTGCACTCTACTCAGCCACCATTCTACAAAGGCTCTACAATTGTTTGTTGAGTAAGTAACATAAATGTTGCTTTACCTATTCAAGTAGTTGCTTGGAGACTGCAAACATTCTCTTTTCCTAAGAATATATGTATTCAAGGATTTATTTTTGAACTGTCTTTTGTAATCCTGTCTACTTTTGTATATACATCTAAATTGTACATTATTGTGGAGTGTTCCTCCCTAGGACTCCACTGAAAAGGGGCTATGTTGTTCATTTGGATTATTCCAGTTAACAAAGAGAACATTTTATATATACATATACACATATATCTAGATAAACAGATGGATATATATATCCTCAGATCTGGAATATACCCTTTCTTCTTGAGATTGTGTGATCTCAGAGTTAGAATATATAATTAGCAGGGGGTTTGGGAGGGGTGCAGGGTGGTTTGCCCCCCTGCAAAAAAGATGCCTTCTATATATATATGTTTTTTACGTTTCTCTGTGTATATGCATAATATGATTCAACATTATTAACATTATGCATGTCGATAAAAATAGTATTTTAACTAAGATATCTACAAATGTATATATGTATATATATATATATATATATATGTATATATGTATATATATATATATATATATATATATATATATATATATATATATACACACACACACACACACACACACACACACACACACACACACACACACAAAGTTCGTCATAACACACTCACATCTGTTGTATTGTTGTACAGTACAGGACTTTCAGACTATTGAGAAATTAGGTTAGAAAAAAGTTTGTCAGAAAACAGTTATCAGCAACCTCATTATGACTTGTATTTTATTTATGTACCTAAAGGAAACATTGCAGAGAAAGTTTGTAAAAGCTTATATTCTGTTAAATGAGTGTGAGCATTTGCATTTATACAATGCACTGCAAATCATGTTACAAATCTGGCTAAGTCATCTCATGGCATTAAATACACATACATTGTTAAGCCACTTATTAAAGTGTGAAATGCATACTGGTGGCTACGGCTCCTACGTAATATATAAAATAAGTAATAGCAACCAGACAGCTCTAACTGCAACCCAACAGATTTCAGAATAAGACAGAAAAGAATACAGAAGAAATTGTAGTCTGATATGCTTGCAGGTATGGGGAAAGTATAACATTAATACTGTAGTGGACATGTGTGAATACATAGTTTATTTTACCTCAAAAATATTTAAATGGACAATGTTTAGCAGTGGCGGTTTAGAGATAACAAGACACAGAATCTAAAACTAATCTAAAATGAAACTACGTCAAAAATACTAGCCAGGACAATATTTACTAGAGTTGGTTTACAGATAACAAGACACATAACTGAAAAATCACAAATGAAATTAGCTATAAAACCTTCCTGAAAGTTACAGTCATATAAGGTTGCAAGTTACCATTTCAGTAGCATTGCAGGCCTGAATGTAACATTTACTTATTGCCTGCACTGAAAATGGGCTTGTTTCGGCCCAGTGTACCATCCAGGTAAACAAATGCAAATAAATAAATACATACATAAAGTATTACAAGTAACCATATTTTGTTCAGTGCAATCTTGTTTTAAGTGTCTTACAGCTGTTGTATTCTTGCTTCCTGAATAACCTTGTTAATGATATTTTTCAGAATTCCTCAGTTACTACTGCGTCAATAATTATTTTTATAGCATGGCATAGTCATGGTACTCATTTTTTTTCTAACAATAAACACCCCTTCATTACAAGATCTTCTATACAGTATCTGTACAAACCACATTACATGTTAAAAGGGTTTCACGGTAAGAAATGCTCATAAAGATGATCAGAGATTTCAATATTCAACAATAGCTCTGGTGCTTCTGTTCAACACTGAAAACAGTTTGGCAAAGGATATGTGAACATGTGCCATAAGGTTAGCAGTTTATTTAAAAAGTAATTAACAGCCTGTTTCAAATCATACAGTTTTTGACAGGTATAGCATAAGTGTTTTGTGTAATCAGTAAAACATTGCATATGAATTTCCACTAAGGTTCAGTTGTCTTGTAAAGATAAAATTCATGGACTATGTACTGGTGTAAAATAAGTTACAAAGCAATATGTATTTATATTTCATAATGAATATAGATACTTATACGTTTAAATTCAGACAGAATGTGTTTTAGATAGTCAAAGATTAACTAAATAACATACCTTTAAAAAAGTATGCATTTCCTGTGTCTGGGACATTGTAAGCTGCATCAACATTTGCCATAAGGTGTGGAAAAGAACTGCTGATGAAGTTGGGTTTGACACTGGTTAGCTGTGTTTGTCTATGCCAAACATATCTGTGTGGAATTTAAAAAAAAATGATACTTTTAGAAGTTTTTAAAAGAAAATTATTTCTTCTGCCACACAATCACAAGTAATTAGAAATATACAGCTTTGGAAACAAATGATGCAAGATATACTAGTGCTATCATTTAAGCAAACTAAATAAAAAAATGAAATTACTTGCAATCGATATAGTTGTTACTTTATTGTTTGTAGTCAGCTCACAAAGTACAGAATCATAATTCATAGTTAACATCTTTGCATAAGGCTTGTGCAGCTAGCCTATGTAAAATAAAACAAGATTTTACCTATTTTCAAGGGAGGGGGTTCTGGGAGACTACGCCAGGAAGTTCTGAAGTCCAGCTGTTTATCAACAGTGAACATCTCAGCTACTAATGGGGGAGGGGTGTCTTATAACCTGACATCTGCAGCCTCAATCCAGAGACACACTGACTGTCCTGATAGCAGTCAGGACTATGCAAGGTAAACAGAATACTTGTACTTAGAGCATACGTCCTGGTATACCAGCCTACAATGTCCCACACTCCTCTGCCACACTGACTGGCACTGACATTGAATGGTATACCAGCCTACAGTGTCCCACAGCCCTCTGACACACTGAGTGGCACTGACATTGAATGGTATACCAGCCTACAGTGTCCCACAGCCCTCTGACACACTGAGTGGCACTGACATTGAATGGTATACCAGCCTACAGTGTCCCACAGCCCTCTGACACACTGAGTGGCACTGACTTTGAGTGGCCTCACAATTGTCTGTGTTCAGAGGCCTCCATCACTGGTACTGATAAGCTCATTTTTCTTTACAGAAATTATACCCTTACCAATCTCATCCATTCCCAGTCTGGGGGACGCTAAGTATCCCCACTCAACACCTCAGTAGTGTTGAGTGTTCCCTGCTTTTTATCACCCCACTTTTTGACTATAAATGTTAAGGCCTCTTATCCCCTTCATCAATCATTATGTGGTCTATCCCCTACCCATATGCTAAATTTGATGTGCTGTTGAAGCTTTATTCTCAGTCTGGCCTGTGAGTGGTCAGTGGTCCTGGCGTTTAATCTTGGCACATAGTCAGTAAGCTGAGCTACCATATATTCTGCCACACTTCTTCAAAATGAAATTTGCAGGACTCACAGAACAGACCTTCAGTGATAATAATTGTCCCTAGCTATCTCTTACCTTCACATTTCAGGCTATCAGTAAGTCAACATGTTGCAAAGCCTGCTGCATTGTAACATAGATATATTGCATATTTCAGAATATGGTATCAGATTCACTCCCCTTGAAATATGTTTTTGTATTCTGGGAGTACATCAAGCACAGGGATTGTACACAAAAGTGGCTCTTACTCCACTTCATGCACACTTACACAAACAAATGAACATACTTATGCAAACAAACATGCACATACACAAACGCATGCACACACAAATGTACATGCATATACACAAACAAATGTGCACACATGCGCACACACATACACATGAACAGCACACACACACACACACACACACACACACACAAAGGCATGTACTGATGGTGTTTCATGCAGTCATTAAAGCCACACCACATGTGATGTCTTGGATTCCATACCCTTATGTTTACATAGTAACTCCACAGTCAGGAACAGCTTAAAAAGCATGAATACAAACCACATAAGGGCTTAATTCATTCCACATTCTCAAAATTTCAACAGATGTATTCACCTCCAAAGTATGCAATTGCTTATTTGTTAAAATGATCCAATTCACAAAATTTCAACACATGCATTCACCTACAAAGTATGTAATCTTATATTTGTTAAACTGCTCAGATTCTAGCAACATTTGCAACAACATGTATTCAGCAGCAACATTTGTAAGTAACACACATACTAACCCATACTTATATTCTCTATCTCCTAGAAATTAAATTATGAGTATCCAGTAGTGTTTTTACCTCATGGCTTTAGGTTCAGGTATTCAGTTCTTATTTATATTTGCTGCCTGTGGGAAAATTACACATTCTCTAGTTGTTTAATGGGGTTTTCTCCAAAAACTCCAACCATTTTCACACAGACTATGTAAGAAAATGTTCACAACTGATTCACAACGGGTCTATATCAGAACATCGATGTTTTAAAACGTTGAATGTTCAAATATTGACCCATTTTGAGCAAACGCTAAAAATAGCGAAGCTGCAGAACACCAAATTCTTTCCTAGGGAAAGAATTTGGTTGGCCGGTTCTGTGGCTTCACTATTTTCAGAGCTGTGGTTTAAATGTATGCGTCAGGCTCAGGTAAGTGTGCGATTGTGTGGTTGTTAGGATTAGGGCATGGGTTAGGTGAGTTAGGGTTAGGGCGCGGGTTAGGTGAGTGTGCGATAGTGATGTACCTTAGGGTTAAGGTTTGGGTTAAGGTAAGTGGATAGATAGTAGTGTATGTATAGTTTAGTGTAGGGTTAGTTGTAGGATTATAAGTGTATGTGTGTGTATTGATGTTTTTTAGGTGTGCTTGTGTTGTGTGTATGTGTTTCGGAATAGCAAATTTTTTTCCAAGGAAAAAATTTGCTGTTCTGAATGTTTGATATTATGTGGTTTAGATATTTTAGGTTTGATGAAATAGCATTCACTATTTTCATCTTTCGATAACGTGATATAAACACTACACAACATGTCTTCTGGCCTTTTCATAGCCCTACTATAGCTCTTATGTCGTTCACTCACACAGTAAATAACCAGAGAAACAATGGAAAATACGTACTTGCTATCTTTCTTGATCTTTCTAAGGTCTTTGACATGGTCAATCACAGTGAACTTATTAAAGCTCTTTCAGAACTAAATTTTAGCAAACCCTCCATTACCTGGTTTCAAAGTTATTTAACAGATCAACAGCAAGCATTTCAATGTTGGCAAGAACTGTCTCCTCTGCTGCCAGTAACTCTAGGAGTTCCACAAGACTCCATCCTTGGACCCTTACTGTTCGCCATCTTCACCAACAATCTCCATACACTACATTCCTCAGTCATCCAGTACACAGATGACTCCAAATTAATCTGTGCTCTTCTTCCCTCCAAGAACTACAGCTACAAACCCAAGCCTCCTTTGTCTCTGTTGAAGTATGGCTTACTAACTCCCAACTAATACTGAATCCTAACAAAACAAAACTCCTGATCTTCCAGCCCACACGACAAACATCTTCCACTCTCACATTTAATATCATATCCAATAATAAAATAACTATCTCTCCTCTCACTCACATTAAACTACTAGGGGATGAGATTGACTGCAACATGAAATTTAATATCCATATCTCCCTTACAATAAAGAAGGTTCATAAAATAGAATTAAACAATTTCTCACAAAAAAAACCCACCAAGGCCACAATAGCACAAACACATATCATCTCTATCTTCTCTATGATTCCCCACTCCTCATCAATCTTAGAAAATCAGATATAACTAAACTATTGCTTTCTTTCGATAAAGTTAGAAAAAACACTAATTGTGAGTCAAATAATGGGTATAATAGACGTCAGGGTAAATCCAGTAATAAATCAAATAGTTTAAGAAAGATATATGTAGTTATGACGTATGATCTATTAACAGAAGAAGTTAAACAAATTATTCGGTTTTACTGGACTTCTTTATTTAAATATAGAGACTTGGTGAATATTTTTGATAAAAACTTGAATTTTCCATTCAGAAGAGGTAAAAATATAAAGGACTGCTGGTTCATGCTAGGTTTTCTAAACCCAACACGTGTTTAAGCTGTAATCCTAGCCTGGTGGGAACCCATCTCTGTGGTAGATGTATAACATGTCAGAATGTTTGTAAAACATTTAGGTACATTAATGGATTATTTTTTCTAGCCAATGCTATGCTTTCATGTGATACAGAAAGCATTGTGTATGCACTTAAATGTCCATGTTTGATGTTTTATATAGGTGAAAGTAAGAGGGCCTTTAAGACCAGGATACAGGAACATATTAGGGATATTAAAAATGAAAAATTAGAAAGTCCACTTGCAATGCACTTTAAATATCATATGAGTAACCCACAAATTGTTAGGTACAATTTTAGAACATATTCCTACTAATAAATATAGTATTAACAGAAAGAAAAAAACCTTTGTATAAGGAAACTCTTTTTATACTAAAATATGGCACTTTAGCCCCTGGTGGCATTAATACAGAATGCAACTGGAGAGTTTTTATTTAAATTTAATATGTGTTTTAAATTGTTTAATTGCTTGATTGATTAATTAATTTTATTATATAAATGTGTGCTGCATTTTTTGTCTGTATTCTCCTTGGAAGGCTATTGCCGAGGCATTAGAGGTTGGAATAAATTCAGAAGTGGTGGATCCTGGTTTCTTTGGTCATTTATTTTTTCAATATTTTCTATATTTTTTGTTTTATTTGTTGTTTGGTTATAACTAAACTAGATACCTGCTATAAAAAAATTGTTAAGTTTGCCACTGAAACTCCATATAGATCACAACACTGCTTAGCCCTTAAACAGCTTAACTGGCTTGAACTTCCTCATCTCCTCCTTTATAAAAAACTAATACTAGCCCAAAAGACTCTATACCACCCTGAAAAAAAACAACACTACAAATTTTATTACTTTTCTACTGCAGTAATAGGGTCCTTCGCTCCAGTAATAAATTTGTCCTTGAAGTAACTAAAGTCAACAATACAACTGGAGCATCCCTCTATTCACATTTCATAGCTAAAAAAATGGAATACCTTGCCTACTGTCATCTCAGCCACTTCATCTTTATCACATTTTAAAAAAGCTCTAAAAATACACCTAGAGGATTCATGGTTCTGCAATTGTGTCATTCCAGGCTAGTTTAACACCCACCCCCATTTCCACACCCAGCTGTAAACATCCCATCTTGACATCAGATGGTTTTCTTATCCAACCTAAAAAAAAATATATATATATTGTCTCTCTCTCTCTCTGATTCTCTAAGTCTTTCTGTATAGGAACCGTTTTACATCTCTCTAATCTCATTTAAGTTATTCTGTTCTTCACCTCTTCACTTGACAATTGTGTGCTCTTTTATCAGTATCATAATACTTCTTTGTAAACCGAATACATTAGTATATGTGCATAATCTGATATACTTCAATACAATAATAGCTTTTACTTTACTATGCAATGTAAAGTACTATTTTATTGTACTATGTAATGTGTTGTATGTGGGGCTGTTCTCCCTGGGTCTCCGCTGAGAAAGGACGGTAACCAAATGTAAAATAAATAAAATAAATAATCAGTTCACTTAGTTAACAAATGTTCGAATAAAGTTCTGATGTCACTGCAGCATGGGTATACTGCCATCTACTACAATTACATCATAATGATGCTAACAGTTAAACAATAACTCTGTTTAATATTAACACCTCACCCATGTAACACATGGTAGCCAGCTTCCTGTTTCATGCAAGATGTGCTCACTGTTGGCTGAATTGCAAAATGACTTGGAAACGGAGTAATGTGCTACACTGATCAGCTACTCGACTCTCAAATTCAAAAGCTAGGACTCCATGCATCCCCTTCAGTGAATGCTAATAGAGACTGCCATAACCCTTCTCCTGACTCCAAAAGGGGAACTGGCCTTGCTATACCAATTTAATTTAGCCTTGTACATTTCTGAGATTTGACAATCCGCTGTGGTGGTGCTGCAGTAGCATTGTCACCTCACAGTAAGATTCTGTGTCCGGTTCGATTCTCAGCTAGAGAGTCTTCTGCATGGAGACATGCGTGAATGGGCGTACCTTCGTTGAAGGTTGTGCGTCAGGCTGGCAACTTGGCACGTAAAAATCAACTGCCAATCATTAGCGGACTAGAGTTCTGCTGTGGCGACCCCTAAACAGGAAAAGCCGAAAGACACAACAACAAAATTTCTGAGATTTGACAGCTCAGTTACTGAGTCTGATTTCTTATCAGTCATATAAAATTGTCTTTTCAGCTCTGCTACATAATTGTAAGGATGTATCATTCTAGTTTCAGAATTTACCAGTTGGTGTTTGCACATTTTGCTACGTCTTTCTTGACATCAGGCTGCCTGAAAGGCTGGCTTTGTTTCAAAAGTTGCCTCCATAAGACATAATACAGTTTACATCTGTACTCACTTCAAATTTTTGTTGGGGACTTATAGCCTACATTCTGACTTTTACTGTTGTCTCACAGTCTCTGATGCATTTTCAGAATTTACTGTTATTTTATCACTCTCTATCATAGACTAGATCCAGGCCTACTGAATCTAGCTTTGTTTATATACTTGTTGTTTGTTTGCTTGTTATTTCCCTGGAAGCTAATTCACCTAATACGCAACTTCTCAGCGCTTCTGTGGATCACTAGTGATATCTGCATTGCTTACTGTACTTATTTCCTTGTTTCACTTGAAAGAAAGTTACTGTTTGTCGTTTTTGCATTTAGTTACTTGTATCACATTGCACTCAAGTTACCTGGCACTTGCTCACTAAAGCAATTATATAAGTCAGCACTAAAAATTAAAAGCACTACACCCTCACTCCCCACTGGCCCTTGTTTTCAATTAAGGATTTCCCAATATTATTCTAGCATGTCCAAAGGTCAGTTGTCAATCTCCTCTCCGGTCCAGCTGGTGAATCTGGGAATCTTGAGGCAATGTTATAACTGCCTCATGTACACAGACAACCCTCTCCTCCTCCCACATAACACAAATACTTGAGAGATGCAGCTAGTTAGCCAAACTGGAGGCTGAGCTCTCTCAACTCAGGACTGGCAAGACCAGACAGGAGGAGAAGGCAACTACACACACCACAAAACCAGCCTCACATAATGCTACCACTCCACTGAATCAAACACATAAACACACAAAGACATACTCGGAGGCTCTGAGTAAAAATTTACCTAAACAGCAGAGGCCTCCAAAGCAGACACCCAAACAACTGCTACCTCAAGACACCCCACAAGCAACACATAAACCACAAAAGCAGTGTGCAAAGCAGTCACAGCCCTTAAGGCCAAATACAACACCAAACATACTTGTCATAGGTGACTCCATAGTCAGACACACTGACGTCCCACTCACCAGGCTGAACAAGGAGAGGGTCACAGTAAGCTGCCTATCGGGCGCTAGAATCTGCCACATAACACAAGCACTCGGGTCACTCCACAGCAAGTACAAATATGACACAGTCATTGTCCATGCTGGTGTGAATGACCTGAGACGTACCTCCCTGGACTGCATGAAAAGAGACATAGAGGAGCTCTCTGATTATGTAGCCCAGGCAGGTATGACCCTAACCCTGAGCAGTATCCTTCCTTCACCAAGATTGATGCCACAATATAGAGACAAGATGATCAGCTTTAACAATTGGCTTAATGTCTGGTGTCATTCAAAGGGGATCCAGTGTCTGTCTGCCTGGGATGACATGCTTGACAAGACACGCTGCTTCGCAAGGGACGGCTTGCACCTGTCACCCCTGAGATTCCGGATATTGGCTAAGGCTCTTGCCACCCCCATAGTGCCTTTTTAGGCAAGGCTCAAATTCTAAACCTACCACCCTAGAAAACAAAAATGGGAAGAAATTGAGGGTAATGCTGCTCAATGCCAGAAGTCTAAATCTCAAAATGCACGCACTCGAGGCCCTTCTCAGTATGGAGAACATCGATGTCTGTGCTGTAACTGAAACCTGGTTCAAGGCTCCTGAGAGCACCCGGCACTATTAGGTTTTACCTCATATCATGCGTTCCGGCCCCAAAACCCGGACCACTCCACAAAAGGAGGGTGTATCCATATTCATAAAGGATACTCACACCTCCAGGTTGGTGGCAACGCATGAAGCTCGGAAACCATCCAGGTGCAACTAACAATAGGCAAAACTGCTCTACAAATTGTAGCATGCTACAGGCCACCCTCTCAAACTCAGGAACCCCACACAGCCTTCCTGAAGACACTGGAGGGTATAAATGTATCTCCAAACACCATCATATTAGGTGACTTCAACTACCCGAATATAGACTGGGAACATTACTCAAGCCCTAACTTTCTAGCCCAACGGTTCCTGGAGTTCATAAATTCAAATGCCATGGAACAGCTAGTCACTGTTCCCACGAGAGGAGAAAATATACTAGATCTCATTGTCACAAACATGGGGACAAAATGCTCCACACGGAAGTATATCCCTCATTGGTGAGATCTGATCATAAACTAATCTCACTGGAAATCCACATCCGCCCCACCCCAAACAAAAGACCATAGTGAAGAACTTCTCTAAAGCAAACTTCACACTACTCAAGACTGGTGTGGTATCCTTCAAGGCCCCTGAGTCAGAGGAAACCACAACCCAAGCTGCGGAAGCCCTTACAAATGCCTTCTATGAACACCTCCAGGACTGCATGGATCAGGCAATCCCAAATAAAACCAAGACTCTTTCCACAAAGGGCAAGCGTCCAGTCTGGTGGACCCCAGCCATTAACAAACTTTACAATAAGAGGAGAAAGCTATTACATGATAGAACAAAATCCATAAAAGGGAAGTCACCCCTGATCATTATTAGTAAAAATTACGAGCACTCATAAAATCAACTAAGGCCAATTTTGAGAGAAAAATTGCCATGGATTCAAAGGACAATCATAAGGCCTTTTTCAGCTATGTTAGGAACCTGAGTGGAAACTCACAGATATGCTCAGAATTAGTCCAAAATGATACAAAAATCACTGAACCCACAGACATTGCCAACATACTGGCAGACAGGTTCAGTGCAAACTTCACCCCCTCTCCCCTAAAGGAGAGATAACTATCCCAGCCGAGTGTAGCCTCCCGGACATCTCAAATGCGCAGGTGAAAGCTGCTCTCTCTAAAGCTAAAAACACAGCATCAATGGGACCGGATGGTGTCCCCGGCTGTGTGCTACACGAGCTAAATGAGGAATTAAACCCGCACATAAGGCAGCTGTTTAATCTCAGCCTTACCACAGGATACGTGCCCAAGGAGTGGCGACGGCAACTGTGGTCCCACTCCACAAAGGTGGCGCCTCTACGGACCCTGGTAATTACCGCCCCATAAGCTTAACAAGTCTAGTCTGCAAAGCTATGGAGAGGATCATAATGGAGCTCATAAACAAAGATATAGGGGACTTGCAGACATTGGACCCGACCCAGTTTGGCTTTGTCAAGGGAAGATCATGCCTTTTGAACTTGGTCGACTTCTTGAAATAGTCACCAAGGCCATTGATGAGGAAAGGCAGTCCATACAGCCTACCTTGACCTTGCAAAGGCTTCGACACAATACCCCACTCGGTATTGTAGAAAAACTTACCAGCTTAAATGTAAACCCATATGTCACAAGATGGGTTGCAAACTGGCTTAAGGACAGAACCCACAGGGTTAGAGTTGCTGGCGCTGTGTCAGACTCCAAGCCGGTCACAAGTGGTGTCCCACAGGGCTCGGTCCTTGGCCCCTATTGTTTGGCATCTACTTCTCAGAAGTACAGGCCAACATGGGAGGACTTTGGCTGACAAAGTTTGCAGATGACTGCAAACTGGGCCATAGTGGAAAGTGCATCGGACACTGATATCCTTCAGAAGGGACTCACGGAAACAGATAGCTGGTGCCAGAGCCATGGCCTGAAGTTAAACGCCAAAAATGTATAGTCATACCCTTCGGGAAAAACAAGGTAACCCCAAGCTACCATATAGGTGGCAATCCACTAAGCACAGAAGAGGTTATCAGGGACCTGGGGACCCAGGTTGACAGTGGCCTTTCTTTTGACACTCACATTGCTAAAGTGGTTAGAAAGACCTTCTACATTGCCCACCTGATCATGAAGGGATTCACATCCAGATCTAGTGAGGTCATTGTTCCCCTGTACTCTTCACTTATCAGACCAATGATCGAGTACAATGCCCCATTCGGGATGTATCTCACCCGACATCTGCAGCAATTGGAGAGACCCCAAAAGTTCCTCACCAAAAGGATAAAGGGACTCCAAAATCTGTCATATGCTGCCAGATTGAAGAAACTCCAGCTCTATTCAGTCGCATACCGTCTGCTCAGAGGTGACATGTGCCTGACATACAAGGCCATGTCCAACCCAGAATTAATGGACATGCTCCACCTCGAAAATCCAAATCCACCAAAACCACTAGAGCAAGCGACTTAAACCTTAGCACGGATATAAATAGGACGTGCTGGAGGGATAGATTTATCACTCAGAGACTCCCTATGCTGTGGAATAAAATCCCGGTCCATGTGAGGCAGAGCACCTCGCTGACTCTGTTCAAGAGAAATCTAGACCTGTGGATGGGAGATCGTAGGTTTACCCCAGGAATCATCTCTGGGTCACTGCTGGACAGAGGCACAACAAACTAATGGGCACAGTATTTTTTCATATAAGGGGTGGCGTAAGCCACAATAATTTGGGCTAGGCTTATAAATGCCTTAGGGCAGATAGCCTAGTATAAACCTATGAACCTATGAACCTATGAACTCTTAACAGCCTCACCCAATTCATTAACCTACATAGGTTCATAGGTGTGTACTAGGCCAACAGCCCTGGAGCCTTTACAAGCCTAGCCCATAGACGTGCCATGGCATCATGCTGCCATCAGTTCCTGGTGCCTCTATCAAGTAGAGCCACTGGAGTGATCCCGGGGTGAACTTTCTATTTCCCATTGACTCATCAAGATTTTTCTTGAAAAGGGCCAGTGAGGTGCTCTGCTTGACATGTATGGGAGGTCTATTCCAGAGCATGGGCAGTCTCTGGGTTATGAACCTGTCCCTTCATCATGTTCTCTTGATTGTGGTAATGAGGTTGAGGTCTCTGGAGCATGTGATGTGGAGGGACTGGGATTTCTTTAGGTAAAATCCACCAGGATTAAATAACACTACTAGTATAAAACCAATACTAGTTAAACGCCAACTAAATAACTTATAAAATACTACTAAAAATGATATATTATGTATAACACATTATTTGTACATATTTTTATGTTTTAAACATTTCCCTTTTAAATAACTTTTTAAAAAAAAGTTCATTGGCTGGTTGATCATGTGATTTTAATTGTTCCTCTATTTAAATGATGTAAATTTGTATATTGTGTAATGCTGATGAAGGGTTGAGAGCCTGAAAGCTTCATTAAAGTTCTGTGTTTCTGTGACCACTGTTGTTCTCCCATTTCTTTAGGTGCAACATTTCTAACAAGGCTGGATCAGACATGGCTTTGTAAATCAAGCAGAGATCACCTCTTAGTAGATCATATGAGACAGAGAAAAGCTGGAGTTTTTTTTAAGTCTGTCCATGTAGGGCATGTGTTTAAGGCCTAGGATTCTCTTCATGAGGTACTTTTGTGGCCTTTCCAGCTGTTGCAGGTGTTTAATGAGGTACATTCCAAATGGAGCATTATACTCGATGACTGGTCTCATGAGGGAAGAGTAGAGAGAGGTAATGACCTCTTTCTTCCTGGATGCAAAACCTTTGGTAATGAGATGTGTTTCTTAAGACCTAATTCCTGCTCTATCTGTCTTTTTAGATCAAGGCCTATCCTTGGCAAAAACATATCTTATCCTAACAGAGATAATTTAAACTACCTAGTTAAATTCTTCTGCATATAATTCTAAAGCATCCTACCTAAGGCAGGCAACAAGTATTGTTTAAACTGTAAGCATTGCTGAACTGTTGAAACTTGACGTATGCATTTGTTAGCAATTACTTTCTAGTTACTAATGAAGTCTTGTATGTAAAGTCTAAAATATCTTACATAATGCTTGTAACATGTTTTTGTATAAACTGTGAAGATTCCTGAACTGTTTAAAATTTGTAGTGTTTAACTGTATAACAACTAGTACCTGTATGTTCGTAGTCTAGTAATCTCTTGGAACCTATCTCTCCGGGACTCTACTTAAAATGGACATAAATCCAGTTAGACTATCCCGGTCAACAAATGTAAAATAAATAAATAAATAAAATAAAATAAATGTGCCACATAGAAGGACTTTCTGACCACACTGGCAATGTGGTGGTCGAAGGAGAGGTTGCTGTCAACCTGTGTCCCCAGATCTCTTATAACGCCTTCAGTGTTCAGTGGGCTACCATAAATGTGGTAATTAGTGGGAACTGAGTTTTTCCCAAAGGGAATGACAATGCATTTTTTGGCATTAAGCTTAAGGCCACGGTTTCGACACCAGTCATTGGTCTCAGTGAGGCCTTTCTGTAGGATGTCTACATCACTTGGGGAGTTAATAATGGCTCCCAGCTTACACTCATCAGTGAACTTAGTCAGCCAGATACCCTCCATGTTGGCCTTCTGAGAAGTAGATGCCAAATAAGAGAGGACCCAGGACTGATCCCTGTGAGACTTGACATGTGACTGGTCGGCATTCTGACTTGGAGTCTGCTACTTTCACACTGTGGGTTCTATCCGTGAGCCAATTTGCAACCCACCTAGTGATATAGGGGTTGATGCCTAGTTTGGTGATTCTATCAATAATTCCTGAGTGAGGAATGGTATCAAAGACCTTGGCCAGATCAAGGTAGGCAGTATGAACTGCCTTGCCCTCATCCACAGCTCTAGTTGACTGACTCAAAGAAGTCAACCTGGTTGAGCAGACATGATCTACCTTTTACAAAACCAAATTGTGTGGGATCCAGAGTTTGGAGATTCCCTATATCCTTGTGTATTAGGCTCACAATGACGCTCTCTATAGCCTTACATATCAGACTTGTCAGGCTAATGGGGCGATAATTCCCAGGGTCTGTAGTCACTCCCCCTTTATGGAGAGGGATGACTGTAGCAGTGCACCATTCTGTAGGGGCAAAGTCTGAGGTGAGGCTATGATTGAACAGGGCACACAGGTGTGGTGTCAGTTCACTTTGTAGTACATGTAGAACACAGCCAGGGATATTGTCAGGTCACATGGAAACTGTGTTATTGGCCCTGGAGTATTCAGCTTTAACCTATGCTGCAGTAATGCTGGGTGCCTGGCATTCTTCCGGTATTGTGATTGGTCCTTTGGGGGGGTAAAGTTGGCACTGAATCTGTCGGCCCGTATATTGGCAATATCTGTTGGCTCAATATAGGAGGTACCATTGTGCAGTAACTCAGAGCAAATCTGGGTATTGCCGTGGAGATTCTTGATATAGCTGTAGAAGGCTTTGTGGTTGTCTTTAGTGTCTGCCACAATTCTGCCTTCATAGCTAGCTTTAGAGGGCTTGATGAGGGATCTTAACTTTTTGTTGAGGCTAACAAATAAGTTTTTCCAGTCTTGGGACTTCACCTTTTTCCTGCAACAGTTTCTTCCTTCTGTTGTAGAGTTTGTTAATGGCAGGGGACCACCAGATTGGCTTCCTTTTTTTGGAGGAGAGCGTCTTGGTTCTGTTGGGTATGGCTAGTTCCATGCATTTATGTGCATTTTTGTACAGTGCATTGGTGTATGATTCGGCGGTCATTCACCTATTTTTCATTTGCATGGGTGCCATGAGGTTAGCCACCTCTGTTTTTAGGAGCCCAAAGTCAGCTTTGGAGAAGTTTCTCATGGTGGTTACCTTTGCTGGTGGTGTGGGTGAGATGTGGATTTCCATGGCAATTAGTTTGTGGTCGGACCTAACCAGGGAGGAACTGACTATTGGTGTTGAGCAACAGCTGCCCATGTTAATAATAACCAGGTCAAGGATGTTGCTTCCTCTAGTGAAGATAAGAATGAGCTGGTCCAGCACATTGGAATTAATGAATTCCAGGAAGCGTTGGGCAAGTGTATTGGTGCATGAGTAGCTTTCCCAGTTGATGGAGGGGTAGTTGAAGTCACCCAGTATGAAAGTGTTGGGTTGGACCCTAATAGTTTCCAGTGTGCTTAAGAACATGGAATGAGAGTCTTGGGTCATGGTTGAGACCTATAGCAGGCTATGACTTGAATCACCATCTTACCCAATATTAGTTGTACCTGAAGTATCTCTGATGTGCTATGCTGGGCTACTAGTCTGAAGGTGTACATATCTTTTATGAATATAGAGACACCACCACCTTTGGACCTTTGGTCCATTTTCTGGGGCCAAAAGGTGTGGAATGAGTTATAGCCTGGTAGCACTGAGGTGCTTTCTGCTGCTTTAAACCAGGTCTCTAAGCACAGATGTCAATGTTCTCCATTTTGAGGAATGCTTCGAGTGAATGCATCTTGAGATTTAGACTTCTAGCATTGAGCAGCATGACTCTCAGATTGCATTTATTTATAGCTGTTATGGTGGTAATTTGGTCTTTGGAACACTGCCTAAAAAAGGCACTATAGGGGTGGCAAGAGCCTTAGCCAGTATCCAGAAACCTAGGGGTGACAGATGCAGGCCATCTCTGGCAAAACATCAAGGTCTGTCAATCATGTCATCCCAAGCAGACAGATACTGGATCCCCTAAGAATGACACCAGAAACTTAGCCAATTGTTGAAGTCAAAGATTTTCTGCTTGTACTGCGGTATCATTCTGGGTGACGGTAGGATGCTGCTCAAGGCTAGGGTCATACCTGCCTGGGCCACATAATCCGAGAGCTTCTCCATGTCTCTTTTCATGTAGTCCAAGGAGGTATGTCTCAGGTCATTCACACCCACATGGACAATGACAGAGTCATACTTGTACTTGTTGTGGAATGACCTGAGTGCGTATGTTATGTCAAACAAAAAGGGGAGTTCCAAACAGCCACTCGCAAAAGTCTGTAACCACGCAAAATAATGTTGTTGTTTTTAACGTATAACAAGTTTATTAAAACTAAACACGTTTTCGTCACTCAACAAGAGTAACTTCTTCAGAAATAAAATAAGCGCATCAGTATTGTATGATTTAAAAAGTCTGCTTCAAGGTAATGTGATTATGCTAGCCAATCAACCAACCTCTTTTGGTAAAAAAAGGGGTAGGTAAAATTTAAAGCAACACAGGCTAAGATACACTGTATAAATAACTAAATCCTCAATGAAAGGTCCAAAAAGAAACAGTGTAAGACTTGTTTCCTACTATCAAGACAATTACTTTGCAGACAATTTTTACTGTCAACTTTTACAAACAGCCAAGTAATGAATTATAACAGTAGCCCTAAATTGTATTGTGATAGATAAATACAAGTATATAAAAGCATACAAATTCTACTCAAAGTAAAGTACTTCAGACTTTACTATAAACATAAAAGTCTACCAAATCATTTTTAACAGGTCTTATTGTCTCATACAACTCTTTAGTTTCAGTAGACAAGCTATGTTACAATTGTCATTAAGACCAGGGTGAGAGAATGCGTTTAATGTCAACTGCCATTCAAGTTCACGGCATTCTAATGGTAAGGAGGTGGGACCTCCTCTAGTGTCATAAACTAGTTGGTCATTTGCTAGAAATTGGAAGGAGTGACCTGCTTTCATGTTAATGTGTTTAACTAAAGCATTGTCACTTTTATTCTTAGAGACCGCATAAGTGTGTTCATAAATTCTATCTCGGTCTGTTTTTCCTACATAGAACGCACAACAATTTTTGCAACTAGCCAGATAAATAATACTTTTAGAATTACAGTCAAGTTTATGTGCAATCTGATATTTCTTCCCTGCTATTTCAAAGGTACTACTTGTTTTTATATGTTTACACATCTTACAAGCCCCACAAGGGAAAGAGCCACATATTCTATTGTTAGCTCTAAGTTTTTTAACTTCAAGTAAACTTTTCAAATTGGCTCCCCTCTTATAGATAATTATTGGGTGGGGGCCGATTCTCTCCATTAGCAAGTTGTCTTTATGTAGGAGATACCAGTTCTTATATAAGGTAAACTTGACTTGGTCACTGTCATTGTTAAAAGTTGTGATAAAACAAGACTTATACAAGTGACTAGTGTCGTCATGGCTGGCTGCAGGTACATTGCTGCTATGGTAAATTAACCTGTTTGATGTATTTGTAAGATGAAAGTTGCCCAAGTCAATACTCCTGTTAATAATGTCAACTTCGTCAACGATTACCTCGTTGTTGAACGTCTTGTAATTTAGAATAGGGTTAAAAATACCTATCCTACGTTTATTTTTCACTTCCACTACTAGTTCGTGAACAAGATGGGTAGGATACCCTCTGTTCACGAACATATTTTTCAATAGTTGACATTCTACTAAAAAGTCTGCTTCTGAAGAACACATCCTAGCTGCTCTAATTAGTTGACCCTTTATGATGGAACATTTCTGTTTAAAAGGGTGTGCGCTAGAATAGTGCAAAAAAGAATTGCAGTATAAATGGATAGGAAACCTTCATACTGCAATAGATCCACAGCTTTTGATAAAATCATGCCCGTTTTCTTAATAGCCAACCTCATGTTTGTGAATGTTTAATACTACGTTTCTGTTTTTTTTTTTTATTTGGGAATCATATAACTCAATAAATTTATAGCCTTTCACTCAGTTCACAATCATAGAAAGATAAGCATTTATAGACCCTGTAAGGGCTTGCATTCCTATAAAGAACATGTAGTGAATAAATGTCAAATTCCTTTTTAGGCCCATAGGAACTGCAGAATTTCTATTTTATGTTATTTTACTTCCGCTTCTTCATGAAAAGTAAAAACGTTAAATACCTTTAAGGATTCTTCCCACAAACATGCTGGACTGTAGCACGGTGTAAACACTTAGACATCTTGGCCATTCTGTTCTCATGCAGGAATTTTTTATATTTCTGGACTCAAATCTTCCAGTTTTCTTTTAACTTACTTTGGACTAAGAGAGTTCCTATTGCATACAGTTAGGCCACTTTCTATTGTAAATTATACTAATATACTTCTTTATTTCAAAACACAAAAATTACAAGCAAATACATCTGCCTTCATTTCTGCAAGTATACTTATTCCCTTCTGGCACCATGTGATGTCAGTATGTGCACCACAGCACTCAGTAAGTAGCACAGGCACAAAAATCAGCTTCTAGCCTCCAACTGGTGGATAATGCGAGTGAAATCTCTAGAAAATGTTCTACAAGACGTGATTTTTTCTATGTCTAGGTAATCAGCACTTAAAAGTAAAGCCCATATCCATCCACAACCCCTTTTCCATTTTGTACACGGGGTTGGAGTGTCACCTAAACAGTGACAGTCAACTAAAGCCAAGGTTTATACTGCCAGGTAGCTAGCTCTGCCTCAGTAATTCTTACACACACAAAACTATGACCAGTTTAGAGTATCCAGTCCACACACTGCATGTCTTTGAAATAAGGGAAGAAAGCAGAGCACCCAGAGGAAACTCACATGAACATGGGGACGGCATGCAGACTCTGCACAGAAGTCAACCCTGCCAAGGATCAAACTGGGGAACTTCTTGCTGTGAGGTGACACCACTATCCACTGTGCCACTGTGCAACCCTCACAATGTTTTTGAGGTTTGTTTTATTGTCAAAAAATATCTGGGAAAAGTAATTCTGAGAAAGGGATCAGCAGTCTAAATGACCCTAAATTATTTATAATTTTACCTATCTTCTTCTTTCGGCTGCTCCCATTAGGGGTCACCACAGTGGATCATCTGTTTCCATTTCCTCCTGTCCTCTGCATCTTGCTCTGTCACACCAACCACCTGAATGTCCTCTCTCACCACATCCATAAACCTTATCTTAGGCCTTCCTCTTTTCCTGATACCTGGCAGCTTCATCCTTAGCATCTTTTTCCCAATATACTCTGTATCACTTCTCAGCGCATGTCCAAACCAACATAATCTTGACTCTCTGGCTTTGTCTCCAAACCTTGCAACCTGGGCTGACCCTATAATATACTTATTCCTAATCATGACCACCCTCGTCACACCCAGTGCAAATCTTAACATCTTTAACTCTGCCATGTCCAGCTCTGACTCCTGCCTTTTTGTCAATGCCACTGTTTCCAACCCACATAACATAGCTGGTCTCACTACCCTCTTGTAGAACTTCCCTTTCACTCTTACTGGTACTCATCCATCACAAATCACTCCTGACACTCTTCTCCACCCACTTCCTCCTGCCTGTACTCTCTTCTTCACCTCTCTTCCACACTCACCATTACTCTGAACTGTTGATCCCAAGTATTTAAACTCATCCACCTTCGCCACCTCTACTCCTTGCATCCTCACCATTCCTCTGTCCTCTCTCTCATTCACACACATATATTCTGTCTTAGTCCTGCTGACATTCATTCCTCTTCTCTCGAGAGCATATCTCCACCTCTCTAAGGTCTCCTCCACCTGTTCCCTACTCTCACTACAGATCACAATGTAATCTGCAAACATCATAGTGCACGGGGACCCATAGTGCACGGGGACTCCTGTCTGATCTTGTCTGTCAACCTGCCCATCACCACTGCAAATAAGAAAGGGCTCAGAGCTAATCCTTGATGTAATCCCACCTCCACCTTAAACGCATCCATCACTCCCACCGCAGACCTCACCACTGTCACATTACTGTCGTACATATCCTGTACCACTCTTACATACTTCTCTGACAGTCCTGACTTCCTCATACAATACCACAACTCCTCTCTAGGCACCCTGTCATATGCTTTCTCTATGTCCACAAAGACACAATGCAACTCCTTCTGACCTTCTCTGTACTTCTCCATCAAAACTCTCAGAGCAAACATTGCATATGTAGTTCTCTTTCCTGGCATGAAACCATACTGCTGATCACTAATCATCACCTCCTTTCTAAACCTAGCTTCCACTACTCTTTCCCATAACTTCATTCTGTGACTGATCAGTTTAATCCCTCTATAGTTACTATAGCTCTGCACATCAACCTTATTCTTAAAAATCAGTACCAAAACACTTTTTCTCCATTACTCAGGCATCCTCTCACTTTCCAAGATTTCATTAAACAATCTAGTTAAAAACTCCACTGCCACTTCACCTAAACACTTCCATGCTTCCACAGGTATGTCATCTGGACCAACAGCCTTTCCATTCTTCATCCTCTTCATAGCTATCCTTACTTCCTCCCTGCTAATCCACTGCACTTCATGATTCACTATCTGAACATCATCCAACCTTCTCTCTCTTTCATTCTCTTCATTCATCAACCCCTCAAAGTACTCTTTCCATCTGCTCAACACACTCTTCTCACTTGTGAGTACGTTTCCCTCATTATCCTTTATCACCCTTACCTGCTGCACATGTTTACTAGCTCGTTCCCTCTGTCTAGCCAATTGGTACAGGTCCTTTTCTCCCTTCTTAATGTCTAGCCTTTCATACAACTCTTCATACGCCTTATCCTTAGCCTTCACCACCTCTCTATTTGCCATGCACCTCATCTCCTTTCTTCATCTCTCTGACAATCCCACTTCTTCTTCGCCAACCTCTTCCTCTGTATACTCTCCTGCACTTCCTCATTCCACAATCAGGTCTCCTTGTCCTCCTTCCTCTTTCCAGATGTCACACCAAGCACCTTTCTACCCATCTCCCTTACTAGCTCTGCTGTAGTTACCCAGCTATTCTGTAACTCTTCACTGCCACCAAGTGCATGTCTTAACTCTTCCCTGAACTCCACCTCATGATTACACTTTTTCAATTTCCACCATTTGATCCTTGGTGCTGCCCTCACACTCCTCCTCCTCTTCATGATCACCAGTGTCATCCTACATACCACCTTCCTATGTTGCCTAACTATACTTTCCCCTGTCACCACTTTACAGTCTCCAGTCTCCTTCAGACTGGCCCTTCTACATAAGATATAATCAACCTGTGTGCATCTCCCTCCACTCTTGTATGTCACCCTATGCTCCTCCCTCTTGTTAAAATGCCATTCAGCACAGCCTTGTACATCCTTTTTGTAAAATCCACTACCATCTGACCTTCTGCATTCCTTTGCTTAATACCATAGCTACCCATCACTTCCTCATCCCCTCTGTCTCTTCACCAACACGTCCATTGAAATCTGCTCCAATCACCACTCTCTCACCCTTGAGTACAGTCATCACCACTTCACCCAACTCACTCCAAAATTGTTCTTTCTCATCCATCGCACACCCAACTTGTGGAGCATATGCAGTAACAACATTCATCATTACACCATCCATTTCTAGCTTCATAAACATCACTCTATCCAACACTCTTTTTCACCTCCACAACACTCTTAGCATACTGTTCCTTCAGGATAACCCCTACGCCATTTCTCCTCCCATCTACACCAACTGGATTCCACTCTCTGGCAAAGGCTAGTTTATTTTTTATTGCAGGAGTTAAAGTCTTGCTTTTCAGCAGTTTTCATATAGCATATTCTACACAAGTCAGTTTATGCTTGAAGTCAATGAAGTGATGCCTTATTAATGAGAACAAACAATGCATAATTTGACAATACTTTCTTTTGCAATTTTTTTTGCAACTTTTCTTGCAATTAAAACCAACAAAAAAAGCTATAAACAAAATGTCCTAACCTTATGCTAGTTGTGTTTAAAGGTATTTTAAAATACCTTAACCTCTCTTCATATGAGATGTAACTGTACCATCTGAAAAATGAGCTGGGGATGTGAGAGAGAAACTGGCTTCTGAATCTTATGTGAGATAACATAATATATATAAAGCAATTAGAATGTGGTAATACAAACTGCTGAACAGAGTTATAGAGCATCTAAAATGAATTCTAATTCAGTATCTTGGTACTTTTTTTAACCTGACTGGGTGGCAATGCACTATTTTCCCACCTAATTCAACTATGTTTTGGATATTTTTTTCTTAAACATTAAAGTTTTTATTTCATAGTCCATTAAAGCTGTCTTTTCAAGTTCTACCTGTAGTAAAAAAAAAATATATATATATATATATATATATATATATATATATATATGTATATATATATATATATATATATATATATATATATATATATATATATATATATATATATATATATATATATATATATATACATATCCATGTAGGAAGTTCAAAGCTGCCTTTCATTGAATGCAGAGATGCCCATTGCCCCCTGCTTTGTGCATTTTTAAACAAACACACAAAAGGACCCATCAAAACCACTGCACTAATCTCAATATTCACCCAGACCCCCACCACCACCAGCTGACTATCAGTTGCCAGCAACTTCCATCTTCGTTCACGTCATCTACTGGACTCACCTTAGCCTCCCTAGGGCTCAAAACAACCCATGTCTGGGGCCTTTGATAAGATTTAGGATGCTGCAGTAGCATCATACCACTGCCAGAAAGTGTGCCCTAAGCTTTTCCACCCACACAATAACCTTGCAAGTTCTGCCTTTGGGGGGGTGCATTTGCACTTCAATGCATGTACAACTTCCCATTCAAGTGCTATACTACTTGCCGCACTGAGCTTGCAGGTCTATTAGCACTGTTATTGCAGCTTGCCTAGAGTGCCTCCCCTCCAAGATGGGTGAGCCGTCACTGATCACTCATTCTCATTCCCCCTTACATGGTCCACCCAGCATGCATTTGTACAGATCGTCAGACAGCAGTCATCTGGGGTATGGGAAAGACCTAGTTTCTAAACCATATAGATATTCACTATAACACATGAATTCTATTCAGAAATACAACAAAAAACCAGGCTTAAATAGTGGGAAGTATACTTGCTGTGTTCAATTCAAGTCAGTCACAAGAGGTAACCAAATGTTCCACAAAAAGAACGGCTGTAACCTACAAACCGCTTTTTTGCGAACTCTTAATCCAAGAGAGTCAAAATCACCATAGAGTGTTCATTCGAACCTACTCATCCACTGGGCAATAGCTTGTACAAAAACACGCAGCATGTAAAAATAAATCCAAGCGTCCAGTAGAAACCACGTTTATTAAAATAATTAAAACACAGGGCTAGCGCTTTCAACGAATCTTCATCAGGCCACTGATGGCCTGATGAAGATTCGTTGAAAGCGCTAGCCCTGTGTTTTAATTATTTTAATAAACGTGGTTTCTACTGGACGCTTGGATTTATTTTTACATGCTGGCTGCGTGTTTTTTCTACAAGCTATTGCCCAGTGGATGAGTAGGTTCAAATGAACACTCTATGGTGATTTTGACTCTCTTTTATTGGATTAAGAATTCGCAAAGTAAAGCGGTTTGTAGGTTACAGCTCCGTTTCTTTTTGTGGAACATTTGGTTACCTCTTGTGACTGACTTGAATTGAACACAGCAAGTATACTTCCCACTATTTAAGCCTGTTTTTTTGTTGTATTTTATAAGTCTTGTTTATTATCAGGCGAACAGAGTGTAGTGAGCATTATTCTTTGTTTCTATTCAGAAATAAACTACAAGACACATTTTGATGTAGCACACAGCAAAATGCAGATGTGGCTGTAAATATTTTCCCATTAATCTATTATATTTGAGAACATTTCATGTTCAAGAAGTACTTTGTGAAGTAATTTCTTGTGAAAAATAAACCTGACATTTACCTTTCTTTAAAGAACAGGAGCTCTTTTCCAAGCACTGTGACGGCATCAAATGATATATTTGGGTCACAAATTGTTGGGTTAAATGGTGGTGATGGTTGCTTTGGTGGTTGCTGTGGAGGCTGCTGAGGTGGAAACTGAGGTTTCTCTGGAGCTTGTTTTCTAGGCCCTATATTATGTGTGCAATAAAAATGAATTAATCACATAGTTATATTGCAGACAACATAAACAAGTTATTTAAAATTGTGCAAGCAGTTCCCATAATGATTGCTTACAAAAAAAGTAAAACAATTACATGAGACACTGCATGGTTGTCAAAGCATCATAGTATGAGGAAAAGGTAAATAAAAAGAATATTTGTGTTGTGATGTTTTTACTAGAAGTGATCTCTTTGGCAGAGAATGTACATATTAATTTAGGAAATCATAGGTAAACTGTTATCTGCACTTCTTAGACTAGAGAAGATATGAACCTGACTAAAGATTTGTTAAATGCCAAATGAAGACTTAAACTCAGTATAAAAGTATTCTGGGAATGAGAAAAGATACAGTGCTGATACTGCAGTAAACCATGCATCAAAAAGAAATACAGAAAATTGCAAATGTGAAACATTTATTATTTGGCACATATACTGAGAAATAGTGATATGACAAAATCTTTGCCATGGTGTGTTTGACAGTTGTTACAGTCATTAGAGATATAAAATAAGGGTACAGAAAGGGATTTAAGAATATTTGCAAATGTTATTGGTATGCATTTTCCATTTCTAAATCCAATGTGTGACTCATAATGACACTTTTCAGAACAGCTGCACGAACATTTTATGTGAGGTGCTCTTATAACCATAAGTGCTGATATTATCCAACTACTGCAGCATGGTAAAAATTCAGAGAATGCAGGGTCCTTCGTCTAAGATATAAAGGGGATATTACATCCAACCTGAAGTATAACAGCTATCTTATTACATTATTGTGGAAAAACTGTTCTGTAATGAATATATATATATATATATATATATATATATATATATATATATATATATATATATATGATAATAGCTTTTAATTAGGAGACAGTGAAGTAATTATGGGATGAAGATGGTTGCAAATTATGAAGGTGTATTGAGGAGGTACAGATAAAAGGTAAACAGAGATAGTAGAGGAGAGTGGTAGATTATAGTCAGATAGTTAGAAATTGTGAAGAAGTAGCTGTTTTATGGCCAGTTAAATAAAACTGTGATGATAGTAAGAGTTTTGAGATTATTCAGGAACATTGCATGTACAGAGCTGACTGCTGAGTAGGAATGACTCTAGTTGAGTTTTAAATGATTTTAGTGAGTGTTCTTGTCATATTTCTGATGGGATGAAGGTCCAGGACTTAGCAAGGTGGTGGAAGAGTAGTGATTTCCATGCAGAACTGTTGGGTTTGGATACATGTACTATATGCTTGTCAGATAAATGTAGTGGCTTGGAAGGGTTATATATTTGTATGTGGTTGTAAATAGATAGACAGTTGTTAGGTTTATATAGAATATTATGGATTTGTGAGGTTGTGAATATGTTAGATAATATGGGGAATATTATGCTAACTGTTAAAGAAAGGGTCTCAAAGTCACATGATCCAAGAGTCACAAGGGGGTGACTACACTCAACTGAGGGGTAGCAGCAGCTACAAACAAACAAACATATAAGTAAATACATAAATAAATAGATACAAGCTGAATCATACAACATACCAACCCATAAAAACAGAAAAGAAATTCAGTGTTTAAGCTAGTTTTACATGTATCTTGCTTTGTAAACTGTACTAAGGAGTGTTACAATAAACAAAGTTCACAGAACAATTTTAAACACTTCAGGAGAATAAATTCTTGACAAATCTATCATATAAGTGTTACTATTTCAGCTGTCTTCTCATATGACCTCTGTTGTTTGCATTCAGATTTCTTGTGCCAGTAACAAAAAATATGTATGAAACATCGGGCTCAGCCTTCTCCCCATCAGTAATTGATATGGTTGAAGTCCTATGAGTTGCAGTGAGGTATTCTAGTACTCTAACAATGCTAAGTAATATCCAGTTTGATTTGATGCATCACTTTTCTTAAGAACATTTATTACATTTTGAACCATTTGCTCATCTCACACATTAGACTGTGGTTATCCTGGACCTAATGTAGTATGCTTATGTTGGAAACAGGTTTGAACTTTTGGAGTATAAACTGCTGACGAGTTTCTGATGGTAGTTGTTCTGATGTCCCATTGAATTGAGCACATTAACCACTGACTGAGCAGTAATTAACACAGAGATGGATATGTTAGTTTGTTACAATGAACCACTTACTATGGTAGTACTGAAATCTCATTAGTTATCACTTCCTCTTTCTGCTTTTGGTTCCTATACATGCTATAAAGGTCATAATGTCATGCCATCTTTTCGCTATGTGACATTGCATTTGCACATTCCTGTCTGTCTCTCTGTCTATCTTTCTCTTTACATTTTGATATACCTGAATGGGACTCATACAGTGTTCACAGCAATTTATTTCTTAATTGAGAATGAATTAACTTATTATCTTTAAACAAAAACCTTGCATGCCAGTCAATACACCTTTATTTGCAGATGAAACTACTTGAGATGTCTATCTTGATATTTTGACTTCATGTGATAACTGTATGTGTATATTGTTTCTTGTTTTGTTTTTCATTTACTGTAAATTTTCAGCAGTAAATGGCATTTATATAATGACCTATAGAGCTGCCAAGTCTTCTTCCAGCAATTCTCCTTGCATTAATTTAAGTAAGACTTACTGAATCAATCACTAATGTACATCAACTTATTTAGTGTGTATTAAGCTTCCACATCATTCTTTTCATGTATTAGTAACAATTATTTGTAACCTAGTTGGTGCTTTGTGCAAATATTTCTTGAAAATACTCTGTAAAGGTTTGTGACATCACTATGTAACTTCTGACAACCAAAATCTATGACCAAAATTTCTTTCCTTATCTGCTTGTATCATGTCTTTCAATGCTCCTCATGCATAGGAAACAAGTCTGTCCTATTCTGATAGTACTGATTCTAACCCTTTCTAGCTTGCATCCTCTTACAATGTAGTTGTAATGCTACATTGTAACAGTTGAGCATTGGTTAAACAAATACTAGCCACTTAAGTAGCTCAAGGCTTATAGCTTAATCCTCTGGCCTGTTCTATACTGAATTATGCTCAAGTTGGTTTCTTAGAGATACAGTTATACGTAACAAGTATGATATAAACCTGGAATGGTGGTGTACCATGCCCAAGAGTCACATTAATGAGGTTTTGACTGTAGCAGTTTGCATATTTACTTTAGTACATACTTTTTTAGCATCTGGATGTAACCTATTAGCAATTAATTGATGACCATTTTACTAGTATGTCATTTCAAACTGACACAACTTTGGTTCACCTTAAAACTAATAATCTTAGTCTGTTCCACATTTTATAAAGTCTTACATACTTTTGCCTTATACCATTCCAGACCAGAATGCCATCAATAATGCTCATAACATCTTCCAGACCTCCCCTATCATGGTATCCACAGAGAGGTGAATTACCATTGGTGCTGACAAAATTACAACACGTGATCTTAGAAATTCATATCTGTCCAAGGATCTATAAAAGGTAAACAGCTTACAGCTTGCCCCATCCAGATTAATTTGTTAAAGTCTTGATTTTTATGTGTGGCCTTCCACTGGACATAGTAGCAATTATTTCTTTGTAATGGATAATGTTCCTTCTGAGTCTATGTGCTGAGCTTCTGTGGGTCTGTACAAAGCCTGAGTTTATCTTGCTTAACAACATTCACCATAATGTTAGAACATTTATTAGATTCTTTCTTTTTAACTATTATACCAAGCAATACCAGGCAATAAAGTTTCTTTTCTTTCATTTTTATAAGAAGGATAGGTAATCTGCATGGAAGATGTTTTACTGATATGGCTTCAGGTAATAATTTAATATGCTACTCTGTCTTCAGGCATTATAGATCCTTAAATAAATACTTGGGGTATCATTTGCTTCTGCAGTCTGCATTTTCTATTTTTCTATCTGCAACAATAAAGTAAAGCAGACACAGTTTCTAGCATTCTCTGTTTAATTTGAGTTTTTATGAATTCAAGTGTTTTGATAGGGTTTTTTACAGTGCTCAGACCTTACAGCTATTGAAGAACACTGACTCCTATAGACTTGGATCATATGCAAGGCCACCAAACCATTGCATCTGAATTGTTTTTAAAATAGTCCAGCTCACTTACCTTCTTAAAGTGATTGGTAATTCTTTTCACAGTGTTACTATTTTCTAAATTAGAAATGAGCTTCAGGATTTAGTTTTATGTAATTATAAACAAAACCATATGCTGCTGTGCTGGTGGATTAATGTACTGTTATATAGACTTATGTCAAAAGTAGCCTGTAAAGTTGTATTGTGATATATTGTAAATGCCAATCTCAATTTCCCTCTGATATATCTCTACTGTATGTATACAACTTAAGGGTTTTACATCTGTCTGTATCATTAAGTTCTCGTAGAGACTGTATTTTCTTTGTAAATTTCCTTTGGACCATTAAAAAAAATCCTTTATTATCCAACAGACTAAACAGAGGAGATATTATATTCTAGACTTGGTTGAATTTAGATCATAAGAATTTGGTACAAATGCATTGACTTCTACTTTAACATTCAAGTGAATATTGGTGTACTAATTCCTGGATGGTCCTTACTCTGTTCAAGAGTTTTTACAAAGGGAAACGCTAAGTGAACCTTTTCTGTTTTATTAGTTGGTTGTATGCTGTACACACATACACTTATTATTTGAGTTACTGAATATAGGTCATATATAAACTGACTAGGCAACTGCGGTGGTGGTGCTGCGGTAGCGTTGTCGCCTCACAGTAAGACGTTATCCAGTTTGATTCTCAGCTAAAGCGTCTTCTTTGTGGAGACATGCGTGAATGGGCGTACCTTCATTGAAGGTTGTGCATCAGGGCTGGCAACTTGGCACGTAAAAATCTACTGCCAATCATTAGCGGACCGAAGTGCCGCTGTGGCGACCCCTGACCGGGAAAAGCCGAAAGACACAACAACATAAATTGACTAGACAATTGTCATCCCTATTGTTGAGACTTTTTTAGTGTATAACCCTTTTATTTCATAGCCTACTATTCAGTGTTTCTTCAGGTTAACTGACTGAAATATTAGGCAGGATTAGGATACTTACATCTGTATATTGATATACTTCAGCTGGCAACTGTGTATAATATTTGATTTTCATGTATTGCTTTTGCTAAAATAAATTATGCTACATTTATCTATAATAAACTGTAGTTGTCTCACTCACTTGTGGCAGTCATATAGTTGATGTTGTTCAAACCTTTTTCACAAATAAATAGAGAAGCCAATTTTGCAGTCATTAGCATACTTGCTGATGCAGCAACTTGTATCATGCAGCATTAAGAAAAAAACTATTATTGAGTAATATTACCCAAATACAGAGCCTTGAGGTAGTCTCACTTTCACAGATATGCAAACAGAGTGTATTCCCTGCATAATAATGGATTGTTTTTATTTGTTATTCATTCATGAATCCATCTAATCAGATATGGATTAAACAGACCTTAGTATTACTGAATGTGATAGAGAGTTGAAGGTCTTAGCTAGGGATGAGTATATAACCCCTGATGTTAACTGAGGTTCCTATTATTTTAGCAAATGCATTAAATTGCAAACGCTGTTTTGTCGAACGTCATTACGTGAAATGACAAAATTCTGAAAGCACGGAACAGCGATTTTGTTTTCCTAGGGAAAAAAATCGCTAGGCCATTTTCAGGACTTTACCATTTCTTCTACTGTGGTGTGATCTCAGTGTTGGTATATTTAAGTAGGGGGGTTTGGGGGGGCACAGCCTCCTACATCGGGGTGTGGAGGGCAAAGCTCCCCACTTTATTTTATGTTTGGATTTTTTTTTTTTTTTAACAGATCAGCAATTTTTTTCCCTGGGAAAAATATCGCTGATCAGTGTGTTTGATATTTTGGGTTTCCAGGGATTGTGAGTCAATTATATAATGTTTGCAATTCAGTGCATTCACTAATATAATATAGACCCAATAGCTGCATGTCTTAAGCAATGGATATTTGATAATAAACTTCAGCAAGGTTTGTGAGTGTGGATTTGCCTTTTAAAAAGTCATGCTGATTAATGTCCAAAAGGCTATCTTTTTTGTCATTCTATTCTAAAATATTCATTTTGTATCTTTTTTAAGACATTTACCTAAAATGGCAGTGAGACTAATTGGTCTGTAAGCTTTCCCGTCAGATATATTTTCTTTTTTGTAAAGTAGTGTAATGCATGATGCTTTCCAGGATGGTGGGCCAAATCCAAAAGTAATCAGCTTGTTAAATATGCAAAACAAAATCGGTGCCGGATCACCTTTAATAATAGATGATAATATAGCTGGAATGTTGATCAGACTATTAGATGCAATTTTGTTAATTATTCCCAGAGCTTACATAGAATCAAGAGTTATAATTGGGTATTGTTTCTCATTAAAAATATTCCAGTCCGATGCCTGTAGGTTAATCGTATTATCAGCAGTACAGATTTGTGGGAAATATCTAATGAGCTCATTAACTATCATTTTTTAATCCATCATTAATTCACCATTAATCATAAATGAACAAAGTTATTGTGCTGAATTGTTTATTGAATTAACATAATTATAAATGCATTTATTCATTTATCTTTGTTGACTGGGAAAGTCTGATTGGGCAAAAAACGATTTTAAAAAAGGTCCGGGGAGTTAAATCACATATATTACATAAAAGGAAACACATTTTTACTTGGACAGTACATTTCAAATGAACAGTATACATTTGTGCATTAAAATAAAAAGTGCACGTGCTGAAAATAGCAAAATAAATTTACGTGACCTGGATAAGCTTCAGTATTGAATGAAACACAAAGGAAAACTGTGGAAGTAAAGAAATAGAACTGAGCGTGTTCTCTTGGATGGTAATAACTGCAGGTGCAGATGGGAATAATATGGTTTAGCATTAAGAATTAATGAAAAAGAAAGTTGAAGATGAAATGAAAGGTAAGAAATTAGGGAGACTCGAGAGAGTCTCTGGTAGTGTTGAATGGGTTATTGATACAAGGCAGGAATTTGTTACTAGGGTGAATGCCAATAGTAGGACAGTAGTAGAGCAGAGTGTTTTATATTGCTGGGCATTTATTAGGAGAATATAGAGTTTGAGGTAATATGACAACTGTTTCTGGTTAAGGTATTGTTTTAAGGCCAGGTGTGAATGGCTGTGGAGGAGTATTGGGTAATCTCCTGTAATTCTGAAATGGATTGGACACAGCAGATAAAGGCTGAGTCACAGGTATATTGTACAAAAGTGGCAAGACTAGTAGTGTCATGGAGCTTATTCATGACAAAATTAAATAAGACACTGGATCAGATATTAACCCTTGGGGAATGCCAACAGAGACTGTGAGAAATCATGAGGAACGTTGCTGCCATTTAACTATCTGCTGGTGATTAGATAGATAGCAGTGGAACCAGAAGGAGGAAGTGAGATTGATGGTCACAAGATCAGAAAGGAGTTTTGGTGGGATTTGGTATCAAATGCTTTGGACGGATCAACGAAAGGATATGAAATGAGGTAATCCTCACTCCTGTTTTTGTTGACTATGTTGGTATGTGCCTCTGATACTAGAGGTTTGAGAGGTCACTCAGTGGAAGTTTTTTTTTACTGATTATGTTGGTGAAGTTGAAAAGAACAGGAGGTGTACTATTGTTAGGTCTGTATAGGGTCTTGGAGAGGAGATTATGCTTGGTTATATGTTGCATACATTATATGTGGATAAATTTCTCAAGAATTTTTGAGAGTGGCGATAAGACTGCAATGCGTCTATAGTTTGTAAGTTCAGTTTGTGAAGAGGTTTTTGAAGGATTTTTTTCCAGATGGAGGGAACATCATTTTTAGGTTATTGACCAGTTGATCAGAAAGTAGTCGCGAAAGGCCACTGTATCTTTGGCAAGCTTTAGCTATTTGATGGAAAAGTTACCAGCAGGTAGAGTTGTTAGCTTTTGTTTACAAAGTAATTTTTAACAGTTGTGGTTGGGACTGGGTGAAAGCTAAATGACTGTGTGAGGTTTTCAGGAAAAGGGGGACGTTGGAAGGAAGTGGGATGATCATCCATCAGGGAAAGAACTGTATGGATACAATGAGTGCTGAAATGGGTGGAGATGGAATCAGAATTGTTAGATATAGTAGGACAGGATGTGGTGGTACTGCCAGACTGTATTTATTTTTTTAGGGATGACCAGAATAGCTTGGGATTATTTTGCTGCTTGTATTAGAGGAATACTATGTATATGTATGACAGCAATCACTTGAAATACATGACTGTGGCCATTTGAACCTCTGCTTTCATCCCAAACTAACACCAGAGGGATGCATAGGCAGTGACTGTCTTTTTCAGGGGATTAGGGAGGCAGGCAGTATTCCTAGACAGAGTCTGTGCATCATTGCAACAATCGGCTTATTAGTTTATTGTGAGCTGCTATTTTGTCAGCGTTGAATATTAAGCCTTGGGTACAACTTATGTCTTCACTGACAGAACATAAGACTAAAATTATTTTTCTTAGTCATGATTTTTGTTTAGGCCACTGCTGGATTAAAAGGTTGAGAAATGTTGTAAAATGCATCCCAGAGCAAAACCCCTACGGCTTCTGGGGACCCAAGCTTAATTGAGTTATTTCCTAAATGGTTATTACTGTGCTGCCTTGATCAGGAACAGTATGTCGAAAGGACACAAGGAAAACTAAAGCCAAACAGCAACAGTGAATTTCTTTCCTTAATCATAGTTTCTGTCCAAGCCATCGCTGGATGAAGAGGTTGTGTAAAAATAAAAAAAAAAACACTTAAAAACACTTCAGAGCATATGTAAAGTTATGGCTTCTTGAAAAAGCTGAAGAAAAAGGCAAAATATGACAAATGGAAGAAAAAAGTAATGTTCATGGCATGGGGAGAAACTGAAGGAAACACTGGAGGATATGTGTGTGTTTTGGGGGAGGGTGCTGAAACAGTAAACAGTTTTTGGGGTTACAGTTCAACTTAGTCCAGCCTTGTACATAGAGGTTTTGTAATATGCCATTGTTACAACTAAATGCCGGTAACTTTGAATGTCCCTTTGCTAGATAGGCCAACATAGTGTAGTTTGCAATCCTGTTGTAACATCAGAGTGTTGTAGCTACAAGTCAGTCTGTGTGTATGACTCCTAAATGTTTGCAACATGATAGTGGGGGTGGTAGTGACAGGGTGATACTTAGACTGGAAGTGCCTGGGGGCCCCAACTCAACATCTGCTGGGGGACCCAAAATGCTAACTCCTGCCCTGATCATAGACATAAATATAAACATTGCATAAGGATTTTTGCTATTGCATAGCTGCCAGAGTAATGTATTTCTAAATGTAACATTGTGGTATTAAGAAAATTCAGGCTACTGTAGTTTACATCAAAACAGACTGCATATAAGTTTAATGGATGTGTAATAAGCCAGATATCTTGGAAGGTAACCAATATTTATTTCTAATACTTCTTGCTTTTGCAGTGTACTAACAGAAAACATTATCTCTATAAAATAATAACATTACTATACATTACCATACAAACTCTGGATTCCTTTGACATCATCCTGTGGGAGACGGTAACCAATGGGATTTTGATATTTATAAGTCGGATACATCAAAGACGTTGGATCAGTAGAATGTCCTAGTCCAAGGGCATGACCAAACTCATGTGCAGCAACAGTGAACAAGTTAAAACCTAGAAAAGAAACATTTGTTACTCAAAACTAGGCACATTCCAGTTTTGTTCCACTTAAATGCTACCTTTTGATATATTCATTTAGACAGCCTTTGGCTGTACATTGTTCTAAATGGGTTTAATTTTTAGCACTGTAATGGCTACTAGTGTATATATGCATACCAGTCTTTATCTTGAAGATTTAGAATGACAATATTTAGTTATTGTCAAATGTTGATTTACAGGGGAGGTGAACTACAGCTTTTAGATGCATAAAACATTAGTGCCTATGGTTATAAACATGGGGATCTGCAGACAATAATTGTTAACTGCATGGTTAATGGTTTGTTTGACTAAGGCCAGGGAAGGATGCAGTCAAATTTCCCTGGATAGTTTCATGTCTGCAAAAGCATCAGCAAATGAAAATGTTTAATGGCTGAAGTACAGTGAATGAACAATAACAATACTGAGGAAGATTCAGTACTGAAAAATGTAGTGAAAACATGCTCAATATCAATAACTGTTGTTATTTTCAGTTACGATAAGTACAGCTGTTAACTTTATTGCATTGTCAATTGTTGTATATAAAATACTACAACGCTTTATTTGTAGGTGATTATTTATAGTAGTTAATACAAAAGCTCCTGTTACTGAGCAATGAAAAGAAATTAGTTGGAAGGTCATGTCTCTGATTTTCTGTGTATACTTTGAAAACAAAACCATCTTGGAGATTCAGAAAGAATCCTCCACCTGTGACCAAAAGAGACTACTTCTCTAATGTGGGTAAATACAGGAAAATGTGATTCAGAGACATGCTAGCTTCAATGAAAAAAAAACTCATTATTAGCTAATTTGTATGTCTCTGAATCATACTTAACTGCCACCATGCCTCTCAAATTTTAACAGAATGTCCAGATTTTTGCCTCACATTCTTAATCTGTTCTCTGTAAATGTGTGGATTTCTTGCAAATCATTGAAGACTGAATTCACTAAATAATGACAGAAAAACAAATGTTAAATAAAAAAATAAAAATAAAAATAAATTTGAGTTTCAGATTTCATATCTTTCAGAAAATGCATATTAACACAAAACCTTATATTCTAGCAACTTTGTAAATCTGTAAGAGCAATATTTAAAATTTGTCCCTATTTTTGGGCCTTTGTCACCACATAATTTTTAGCTTTGTCCAGATTTCTTGTGTTAAGAAGTTGAGACCTATGACTACCATGAGTACAAAGCAGTACTTTCCTGTAGTAATTAATGCTGGCAGGCCCAGTCACTCTCATAGGTTCATAGGTTGGTACTAGTCTATTGGCCCTAGGGCCTATACAAGCCTAGCCATAACAATTCCCTGGATATTTCTTCCCACAATATTTACTTCTCTGGACCCCTGTCTAGCAGGTTAACTGACATGATCACAGGGGTGAATTTCCTCTCTCCCATCCAATCGTCAAGGTTCCTTTTGAAGAGGGCCAAGGAGGCGCTCTGCTTGACATGTATGAGCAGTCTATTCCAGAGTCTGGGGAGTCTCTGGGTGGGAACCTATCCCTCCAGCAAGTTTTTTTCATTGTGATGACAAGGTTTAGATACCTGGAGCATGTGGCTCTGAGGGCTTGGGATTTCTTTAAGTGGAGCATGTCCAACAGCTCAGGGTTTGACATGGCCTTGTATGTTAAGCAGAGATTGCCTCTGAGTAGATGATATGCCACAGAGTATAGCTGGAGTTTTTATTAGATGGCCAGCATATGGCATCTGCTTTAGGCCTGTGATTCTTTTAGTGAGGTATTTCTGTGGCCTTTCCACCTGTTGCAGATGTCTTGTGAGGTACATAACAAATGGGGCTTTATACTCTATAATAGGTCTAATGAGGGATGAGTACAGTGGGACAATGACCTCTTTTTTTCTGGATGAAAAGCCCTTAGTGATGAGGTGTGCCACATAGAAGGATTTCCTGACTGTTGTGGCAATGTGGTTATCAAAGGTGAGACCACTGTCCACCTGTGTCCCTAAGTCTCTCATCACACTTTTGGTGTTTAGTGTACTGCCACCTATATGGTAATTCATGGATACATGTTTTTTCCCAAAGGGGATAACTATACATTTCTTGGCATTAGTCTTGAGCCCATGGCTCTGGCACCAAACATCTGTATCTGTAAGGCCCTTTTGTAGAATATCCACATCATTTGGGGATTCAATAATGGCTCCCAGTTTTCAGTCATCTGCAAACTTTGTTAGCCATAGTCCCTTAGTGTTGGCCTGCACTTCAGAGAAGTAGATGCCAAAGAAGAGCGGTCCTAGGACTGAACCCTGAGGTACTCCACTTGTCACTTGTCTGGAGATGGATTTGGAGTCAGCTACTTTTACAGTCTGGGTTCTGTCAGTAAGCCAGTTGGCAACCCGTCAAGTGACGTAGGGATTAATGCCCAGCTTAGTAAGTTTATCTATGATTCCAGAGTAGGGGATGGTCTTGAAGGCCTTGGTGAAGTCCAGGTAGGCTGTGTGGACTGCCTTACCCTCGTCCACAGCTCTGGAGACTGATTCAAAGAAGTCAATCAGGTTCAGGAGACAAGATTGGCCCTTCATGAACCCAAACTGGGTGGGGTCCAGTGTTTGAAGGTTGCCAATGTCTTTGTTTATAAGTTCCATGATAATGCATTCCATGCCCTTGCAGATCAGACTCATCAGACTGACGGGACATCCCAGGATCCAAGGTGGATCCCCCCTTGTGGAGTGGGATATCTGTAGCTGTGCGCCACTCAGTGGGCATGAAGCCTGAAGTGAGGCTATGATTAAACATGTCACTTAGGTGAGGTGCCAGTTCATTTTGTAGTTCATGCAGTACACAGCCCGGGATGCCATCTGGTCCCATGGATGCTGTATTCTAAGCTTTGGAGAGTGCGGTTTCTAGGTATGTGGCCATGATTACCGGAATTTGGCAATCTTTTGGTATTGAGTTGGGCCCTTTAGGGGGTGGGGGGGTGAAGTTGGCACTAAACTGATCTTCCAGGATATTGGCAATATCAATGGGATCAGTATATTTAATGCCATTCTGTTGTAGCTCAGAGCAGATCTGAGCATTGCCATTTAGATTCTTGACATAACTATAGAATGCCTTGAGCTTGTCTTTGGAATCTTTGGCAATTTTATTTTCGTAACTAGCTTTTGAGGATTTTATGAGGGATCTCAGCTTCTTACTGAGGCGGGTAAGGGAGTATTTTGCATCCTGGGATTTTCCTCTTTTCTGCAACAGTTTCTTCCTTCTGTTGTATAGTTTGTTATGGCAGGGAACACCAGATTGGCTTCCTTTTTTGGGAGGAAAGCATCTTGGTACTATTTGGGATGGCATGATTCATGCACGAGTGGATGTGCTCATACAGTGCCTTAGTGTAGGATTCAGCAGTCGAACTTTCAGATCCCGTCTGCATGGGTGTCATGAAGTTTGTCACTTCTGACTTGAGTAGCATGAAGTTGGCTTTGGAGAAGTTTTTTACGGAGGTTTCCATACTGGGGTGTGCGGCTGGGATGTGGATGTCAAGGGTGATTTGCTTATGATCAGACCTGACCAATGAGGGGGTGACCACTGGTGAGGAGCATCTGTCTCCCATGTTGGTAATGACCAGGTCTAGGATATTGGAGCCCCTGGTGGGACAATGGATTAGTTGATCCAGGGTGTTGGAATTTATGAATTCCAAGAACCGTTAGGAAAAGGTATTGGTACCCAAGTAGTTTTCCCAGTTAATGGCAGGGTAGTTGAAATCACCCAGTATTAGGGTGTTTGATTGTATCGTAATATTTTCCAGTATGTTTAGAAAGGTGTAGTGAGAATCTTGAGGCATGGTGGGGTATCTGTAGCAAGCTACAATTTGGATTGCAGTCTTACCTAGTGTTAGTTGCACCTGGAGAATTTCAGATGCATTGTGTTGGGCAACTAGGCTGGAGGTGTGAATATCCTTAGTGAATATGGACACTCCTCCACCTTTAGTGTTTCAGTCTTGGTTTGGTGGCTGAAAAGTGTGGTAAGAGTTGTAGCCTAGTACTGCAGGAGTTCTCTCTGGAGCTTTGAACCAGGTCTCAGTTACTGCACAGATATCGATGTTCTCCATTTTTAGAAGTGTCTCGAGAGAGTGCATTTTGAGGTTTAGACTTCTAGCATCGAGTAGATTTACATTCAGATTTTGCATGCTTGTATCTGTTACGGTGGTGGTTTTGTCCTTTGAACCTTGCCTAAAAAATGAACTATAGGGGTGGCAAGAGCTTTAGCCAGTAACCTGAATTCCAGCGGTGACAGGTGCAGACCATCTCCGGCAAAGCGTTGTGGTTTGTCGATAATGTCTTCCCAGGCAGACAAATACTGGATCCCCTTTGAAAGACACCAGAAGCTTAGACAGTTGTTGAAGTCAATCATTTTGTCATTATACTGTGATATCATTCTGGGAGAAGGCAGGATGCTACTCATGGCTAGAGTCATACCTGCCTGGGCCACATGATCCAAGAGCTCTTCCATGTCTCTTTTCATGTAGTCCAGGGAGGTACGTCTCAAGTCATTCACTCCAACATAGACAATGACAGAGTCATATTTGTACTTGTTGTGGAGTGACTTGAGTGCATACATTATGTGGCAGATCCTGCCACCCGACAGGCAGCTGACTGTACTTTTCTCCTTGTTCAGCCTGGTGAGTGGGACATCAGTGTGCCTGACTATAGAGTCACCTATGACTAAAGTGTTGGGTACATTGTCTTGCCTTAGGGGCTGTTGTTGGGTGGCACACTGGTATTGTGAGCTATGTGTCACTTTGGTTGTGACTGGTGTTTGTTTGCGTTTCAGCTTTGGAGGTCCTCTCCCACTTACATGTGCATGCATGCATACACAGACACAGCCTCTGACATTCCTCTAATCTGTCTTGGACAAAATGCCCCCAATGCCTCATTTTGTTTTTGTCCCTGCACTGAGGGCTACAGACATTACAGTTTCATGCTTCTTATTGTTTGTAACATGCATCACGATGCCACACCTGTTGCTTTATTAACTTTTGAAGTGAGTCCCATTAACAAAAAAACTTGCTTATCCCGTCTAATACCTCAATCTAATGTATGTTTAAATTAATCCTACTTATCTTATACACCACTCTTCTAGCTGTAAATTCTCAAGACAATGCTTATATATTAATGTTTGCGAATATCAATTCAAATTGTATTATACTGACTATCATGCTTTGTATTCACTGAAACTGCATTATAAAATTTGTCATTGTAAATATTTATTGTATTAAATTTGTTAGCTTGTAGCTTTTCTCCCCAGGCCATGCTGAAAAAGGGCACCTGTGCTCAGTTGGACTTTCCTGGTAAAAAAAAAATGCCAATAAATAATAAATATATAAAATGGTCTAAATATTCTCCATGGTGTCACTGAGTGCTCCCCTTGGCTTTGTAATGAAGCCTCCCCCCATGTGGACTTCCCCTCATTTCTGATTTTACAGGACACTCCTGCCGTAGTCTATTATAGGTGTCCTGTTCCTCATTACTCACAGACTGTGGCAATCATTGCACAATGCCAGACATTAGAGTTTCAGATCTCATTTTTTGTAAAGAAAACATACTCTGCTACACTAACTTCTGTAAAACTTTGTTGTATTAATTATTAAGTTCCTTTAAGGCATGACATAAAAAGTTATTTCTGGTTTCTAGTTTTTTTACCTTCTCCAAATGTTGTTGTATTAATTCTTAAGTGCCTTTAAGGCATGATATAAAGACTTATTCTGATGTTTTGTTTTCCCCCTCATTGTTGAAGGATTTGGTTATTAGTCTAGGGGAGTGTGGAGGTATGACAGCCCCTCATGTAAATTCACACTTTCATACACACACACACACACACACACACACACACACACACACACACACACACACACACACACACACACACACACACACACACACACACACACACTCTAACACTACCTTTCTTCTAAACTCCCAGGCACTTACCTCTATGCGAGCTTTAACCATGTTTGTTAACACAGACAACTGAGGTAGCTTATGGGGCATACATGCCTTGCTGTGGGCATTTCAAGGTAGAGAGCACATGACTAAATAGCATAAGCTGTTCTCCAAGAATGCCTCATTAGTATTTGAAGTGGGCCATAGAGACAGACCACTGTAAAGCTGTGCCATGAAGTGAAGCAGGACCATGGTTGGGCTATCTATGCATTGGAAATGGTTAGGGTGCAATGTACACCAGACTTATACCTTATAGTAACCTTTCTGAATTGAGACTCAAGTTTCCATTTCCAGGAATATGTACTAATGATTAGTTTATGTTGCCTGATTAAATGCAGTCCCAAAACATGAACAGTTTTTGAATATCAAAACATATATACATCACTTTAATGTTACTTTATCAATATACCCATCCAACATGTCTGCATCAAGAGCAGATGTTGATATTAGAAAGCAAGACTGAAATCTTCTTTTGGAGTATGAAAGTGAATTTTGGTCTGGAGCTGAAAAGGATGGAATATTTATGAACTGTGGTGAGGAAATGACTATGATTTACAATTTGTGAGAAAATGTGGCAAACTGCCAAAGATATAAGGATGCGTTCACTACAATAAATATAGAGTTATAAGACTGGCTGTTTTCATTAATTTCTTAGCAATACTTTTATCAAGGAGTGCTACTCGTGCACAGTAGGGGTAAGACTTGAGTATGAGGCCTTACACCATTTTGTAGCAGACTTTATGCAAAGCACTTTGGTATGTCATTTTGGAGTGCATTAGTCCTACTTCTTGGGAAACAATGTCCGTGGATTTCATACAAGGTCAGAATTGGATAACAAGAACAGAAGAAATGCTGGGGTATGAATTATACTGGTCATTTCCTTAAGTTTAACGTTATGTTAATGCAATCACTCACTGTATCTACTCCAAATTCCTCACCCTAACCCACAATATTACTATCACCCCCACTCATACAAGCATATACACCACCATATGCACCCAACCTCCCCCATATACCATGCCCCTCCCATGTACTTCTATCTATCTAAAAAACAGCCAAGTCTACAATTTTACTACCTAATTGTCCAATACCCAAAAACTGTCACCTGTATAATTACCTAACTACTACTAGGAGGAGACATTCACCCCAACCCCAGGCTAGCAACCCCTGCTAATAAGCCATGCACCCATCACTATCCAACTAAGCACAAACCCAGCGACTTAATGATATTAAATATGAATACCCACAGTATCATGAATAAAATAGAAGATCTTCACGGCGCCATCTCCTTATATAACCCTGATATTATTCTCATCACAGAGGCGTGGCTTAAACCACATATTAAAGATAATTCCATCACCTCCCCTGGGTATAACATTCTCAGGGCAGAGCAGCTACATAAAAGAGGCAGAGGTTTAGCTCTACTTCACAGAACCAACCTACAAGTCCAACTCCTCCAAAAGGATTCCCCTAACTTCAACAATGCAGAGACTGTATTTGCAAAAATCTCCCTTAACCAACATAGGCACCTAAACCTACTGGGTAATTATATACCCCCCGGGTGACAGCCTAACCATCCTAGACTCTATACTTCACTGGGCCTCATACTCCCTCCCTCAAGAAACTATCATGCTAGGTGATATAAACATTGACTGGAGCTCCATCCACTCTCCCATCCCCACCCTCCACATTAACCTATATAACTTCACCCAACTTATAGATACTCCCACATGCATTGATAAGGCCACAAAAAGAGAATCTATACTTGATTGGGTCCTCACAAATCAACCAAGTACTGCCCATCAATGTGGCACCCTATCAAACTCTTTGAGTGACCACAGCCCCACTTTTATCCTCAAGCACAAACTTAAAATAATTAACTCTCCCTCCCTTCTACAAACCCGCTCTAACAAAAATTTTCCTAGAGACCACTTCATAAGAGCCTTGCAACAATGCAACTGCTCTCCCATCAAAACCCTTTTATTAGACAAAGCAGTTGATTACTTCAACTCCACATTCCTAAAAATCCTCAACCAACTAGCCCCTTAAAAACAATCAGAATACGTAGCAACTCCACTCCTTGGCTCCAGAAAACCACAAAAGCCCTACTTAGAGCCAGGAATAAAGCCTGGAAAACCTGGTGCCACACCAGATCACCCACAGCTAGGCAAACCTTTCACGAGTTCCAGAACAAAGCAAAAAAGCAGGTTTGGCTCGATAAACAAAATTACTATATCACTCAACAAAACAAATACAGTACCAAACCACAAAAATTCTGGGCAACAATAAATAACATCCTACAGCCCGGAAGAACCACCACTCCCACCCCCAGTATAACAGGTACAGACCTGGACATAGCCTCCAGATTTAATAATGATTTCACCTCCTCAATACTCAAACTCTTAAAATATTACATCCGAGTGATGTTTCCAGGTGCATCTGCAGTTAACACCTACTGACGCCTTTAGGTGTCAAATATTGCTTGTCCATATTTGCATCAATAATTCCAAAGCCATGTTATGTACAAGGTTTTCAAAGATTTCATCTTAAAGCTTACACAATAGCAAATTCAACTGCATTAATATTTGAACTCTGTCAAGTCTAGGTATATAGATATTAAATGTTGTTTTTGTGATATTAATTTATATAATTTTCACTTTTTTTCTAAATATCTCTACAATAAAGTAACGCAGACAGAACTCCTTAGCATAATATGAAAGCTCACAGCTAGATTAATAAAATGCTGCTGACAGTATGTGTGTAACTTGAATGGCTGCTGAGAAATTGTAAGTTGTTTACAAAATATTACAAATGCAATAATTAATGTTTAACAAAAATCACACTAGGTGATTAGTAAAACACAAGTTCCAAACAGAGAAGTCACCACAACGCCCAGACATCCATGGAAGTATACTTTATTAAATAAAAAAACAAAAGACTTTCACCTACTTACATTTAGGCATCATCAGAGTCATATTCACATTTCCATTAGTTCCCTTATAAAGCATTGTTTAATTGAATGACATAGTTAAACAACAAGAGTCAATCCCCTTCTTAAAGGTATAGCATCACGCTGCATATATTAAATATGGTTAAAAATGCTTAAGTAATGTAAAACCAATAAAAAACTTGTTAAAATACATCACCTATGAAGTATATCAAACTTGCATAGACCTTCATTTCAGTAAGCTAGTAAACTGAAGCCTTATCCACTCACTATTTCTATACCCCATCTGTCCTGGGCAACACAAACAACCCACTCTAACTATACCTATCCATGTGTGAGCAATAACCTATATATGAGTGTATGTACGTGTGTGTGTGTGTGTGTGTGTGTGTGTGTGTGTGTGTGTGTGTGTGTGTGTGTGTGTGTGTATATATATATATATATATATACATATATATATATATATATATATATATATATATATATATATATATATGTGCTCTTACATGTATATTTGCTTGGAAAATATATATGGAAACTTAAACATTTATATACTCTTATTCAGTTGTGAAATATCTTGCAATGCTCTACCAGGTTCTTATCTACTCTCATTGTATATTTTGAATACTTGTATTTTCAACCAAAAAGGTTAATATCCTCTTACTGCATACTAACTGCTGTAAACTCTAGAATCTGTATGCTACTACTCCGTAATGTATCTTTCGTAAATTTTTCTTCTCTCTGTAAACTTATAGAGTTTTTCTCCCCAGGACTCCACTGAAAATGGACACTTGTTGTCCAGTCGGAATATCCTGGCAAACAAATGTTAAATAAATAAATGCTCATAGGTAATGACTAAGCTAACAGCCCACTGAGGTCTTTAGACATAGCCATGCTTCTCAAAGGTGAGAATCAACTCCTGTACTTTTTTGTCTGTAAATAAACACCTTAACCATTATGCTATCACCTAACTCCCAGATGGAGGCAGAGAGAATCAAACCTTGGACCATGGGAAGCAGTTCATTAACAACTCTTAGCATTAATTTTCTATGCCAACTGCTAGACTTCATCAAGAGTTGCAAATGACTCACTGCCACTTATCCATACAGATGATTGAAGACATTTATCCAAACTGTACCTTGATATAATTTATTTATGATTTGTGAGTATTTATGCCGCAAGTTTTGCCTGTTTTAGGCATATAGGTTCATAGTTCATAGGTTCATAGGTTCATACTAGGCTATCTGCCCGAGGGCATTTACAAGCCTAGCCCATCGTTTTGTGGCTTACGCCACCCCTTTAGTATGGGGAACTATACCCATTATTTTGCTGTGCCTCTGTCGAGCAGTGACACTGAGGTAATCCCTGGGGTATATCTGTGATCTCCCATCCATTGGTCAAGATTTCTCTTGAACAAGGCCAGCGAGGTGCTCTGCCTCACATGTACCGGGATTTTGTTCCACAGCATAGGGAGTCTTTGGGTGATGAATCTATCCCTCCAGCACGTCCTATTAATAGCCGTGTCAAGGTTTAAGTCTCCGCCCTTGTGGCTCTGATGGATCTAGATTTTTGAGGTGAAGCATATTCATCAAATCTGGGTTTGACATGGCCTTGTATGTTAGGCAAAGGTCACCTCTGAGCAGCGGTAGCGACTGAATAGAGCTGGAGTTCTTTCAGTCGGGCAGCATAAGACAGATTTTTGAGACCCTTTATCCTTTTGGTGAGGAACTTTTGTGGCCTCTCCAGCTGCTGCAAGTGTCGGGTCAGATACATTCCCAATGGGGCATTGTACTCAATCATTGGTCTGATGAGTGATGAGTAAAGGGAGACTATGACCTCCCTTGATCTAGATGAGAATCTCTTCATGATAAGGTGGGCAATGTAGAAGGTCTTCTTAACTACTTTAGCTACATGGGTGTCGAATGACAGACTACTATCAACCTGGGTCCCCAGGTCCCTGATAACTTCTTCTGTGCTCAGTGGATTGCCACCTATTTGGTAGCTAGGGGTAACCTTGTTTTTCCCGAAGGGTATGACTATGCATTTTTTGGCATTTAACTTTAGGCCATGGCTCTGGCACCAGTTATCCGTTTCTGTGAGACCCTTCTGAATACCCTTCAGGATATCTGTATCAGATGTGTTTTCTACTATGGCGCCCAGTTTGCAGTCATCTGCAAACTTTGTCAGCCATAACCCTCCTGTGTTTGCTTGTACTTCGGAAAAGTAGATGCCAAACAAGAGTGGGCCCAGGACTGAGCCCTGTGGGACACCACTTGTGACAGGCTTTGAGTCTGACATGGCGCTAGCAACTCTGACCCTGTGGGTTCTGTCACTCAGCCAGTTTGCAACCCATCTTGTGATGTATGGGTTGACATTTAAGCTGATGAGTTTTTCAATGATACCCGAGTGGGGTATTGTATCGAAGGCCTTAGCCAGATCGAGGTAGGCTGTATGGACTGCCTTTCCCTCATCAATGGCTTTGGTGACTGTTTCGAAAAAGTCAACCAAGTTTAAAAGGCATGATCTGCCTTTAACAAAGCCAAACTGGGTTGGATCCAAAGTCTGCAAATTCCCTATGTCTTTATTTATGAGGTCCATTATGATCCTCTCCATGGCTTTGCAGATAAGGCTTGTCAAGCTAATGGGCTGGTAATTTCCAGGGTCGGTGGAGGCACCGCCTTTGTGAAGTGGTACCACAGTTGCAGTGCGCCACTCCCTGGGTAAGTATCCAGAGGTAAGACTTTGATTAAACAGCTGTCCTAGCTGTGGGTTTAATTCCTCATTGAGTTCATGGAGCACACAGCCGGGGACACCATCAGGTCCCATGGATGCTGTGTTTTTTGCTTTGGAGAGAGCAGTTCTCACTTGGGCGCTGGAGATGTTTGGGGGGCTGCAATCGTTTGGTATAGATATCTCTCCTTTTGGGGGGGGGGAGTTTGCACTGAACCTGTCAGCCAGTATGTTGGCAATGTCTGTAGGATCAGTAATCTTCACATCATTTTGAACTAGCTCTGAGCATATCTGGGAGTTTCCTCCCAGGTTTCTAACATAGCTAAAGAAGGCCTTATGATTGTCTTTTGAGTCTTTAGCTATTTTTCTCTCGAAATTTGCTTTGGATGATTTTATGAGAGCTCTTAGTTTTTTACTTATAGTGATCAAGGGTGTCTTACCTTTTAAGGATTTTGCTCTATCTTGCAGTAGCTTCCTCCTTTTGTTGTAGAGTTTGTTTATGGCTGGGGTCCACCAGACTGGACGCTTGCCTTTGGTACAAAGAGTCTTTGTTTTGCTTGGGATTGCCTTATCCATGCAGTCCTGCAGGTGCTGGTAGAAGGCATTTGTAAGTGATTCAGCGGCTTGAGTACTGTTTTCCACCGGCTCGGGGGCCTTAAAGGAGACCACACTAGTCTTTAGAAGTGTGAAGTCGGCTTTTGAGAAGTTCTTTACTGTGGTCTTTTTATTTCAGGTGGGGGTGGGATGAGGACCTCCAGCGAGATTAGTTTGTGGTCTGATCTCACCAGTGAGGGTACACCTCCGGTGTTGAACATTGTGCTCCCATGTTCGTGATGATGAGATCAAGTATGTTATCTCCTCTTGTGGGGATGGTGACTAGTTGTTCCATGGCATTTGAGTTTATGAATTCCAGGAACTTTTGGGCTAGGGTGTTTGGGCTTGAGTAGTGTTCCCAGTCTATATTAGGGTAATTGAAGTCACCTAGTATGATGGTGTTTGGTGATACATTTATCCCCTCTAGTGTTTTCAGGAAGGCCATGTGAGGTTCCTGAGTTTGTGAGGGTGGCCTGTAACATGCTACAATTTGCAGAGCAGTCTTGCCTATGGTTAATTGCACCCGGATGGTCTCCGATGCATCGTGCGTTGCCACCAGTCTTGAGGTGTGGTGTACCATTAATCCTTATCAAAGAGTTATAGGCATATATCCCCATCATTTTCAACCACTTCATGATTAATGAAGAAATTATACAGTGCATATATGTGAGTGTGTAAGTGATTTGTATATGTGGGCGTGTTTATGAGTGAGTGCGGGAGTGTGTGTGTTTATGAGTGAGTGTGTGTGTGTGTGTGTGTGTGTGTGTGTGTGTGTGTGTGTGTGTGTGTGTGTGTGTGTGTGTGTGTGTGTGCGTGTGTGTGCATGTGTGTGTTTGTGCGTGTGTGACTGTTTGTGCATGCATGTTTGTGTGTGTGTGTGTGTGTATGAATGTTTGCATATACATGTGCATGTGTGTGTGCGTGTTTGCGTTTGTGCGTGTGTGCACGTGTGCATGCGCATGTGTGTGTGTGTGTGTGTGTGTGTGTGTGTGTGTGTGTGTGTGTGTGTGTGTGTGTGTGCATGTGTGTGTGTGTGAGTGTGTGTGTATGCATGTGTGGTGGAGAGAGTGACACAAAGACAGAGAAATATGCATGGTAAGACTCAGTTTGATTGTGGCTAGGTAGTGCCATACTTGTATAATACACTGGTAAATTCCAACGCACTGTTTCCTTTTAAATAGTAGTTCTTCTCAGAAACTAAAACAAAATCTCCATTCTTATACTTTTTATGACCCTACTTTGAGTTTAATCAGTACAGATGTCTGCTACAATATGAAAATAATGTTTAGACTATATATTTTTATTTTGGTGGCCAATTTCAGAAACATTGTTTTGAGCCTTATAGTGAAAGTGGAGGTACAGCTTCACTTGTTTGTCTTTTCGGCTTTTCCCGGTTAGGGCTCGCCACAGCGGAACTCCGGTCCGCTAATGATTGGCAGTCGATTTTTATGGTGCCGAGTTGCCAACCCGATGCCCAACCTTCAGCGAAGGCACGCCCATTCACGCAGCTTCACTAAAGTTCTTTTTTCATATGGGGCTAAGAAAGTTTGTACTGTTCACGATAAAAGGTATCATAGGACATAGTGCCTTTACAGATAACTTATAAACAAGAGTTGGGCAATTATATTTTTTTAGAAACCTGAATGAAAGCAAAGCAATCAAAAGAAAAGCATGTGCCTGGACTGGTAGCTATCTGGCCTTATGAAGGGTAATGTAGTAATGTTCAAAGCAGTATGATAGTGATATGAGCCTACAAGTTTATTAATAGCAGTCTGACATACAGAATTTAAAGCAATAGTAGGGAGCACAAACTCTACTTGATATAAGGGTTTAGGAGCTGGGTCTCTCCTTGAGTCTAGAGTTACCATACTGGAGATGGAAAAACAAGCTTTCTACTGTGGCATTACCTTCTCATCAATAGTTTCTGCTTGATCAGTGAAGATTAAGAGATGGATATAACCACAAATATAAGTATTTGTGTAGAGGGGACTGCTTGACTGAGGTGTTCACAAGTTCCTTAAGAGTAATGGAATTGGAAAATTTTAGTTTTTCTGTCCTGTATTGGAAGTGTTAATAGAGAGCTTTTTACCATCAGCCCAGTGCCATATTGAGTTGAAGTCAGTGTTTTGATTCATTCTGATAACTCATCATCATTGTATCATGTTCAGGAGGAAAAGGATAAACAGCTGTTAAGTTTTTGATAAATGGGTTAATAGTATAAGACCTAAAATGAAGTCATAGTGTAGCCATGTTTTAGAGGTTTTTATTTTTGACATAATATTACTTGACAGAATCTTGAAATTTCATTCCGAGAGGTAATTACTGAACTTGTAAAAATAAGTATTTTACCACATCCTAGCTATCTGAGTTTGTGAAGAAGGAAAGGATGGTTAACGGTCTTGAAGGCTATTCTTAAATTAATAAATTGATTTATATGATGCCAAACTCTTTTCCATATTAGAGTATACTATATCAGTGGCAGAATATGTGGCAGTAAGGGTTGTGGTCAGAGATAAACCAGAACACAACTTCTAATACAGTTGTTTTTTAAATATTTTATTTAGAAGAAAAAGAAAAAGATTAGCTGTCTCTAGAATCCTGAGTGAAGAAAGGAGTACTGACTTTGGGAAGATGGATAATTGTAGAATGCTTAAACTGACAGAAGGTTATATTGACAATTATAGCAGAGATATTAAATGATTGTATTAGTGACTTTGCTATAATCAGAGATGTAATCTGGAGAAATATAGGAATAAAGTGTTTCTGGATTAGGAGTTGAGTTCGTCTCTATTTTTCTTAAAGAATTCTTACTATTTCAGATAAGATACATGTAAAGGAAAAAATTAGTCTGTCTTGATGATGGTGGGATTTGCGAGCACAATACTGATGAAGAAATAATTAGGGAAATTGCAGTGTTGGACTATCATACTGTGGGCAAAAAGTCCTTCAGTATGTTTGCAAAAGTGGTATTATTTTGGGGATCATACCTTGAATCCCAACATGGCAGGCTGATTTTCAATGAAATCCTGCAAATACTCCAATCTCCAAAGTAATTACTGTGGTATATAGCAGCTTTGGCAATAGTTATTTGTAGAAATGCAACACTGAGTGAAAAAAGACACAGCCCAGAATAAAGCATAGATGTTAATTGGCAATGATAGATAAAATGTTAGCAATGTTGGTGTCTGTCATAGAAGAGACCAATGCATGTCAAAGCTGGTTTTGAAGACAACAAGAAGTGATGTATTCCTTGACTCAGAAGTGAATCATCTTCATATAACTGTTACAATTTTTCTGTAGAGCATGAACACGATTCATCTGGAAATAGAAAGAGATAGAGAATGGCATGTACATATGAAAGATAAAATGGAGGACATGGAAGAAAAAACAAGAAGGAAGAGTACACATCCATCTGGAATCGCAGAAACAATTAGAGAGAGTGCTATTTGCAATTAATTTAAAAGAAATCTGCTGCTAGTGATTGATGCCCCATTATCACTTGAAAGGGAGACACAGATTCCACTGAGTAGGGAAAAATCTAGTCAGTAGTTTAAAAACCAAGCTGATGTTATCTGAATTGCATTAATACACAGTCAAGATCTGGTTACAAAACAAGGCTTATCTTCTCCACGGTATAACATTTGATGATCTGCTAGTGAGTGCTTATCATTATTTGTCCAAAGGAACACTTACTTTGAAGTATGGGTAGGACGTAAGTGGATGACAGAGATTTTAGGAGTATCTTGTCCAGCTTCAATGCTGAAAAAACTAAGAGGAGGAAGTTCAATCCCCTGCAAGATACTAGACCTCTTATTAGTGATCTGATAGTGACCATAATACATTTTTCAAATGCTCATTAGTGCAGTTGGAGTCGGAAAAAAGTTTGGAAAGAACCAGTTGATACAGAGGGCAACAGCATGGTCTGAACTGTAAATCAGCAATACAAGGGATAGAAAAAGAAACAGTATAAATCAATCTGATCCAAAAAACAGTGTAAGTGAAAAGAATAAATAAGCCTTCAGCAAAAATGCTGGTGTGATGATGTGAAGTATTGCCAGCTGTGCTAGGAGAAGTAGGGCAGTGGATATGTAACATATGCCAACATAGCTAGCTGGAGTTTTGTAAAGTATTATATGTCATTTGTATATCAAACTGATTTGTACAGGTGCTTCTGTTGAAAATGTAAGTTGCTTTTGTTAAGAAATGTACCAACAGTGCTGGACAGAAAATAAATACACCTATATGTCAGACTGTATTGTAACTGTTGAAATGAATATAATGTAACACAGGATACTGTGTTAATCTCAGTCTAGATAACTTTGAAAAATAGTCTGAAATTAAATTACCTAATTTGGACCATAGAGATTGCATTTTACAGTTCTGATTGCAAACAGAGACAAAATATCTTTGAAAACCATGAATAGCAATCCTACTGTATTGTCCTTAGGGGTGAACTAATTGCTACCCTGGAAGGGTGGAAGTTTTTAAAATGGTTTTATAGCTTCCAGATGCTATAACACATCTTAACAAAGCTCTATGTGTGTGTATAGTAAGGCATATTTGCTAGATTCTGGTTCACTTGCTAGTAAAGGGGATAGTGTGGGAACCACTAATCAGATGACCAGAAGAGTGTGATGTCATTCTGTAATCCGGCACTAAAGTGATGTTTTATTAGTAGATAAGACAGAAGTCTCAGAGCAGTCTGTTTTTGAAACCTGACAATGAAGGACCACTCATGCACTTCATCTTGCCTTGCTTTAGTAAGTAACCAGCAAATAGTAATTCTTTAAATCAGTCAGGAAAATATAGTGAGATTAGTTAAGCATTGTTTTTCTGTATCTGTGTGAACCTTTCCTTCAGTGTTACTTTTAATATTTTCTGTGACTGAAACTCTGACATTTATTGTAAATAAATATTTAGAATTGTCATGTTCAATTATTATTTATTATTATATATATTTAAATGTTTCATTGTGTCTGTTCTTTTAGAGAATATTTTCACCTTTGAGAGTACTTATATTTACTTGGTGGCACTGTGCCCGCTTCTGAAAGCCTTGCTGCATTGGTCAAACACTACCATTTGTATTAGTATTAATTTTACTCAGTATAATTCAGTACCCTTTTAAGAGCTTTAGAGTAGCTGACTTTGCAGTATTCTGGTGGCAGTATCTACCTTATAGTCAGGGCAAAGGGGTCATAGCTGGTAAATCCGTGCCAGCCTTTTCCAGGTGTGTGTGTGTGAGTGTGTGTGTGTGTGTGTGTGTGTGTGTGTGTGTGTGTGTGTGTGTGTGTGTGTGTGTGTGTGTGTGTATGAAAATCAAATCTCAGTTTGTGTGTCACCTACTTGGAACCAGAAAACAGACCACTGTTTTCACAGAGAGGGTCATGGAGGACTTGATTGGAGCACTCGACTGAGGAGCTCTGGTCAGTGTGGAGTCTTATTTGGGGCCTGGTGAGAGAGAGAGGGAAACCCAGCCCTAGGATGGGAGTGTGTTCCTTGTGTGCTCGTAAGGGAAATTGTACTTGTTGCAGAGAGCTGCATCTGGAAATACTGTGTGTATCTATTTTTATTCCAAGTAAATATCCCTAACCGGTGCCAGTGGTGAGTATTGAGAGTCCTGGATCACTGGTCCACCAGTGTCAGTGGTGAGTATGGACAGTCCTTGATCAGTGGTCCAGAGCAGAGATATCACAGTTGGGACAAATGCCTATAGAGGTATTGTTCAACAATACATATAGATATAGAGAAAGAGGTCATTATGTGAAGAATCAGAAATGAAACAAAACCAAAGCAGAGAAGAGCATTCAGTGTGTAGATCATAGGACCATAGGAAATAAATGGCAATTGACTTGGAAGACCTACTCTGGTACTGTACCTCCTTTCTCAGGAAATGCAAAGCAGGTAAGTCCCAGAGTAAATTTATGGATACCCATTCAATCATACAAGTTTAATTTAAAGGATGTTATGGGGTCATTTTGTTTAATATGCAGATGGAGTTTGCTCCAGAGTTGGGATAATCAGCGGATAATAAATGTATATCTTGAATATGCTTTATTTATGTGCTGGTACATATTTAAGTCTTCATTTCTCATATTAGTGGAACTATTTGATTTGAAAAGATGCAGGAGATCTATCAGAATGGGGCATCTGATGGCATGGAATGCATGGCATAGATTACCATGCAGGCACCTGTAAGAAATGAATAAATAGATAGCAGTTCAATCCTTTTCTGCTAGTGTAAGGATTTAAGTCAACAGTCTTCTTGGTTAGAATCTTCTGGTGCTTAACATGTCTAGAAAGTTACATCTTGAAGGGGGTATTTGCTCAATAATTGGTCTAATTAAGGCTGCATAAAGAGGGATGATAACATCTTTTGAACAGGGTTAGATGAAGTTGTATATTAGCTGTGCTGAATAAAGGATTTTATAACTACTTCAGGTGGTTGGTAGAGAGGGAATTATTAGCCTAGGTTCCATGATCCATGACTACATTATCAATTTGGAATGGGGTATTGGCTATGCTGTGTGGTGAAGGAAATAGCTCCCTACCAGATGTTGCAATACTACACTTTTTTGCATTTAACTTTGGCCCTTTTTATGCACACCATTTGTTTATGATGGTGACCTCCTGTTGCAATGAATGAGTATCTGAGAGAAACTTGACAATGACTCCCAGTTTGCAGTCAACTGCAAACTAGTTAACCAAAACTCTAGGTTCCTAATCTGGAGATCAGAGACATAGGTGCCAAAAAGGAGGGTTTGCAGTAGTGCGCCAAAAGCACACCACTAGTTACTTTCATAGGTTCATAGAATGTTACTAGGCTATTGACCTGAGGGTAATTACAAGCCTAGACATTAAATCCCAATGTAATACTAGATGAGAGATATTGTATATTTCGAAGGTTTTTCTAGCAAGGACTACCCATGTCCAGGAAAGAAGCCAGGGTAATCCCCTGCAGATATCCAGTCATCCAGGTTGCACTTAAACAGGGTCATGGAGGTGCTCTGCTTGATATGGATTGGAAGCCTATTCCAAAGGAGTGGCAACCTCTGAGAAATGTATTTGTCTCTCCAGCAGGTCCTGTTTATGTCACAGGCTAGACTGAGGTCCTGGAATGGGTGACTCTAGTCCCATTTAACTTATGGATGTACAGCATTTCCATTAAATTTGGGTCAGAGATAGCCCTGTAAACCAGGCATAAGTCACCTCTAAGTAGTCTATACTCTATTGAGTGCAGTGATAGCAACATCTGTCTGTATAAGATATGTGCTGGAGTCCCTGAATTTTCTCTGAGGTCTCTCAAGTTGCTGCAGGTGTCTGGTATGGTACATACCAAAGGAAGCATTATATTCAGTAATATGTCTGAAGAGGGATGAGTACATGGGAGTTACAATCTATTTTGCTCTTGAGGCGATGCCTTTCCTAATCAGGTGGGTGACATAGAATGCCTTCCTCACCACAGCTGACACAAGGTGATCAAAGTTGAGGTCACATTCAACTTGTATTCAAAGGTCTCTCACTACTGAATTGTTACTTAGGGTATTATTGTTTATTTTGTCATCATCAGGGACATTACTTTTACCAAAGGGAATGATTTAGTTTAAGACCATTGCTTTGGCACCAATCATTGGTCTGTGTAAGCCCCTTTTGAAGTACGCTGACATTGTTAGGGGATTCGATAATAGCAACTAATTTGCAGTCATTGGCAAACTTGGTTAGCCACACCCCCTCCATTTTGACCTGGATTTCTGAGAAGTATATGCCAAACAAGAGGGGACCCAACACTAACCCTTGTGGGACCCCACTGGTGACAGGTCTGCTGGCAGAGGTAAAGTCTCCCACTTTGAGTGTTGTCAATCTGTGAGCCAGTTTGCAACACGTGACAACATAGGGTTCAATATTCAACTGGGTTAGTTTGTCAATGATGCCCAAATGTTGGATATTGTTGAAAGCCTTAGCCAAGTCAAGATAGGCTGTGTGCACAGCTTTGCCCTTGTCTATGGCTCTGGTCACAATCTCCAAGAAGTAAACGAGGTGAAACAGGCATGATCTTCTCTTGACAAAACTGAACTGGGATGGATCCAGTGTTTGGGGGTCATATATGTCCTTATATATGAGGCCCATGATGATTCGTTCAATTGCCTTACAGAGGAGGCTGGTTAAACATATGGGTCTATAGTTATCTGGGTCTGTTGCTGAGCTGCTTTTGTGAAGGGTGATAACAGTTGCTGCTTTCCATTTAGCAGGGACAAAGCCAGTACTCAGGCTGTGGTTGAATAGAGTGCTTAATGGAGTAGCTAGCTCTTGTTTTAGAACATTAAGAACACAGCCTGGAATGTCATCTGTTCCAGTGTAGGCTGTGTTCTTACCCTTGGAGAGAGCATTGACAACTTGTTCTTAAGAGATGCAGGGAGGAGGAGATGATTAAGACATGGGTTGTGGTATGCTTGGGGTGATGGGGGGTGAAATGGTCAACAAACCTGTCTGCTAGCAGGTCTGCAATTTCTGTAGGGTCAGTGTGTGTGATGCTATCCACAATTAGTTCAGCACACATCTGAGTTGTAGCTAAAGAAAGCCTTGTGGTTTTCCTTGGCTATGATTGCAATTTTTTTCTCACAGTTGCTCTTTGAAGATTTTACAAGTTGTCTTATTTGCTTGTTTAGGCTGAGGAGGGTGCTGTTCCGGTTCTGGGATCTCACCTTTGTATTTTTTGACAGCAACTTCTTTTGCTTATTATATAATTTATTAATGTTAAATGTCTACTAGGATGACTTGCTTTTTCTTGAGTATCTTGCTTTAATACTATCTGGCACAGCTGTGTCTATATTTGCATAGATGTTTATGCAGGGCATCCTTCTATACCTTAGTATAGTTGTCAATGCCATTTGTGGAAACTGGAACTTGGAAGTTGATTATACCTTCCCTTAGGATGGTATAGATAGCATTGATGAAGTTTTTAGCCTGACTTCTCTTTTGGGGATTTCTGGTGCAATTGCTGCTTCGAAAATCACTGATTTATAGTCAAATTTTACAAGTGCAGTCCCTATACGTGAGGCTCTGCATTGGTGAGGACTAGGTCAAGAATACTGGAGCCCCTTGTCGGGTGGTGCACTATTTGTTCCAGGGCTTTGAGTTAACAAAGTCCAGGAACTTTTGTGTGAGTGAGTTTGGGTTCTTATAAGTTTCCCAGTTAATGGAAGGATAGTTGAAGTCATCCATGACTAGAGTGTTAGGTTGTAGCTTAATTGTCCCTGATAGATCTAAATAAGCTGCGTGGACATCTTAATTCATGGAAGAGGACCTATAACTGATAATGACCTGAAGGGGAGTCTTACCCATGAGAATTTGGACTTGAAATAGCTCCATAGAGTTTTCTTGTCTAACCAGATTACAGGTGTAATTATCTTTAACAGATACATACTCCACCTCCTTTGGTTCTCACACCTTCGATTTGTGGTCTGAAAGTGTGGAATGCATAGTAATCTTGCATGGCCAGGGTACTTTCTGTGGCCTTGAGTCAGGTTTCTTGTGACTACACAGATGTCAACATCTTCCAGGGAGAAGAGTGCTTCCAGACAATGCAGTTTCTTAAACTCCTAGCGCTTAGCAGCATGACCCCTAGTTTCTTTGTGTTTGATATTTTCACATTGGGAATTTTGTTGTTGTGAACTTGCCTTAAAAAAGGTATTATGAGGGAAACAAATGCTTTAGCCAACAACCGAAAGCCTAGAGGTACCAGGTGAAGATGATCTCTGGCAAAGCAGCGTGGTCTATCCACCATGTCAGCCCAGGCTGACAGGAACTGGATCCCCTTAGAATGACACTAGAAATTAAGCCAATTATTAAAGTCAATCATTTTCTGTTTATATTGTTGTATCCTGGCGAGGGTAAAATGCTGTTCAACGTTAGGGACATACCCACCTGAGACACATATTCAGAGAGCTCAGTCATGTCTGTCTTCATACAGTCCAGAGAAATACATCTCATGTCATCATGCACACCAACATGAATTGTGATGGAGTCATAACAGTACTTGTTGAGAGAACTGAGCGCATGTGTGATTTGATGAATCCTTACACCAAACAGCTAACCATAACGTTCTCCTTGTTAAACCTGGTGAATGGGGCCTCTGTATGTCTCACTATAGAGTAACCTATAACTAAAACATTCAGAATAGTTGTGCATTGCCTTATGGGCTTATTTGGAGTGAGACAGGTGTTAGTGTTTTTATGTGTATTGGGTGCTTTGGGTGTTGTGTTAGGTGTAGCATGTTTGTGTTTTTGAGGTCTCTGGTGTTTAGGTAGGTTTCTGGAGAGAACTTCTGCATATGAAGGATTATGTGTTGGGTGTATATTACAAATAGGAGTCATGGTGTGTCAGCTGACAACTTTGTGTGGCTGTTCTGGGCATGAGAGAGCATTGATTCCAGATTCTTAGTGTAGGAGCATCTCTTGCAAATTGTACTTGAATGATTTAGGAGTAAGAGAAACAGAGGGAAACTGACAGTCCATAATGCAAGGTTCGAGCCTGGTATCTCAGCAGATAAGGAGAAAAAGATGGGGGTATCAGGCAGGGAGCTATTTTATGGTGACTAACCTATTAAGTGTACAGTAGGAGTTCTATAAAAGAAGGGATCTACAGGGTCTGATGTGGATAGATAAGAGTTAAGATCTCTGCTGGGTGCTTCACTGAACAGATGAGAGCTATTCAAGAACTTCTATGCTAGATAGTAGCTGCTTCTAAGGGAAAATATGTCTATTGGCACTTTTGTGTCTGTAACCACCAAGAGTTACCCCCTCTGCATGGTGCACAAGCAAGAGCAAAACAGCTAATACAAAGAAACCAGTGAAAAAGCTCAAACTGAGCCCTGCAACAATGAAAAAGCTCAAACTGAGCCTGCAACAATGAAATAGTTCAAACTGAGCCCAGAACCAATAACCTTCAATTAGATAGTCCTACTGTGTGCTACTCCCATGAGGGTACAGTGGGGCTTCTCCAAAAAAGATGTCCTGATTTTTAGCACTGAATCTACAAACAAAACTGAATTCAGCCAGTCTGAATCCAATCTATACTATTGTCAACATAAGTGTAACGGAACAACAGAAAATAGCTGGATATTTTTTTTTTTTATTAAATAAACGACAGTGTAAAAAGCAGAACAATTTTTCTTGAATTAATAACAGGAGCAGAATAAAACATCAGATGCCTGCCAACATAACTATGCAGGTTCTAGCCAAATGGCTATTCACCTGATCATAATATGGATATACTTTTAATCCACTTAGCCTGTTTATGATGCCACATGGGGTATAATGTCAAATTATTTATTTATTTATTTTATTTATTTACATTTCTTTACCGGGAAATGCCAACTGGATGCAGGTCCTTTCAGCAGATGCCCAGGGAGAAAAGCTCCACATCATGTACATGATAAATAGAGATACAAAGTTGCAGCAATAGTAAACAACATTACAGGTTGTTGGCTTTAATACAATAACAAGATATTGATTACCAACAGTATATACAGTAAATGTTGCAAGTTAAGATAGTTTCTTGTTGTTTATAATATTAGTAACAAAGTTGTTGGACAAAATTTTAAAGTATGTAAAGACAACTAGCTAATTCTGACTGTGGTTAGTAGTGGCGGTAGTATAGTTGGGTTAAGAGTCTAGGTGAGGGAGGAGGTAAGGATGGGGGTGTTAGTCTGGATTAGAACAAGGACAATGCTTTGGCCTGATCCAAATAAATTGCTTGAACAGAGTGACCACTGTCAACAACCTGTGTGACCTTCTCAAAGAGGTAAACTAAATTAAGTAGGTAGGATCTATCTTTGCAAAGCCAAACCTAAGTGGGTCTAGTCTGATAAGGTTTTTAATATCATAGTTTATGAGGTTAGATGAGATGCATTCCATGGCTTTACAAAACCGACTAGTCAGGCTAATGGGTCTGTAGTTTCTTAGGTCAGTCTTAGGGTTTCATTTGTATAGGAGAAACACCACTTAAGTTCACTATACTTGAGGGACAAATCCTGTAGGTAAGCCAAGTGGAACAAATTAAGGAAGGGGTCCACAAAAGCATGTGTGTTGCTATTTATTAGCCATCCAGATAAATTGTCAGGATTCATGGAAGCAGTAGTCTTAGTTTTAGACAGCACCTTCAATATGTGCAAAAAGAGGATGCTTAAAGAGTGCAGGAATTTGTGATACTAAGGTAGCTGACTCAAGGGTAAAGTCTGCACTGAATTTGTTTGCTAATAGATTTGCTATGTTTACTGGGTCTGACTGAGTAATGCCATTTTGGATAAGTTCAGAACAATGTTGGCTGGTATTTCATAGTTTCCTAATACAACTAAATAAGGAATTTTACTTATCCTTGGTTTCAGAAGTTAATTCAAGTTCATGATTTGCCTTACCAGTACTTACAGAGGTTTTTAGTTACTTACTGACACTCTTGATGCAGTCTTTAATGTGTGGAATTTTAGATCTTTTGTATGATTCAAGAACATTTTCTGTTGTTATGAAGCTTATTTAAATTAGCAGATCACCAAGGTAGTTTGTTCTTAAATATTTAATTATATTTGACTCTAGTTGGGACAGCCAAATTGTGGCACTTATCTGCATGAGAGTGGCACTCATTATTTGTATAAATAGCATCTGTGTTGGTGACAGGTGTGGTAATGCTACATTTGCATTTGGATCGCTTATCATTGAGTTTAAGGAGGTTTATTCATTTGAAACTACTGAAATTAGAATTATTTTCTTGAGGGGCTTTAGATATTTTCAAAGATAAGTTTACAGGTTTGTACTTAGTCTTAACCAGAGATGGAGAAACTAGTGGGGTATTACATGTAGTGAGTATATTTGCTAGGACCAGGCCAAAAATATTATGGTTTATAACTGGTTTGTTAACTATCCATTCAAAAGAATTTGTATTTATTAATTCTAAGAATCTGTAGACATACCCAGCTTTTTAGGTATACATGATCTAGTTTATTGATGGGTAGTTGAAATTTCCATTGTAAAGGCATTTTTGTAAATAGGTAATCCCTCAAGTACACTTACGAATTAGCCTTGAGCCAAGTGAAGAAGGCAACTCCCTGGACAGCTGAAGGGTTGTACAAGAAAGAAAGGATAGAATATGGTTATCCAAGAAAGTCAAAGGAATGTACACCAAAAATTTTACACTGGACGGTAGAAATCATTTGTCAACAATATATGATGGTGAACTAAATATAATTACAGTGCAGCTACTTTTTTCCTGCAGGCCTACCATTATCCCTTGAATTCAATCTTCCTAAAAAGTAAATAGATATAATTTTTCTTTCCTTGGATAATACATATTTATATATTAGTAGCAAGTCAGATTACTACAGGTGTTTATTTCTAATAAGTCAGCTTCAAGGAACGCAGCAGAGTATTTGATATTTTAAAATGATCCAAGTACTTTTTGTTTATTAAATAGGAGTAATGTGAACCATATAATATGTAGGGTTAATGCTGTTATTTATGACCTTCAGGTGCAAGATGATATTACATGTGAACTGTTCAACTTCTTATATGTTACTGTCCAGTGCTTCCCATTCTATATAGGTTACCTAACATACATAAAGTTCTCCTGTATCCCCCAATGTGACCCATTGTGTCTGGGAGGGGATGGGTAACTGAGCCCATTTCAATTTGTTTAGAAGAACAATTAAAACCCTTGTTAAAAATCTTCAGTTTATTTGTGATACTAATGACTTTTTAAAACAACTTTGTCAGTGGTATTTTGTGAATAAGACTGCCCAGCTGATATCTGTAACAATGGATGTCACCTCATTGCTCACTGTCATCCCTAATCAATATGGCATATGTCATTCCTAATCAATATGGCATATGTCATCCCTAATCAATATGGAATATAGGCTGTGAGAGAATATTTATGAAAAAACACAGCATTCACAAATGGGAAAATAGAAATTATTTGTGCTGTCTTAGAAGTTGTACTAACAAGTAATGTTTTCCTATTTGGAGAGCAGCTGTGCCATCAAGTATCAGGTGTTTCTATGGGTACACCAATAGCAAATTCTTATGCTAACATAGCCCTATATGAATGGGAGAGTATGCATGCATTTGGTTCAACAAACAACTAATAACATTCTATTTTATAAACTCTTTCCTAATGATATTTTTTGGTTTGGAAGGATGTTGAAATTGAACTAGAAGATTATGTTTGATTCTTGGAAACTACTACAAATTTTGTGAGGTTGAAGTTGAAAGATTCTAGAACAGAGTAGAACAGATATTTGTATTTTGGATATAGCACTTAATATACTGATGGGCTGATATCAACAAATATCTTTAGGAAGGAAGTTCAGGCTAGCAGATTTCTCCATAGTTGTAGTATGCATCCTTGTCATGTTTTAAAGGGATACTGGTAGTCCGATGAGATCCGTTTTTCAGTCTGTCCTTAAGTCAGATTTGTATGTAAGTCGAAACATGTACATATGGTTCTTATTAAATGTCACTTAGTCAAATGTTTGCCTCAGTCTACTATTTATTTTACTTTTCTTTGCATATAAAACATTTTAGATACACTTCCAAACAAAAAAAAAAATCTCAAATATAATACTGTATAGTGTAACTATACTTCCTCACTTCCTACCATCAAAGCTGGTTTAAGATATGTTGTTAATAAATGCAATGTTTCCAAACACACAACCTCTCAACTGTACAGATTTTTGCAGAATGTCCAGATTTTTGCCTCATATTTTTGGGCCATTTTTCATAAAATTGTGGTTGTTTAGAAAAAGTAATAGCAAATCATAGACTGAAGTTAGAAAATAATGACAGACACTTGAGTTTCAGAATCCATACCCTTCAGAAAATTCATGCTAATGCAAAACCTATTATTCTATCAACTTTCTTAGTTTGCAAGAGCAATATTTATTTAAATTGTCCCTATCTTTGGGTATTTGTCCCACTTTTATTTATGACTTTGTCCAGATTTCTTGCTCTAAGAACTTTAGAGGTATCTCACACCCACACACACACACACACACACACACACACACACACACACACACACACACACACACACACACACACTCTTAACCCTACTTTACCTATTCCATAACTAACCCCCTCCCCTTATGCAACCACCCACCTCTTAGCTACTGCCAGGGGATCAATTGCTCACTCTCACTCTTCACTCTCTCTCTCATACACACAGTCTCTTCCTCATTCTTACCTGCATTTACTCACACATCGCTGTCACTCTTCCAATCTGTCATACACACAGTCTCTTCCTCATTCTTACCTGCATTTACTCACACATCGCTGTCACTCTTCCAATCTCTCATACACACAGTCACTTCCTCATTTATACCTGCATTCACTCACACATCGCTGTCACTCTTCCAATCTCTCATACACACAGTCACTTCCTCATTTATACCTGCATTCACTCACACATCGCTGTCACTCTTCCAATCTCTCATACACACAGTCACTTCCTCATTTATACCTGCATTCACTCACACATCGCTGTCACTCTTCCAATCTCATACACACAGTCACTTCCTCATTTATACCTGCATTCACTCACACATCACTGTCACTCTTCCAATCTCTCACACACACACACACACACACACACACACACACACACACACACACACCGTCACTTCATTTATACCTGCATTCACTTACACATCGCTGCTAGTCTTCCAATCTCTCATACACACAGTCATTTCCTCATACATGTGCACACACACACACACACACACACACACACACACACACACACACACGCACACACACACACACATTTGGTCAGCTTTAGTAATTTTTTTTTACGTTATTTCTGACATTGCAGCAGCCCGTTCGTATCTATGGGTTGTCCGCATGTCGTCTGTCTGTAAACCGGGGACTGCCTGTAGTTAAAAGCCAATATATGAGAGTGAGTAGACTGACTACAGATGCAACATCATGTAACCATCAGTTGGATATGTTAAGAAAAGAATTTCAGATGAGAGGCTATGATGAAGGTCTTTTGAATGAAGCATCTAACTATGTAACTAATGAAAGAGATGGTAGAGCAAAATCATATTTTTGTCAGAGCATCCACAGACTAACCAAAGTCATAATAACAACACTAAGTTTAGGTACATTGTGAAATATAATGTTAATACTAGTGTTACTGATATTATATGGAGAAATTGGGACATACTAACTGGTATGCCAGAAATGGGTAAAATAAGAGGTGCATCTCACAGTTTTACTTTTAAGAAATGCCCTAACCTGAAACAGAAAATGAGCTATAAGAAAATGCTTAAAAAGAAGGACCAATCAACTAGAATTAAAAGAAAAGGTAGTGTTCCATGCTATAACTGTGGTTTTGTAAACACGTTGATCCTTCGGTTACTTTTGAGCATCCGCAAGCAAAGCATATTTATGAATTTGATTGCTTTGCTACTTGTAACACAGAAAATCTGGTGTATTTAGCTATGTGCATGATATGCACTAGCTTCTATGTAGGTAAATCTAATAGAAGATTTAAGGAAAGAATTTCTGAACATCTTTCCGAAATTTGAAGGAATATACTTACTAATTCCTTGACTAAGCATACCTGTGACAATGGTACAGATCATATATTTAAATTTAGAGTAATACAAAGGATATTTTTAACATAAGAGGGGATGATGTTCTAAATGCCACCAAACTAGCTGAATACAGGTGGATTTTTAAATTGCAGGCTGACTGGGCACAGGATTAAATGCTTCAGTCAGTTTAAAACCTGAATTAAAACAAAAGCAAATGAAACTGAACTGAATGTTGCTATTGACTGCCTGTATCTGCTGTGTTTTTTAAATAGCTTTTGAATGTACTTTTTATATGTGTTGCTGTGTCTTTAAACTTTAGGTTCTCTGCATAGCAAGCTGAGCTCTTATTGGGTGATGGGATCATGTGCTGTATTTAAAAACTCTGTGCTTGAATTGTGTTTTATGTGCATTGAAGAAGGGATTATTCCCGCAAGCTCTGCTATTTTTATTTGGATTAAAATAAGTTTTTATTTCTGGTGTCGAGATCCACTTATTCCTAATAATCCTAGTAGCTCTTGATTCCTGACAGGCTTGCCCTGGGATTCATGAAGCTTGCGACAGGTGCAGGTGTCTAGTTGGCGCTCCAACACCAAATATGGCCAGCGAGCGATCCAGGTACGAGCTGTTTCCATGTGCACTACCTGCGTACGCTACACCCGCACAACACCTGGCCCCTGTATGCTAATTACCCAATTTGCAGCAGTCTAGCATGCAAATGAAGGTATTTAGCAATCCAGGAAGTGGTGCAGGTGTAGTGCAAGCATGCAGAAATGTAAACCATAAAAAAATGGTTTACATTTTTGCAAACATAAAATCGGAGCCATGAGAGGTAGCCAAGCATGTGTTATATTGTTAATATATGCCCATGGCTAAATATATAGCCAGTGGCATAAAAAAAACATGTACAAAATATAAAAAGAACATTTAATTTTATTTTTCAGACTATCGCAAAGTTTAAGCGCAGGGCAGCGGCATGCAAACTGGATCGCAAGGAAAATAGAAAAATGTAGAATAAAACTACAATGCAACACATATCATGATTTCCTCATAATAGTCAGTGGCAGGCATGTTACACCAAACCATGGTGCTAGGGTTGCTGGGGGGCTGTGACAGTGTTTTGTGCAGTAGCTAGCAATTAGTAGGCAATGCCATGCAAATGAGAGGAGTAATAGTAAATCGCAGATTCCCCGCTGGTGTAAGGATGCACCTCACAGCGTAGCATTATAACACCGAGGTGTGCCCTTGAGATAAAAGTGACATCAAGAGGGGGTGTGTCACCTTTGCTGTAAGCAGATTGGAACATTACTAATCCGGGTTTCCCGTAGCTAAGCAAAGCTGCAGGAAAGGGGTGTGTTGAACTGGCTATAGCTTTGCTTAGCTGAGAGCACACAAGGTAACTGAGTATGCATGTGAACGGAGATTAAAATGCGCTTAAACTCGGTAAACAGGTTTGAGTGGCGTGCACCGGAGCTAAAACAGGAAGGATATAGGAAAAAAAAAATAAGGAAATGCTGCAGCAGGGAAATTGGAGTACAAATGACTAATTAACACGTAGGAGCCTACAGTGGGCCATTGACAACAGCTAACAAGGCTGCAAGCAGCTACCTGCAGAACAAGAAAGGGGAGGGGCTGTACTGCAAAGAAAACAGTAAAGTGTCACAGCAGAACAAAGCAGAATTGCATTATATCAGCTACAAAACACATTTTGCAACACATGACTGGGCAGGGGAAAGTACAAAACAAGAAAGTTGGCAGGCGGATGTATTCCTGACAATGGGAGGGGATCCAGGTTTAAAAGTGAATTAAAGGGCAACAGATTAATCAAGGCAGGCAAGCATAACTCCACACTACAAGCCCCACACTTGCAGTACTCACTGTAAAACCCATAATTAAGAAACCCTGCAGCTGGAATTGCTCATACACAGCCAATGACATCAGCAGCATCCATAGCACAACAGTATAAAGTGTGAAAGCACCTCACACACACTTGTGTATTCCCATACACTCTGCACCATTGGTATATACATACAGGCAACTTTTAATATGTACATGTTAGGGGCTGCCATAGCTTTGATCCACCAGCATGTGTTGGAGACTGAAGGTGGTGTGGAGGATGATGCTGACAACCACCTCAGGCACCAGAGGAGGAGGAGAAGAGTGTTCAGACCCAGGGTAACCTACCAGAGGCTACATGATCTGGAGATAGTAGAGTGTTACAAGGTGGACAGGGACACCCTACATCAACTTGTGGAGCTGTGCCGGCCACACATCAGAGCCAGAACAGAGGGGAACCCATCCCAGTGGATATGAAGGTATGTGTAAGCCTGACAATACTAGCCACAGGTACCTTTCCAAGACCAACTGGGGATATCATGGGGATCTCACAGGCATCAGCATCCAGGGTACTTCACCAGTTCCTGGATGCCATGTTACCACATGCCAATGAGTACATATACTTCCCCTGAACACAGGAGGAGATGGCCAGCAATATGCGTCTCTTCCACCGTGTGGCAGAATACCCGGGGGTACTGGGTGCAATGGACTGCATGCACATACACATCAAGTCACCACCCGGTGAGCAGGGTAGGCACTACATAAACTGCAAGGGATACCACTCCATCAACTGCCAGGTCATGTGCAATGCCCAGGGCATTATCATGGATGTGTGTGTGCTGGCAGCCCTGGAAGCTATCAAGACTCCCACATCTTTCATGCCTCACAGTTGTATCAGGTATTTGCCAGAGGGGACATCCCAAATGGCCACCTGGTGGGGGACGCTGGCTATGCACTGGAACAGTGGATGATGTCTCCCATCAGAAATGCACACACACCCATGCAAGAACGCTATAATGAGGCACATGCACAAAGCAGAATCATCACAGAGCATGTGTTTGGGATGCTGAAATCACGGTTCCATTGCTTGGATATATCTGGTGGAGCTTTGCAGTACTCTCCAGGCACGTGTGCCCACAGCTTCATAGTATGTGCCATGCTACATAATATGATCCTGCAGAAACAGCTGCAGTAGGGACAGAATGGTGAAGGCCCTCACAGCCCACCACTATTGCCAAGGGCCTCACAGGAACAGAGGTACTCAGACCATGAACACCTTGAGCCAGCCCCAGTAGGCAGATGGAGGTGTGCCCAGTATGCCCATGCCTTGGCAAGGAGGGAACATATAGCACACACACTGACAGTGTAGGCACCTAGGGACTGACACCTTTCTCCGCCTGCACACACAGTAAAAATGGATGGCACACACACAAGACTACCTGTAAATTGTCATGTATAGGCATTCTACTGTGTGCATCCAACATAGGCAGCCCTCAACTATTGCACACACAACTGCTACTGGCACAAGGTAAGTCAACACCTGAACAGTAAATTAAGTTATCAGCATGTGCTGATACTGTATGAATAGGTTCATAGGTTTATAGGTAGGTGCTTGGCTAACTGCCCAAGGGCATTCATAAGCCTAGTCAAAATGTGTCAGCTTTTGCCACCCGATTGATTAATTAACTGTACCTCTGTGGAGCAGAGCCAATGGCGGGATCCCTGGGGTGTATCTACTGTTCCCCATCCACTCTTCAAGGATTCTCTTGAAGAGTGTTAGTGAGGGGCTCTATATAATGTAATTAGGGATGTTGTTCCAAAGCATGGGGAGTGTCTGTGACAGGAATCTGTCCCTCCAGCATGTTCTAGTTATTGTTGTGGCAATGTTTAGCTCACTACAGCATGTGGCTCACTGTGACATGGATTCACATAGATGGAGCATATCCATTAAGCCTGAGTTGGACATGGCTTTATTGGCCAGCAGAGATCATTTCTGAGTAAATGAGATGCCACTGAGTAGAGCAGCAGTTTATTCAGTCTGGCTGCATAGGACATATGTTTGAGGTCAGTAATCTTCTTGGCGAGATATGTTTGTGGACCTTCCAGCTGTTGGAAATGTCTTCTGAGGTACATCCCAAATGGGTTATCATACTCTATGATGGGACTGATGAGTGACGAGTAAAGGGGCACCATAACCTCAGTATGTCTAGATGCGAACCCTTTAGTAATCTGATGGCCTACATAGAAGGATGTCCTAACTACTTTGGAGATATGATTGTCAAAGGAGAGATCACTACTACCTTAGTCCCCAGATCCCCTATTACCTCATTTGTATTAAGGTGGCTGCCACTTATGTGTTAATATGTGAGTGTTTAGTTTTCCCAAATGAAATGACCATGCAGTTTGTGGCAATTATCTTGAGGCTATGACTTTGACACCCTGAAGGATGTCTGTGTCAGCTGGACTGTCAATTATGATTCCCAGTTTGCAGTCATTGCCAAACATGGTCTGCCGTAGTCCACCTGTGTTTGCCTGTACCTCTGAGAAGCATATGCCAAACAGTAGGGGTCCCAGGACTGAGTCCTGTGGGACACCAGTTGTGACTGGTTAAGAGTTGGACCTGAAGGCTGCTAATCTTACCATGTGGGTTCTGTGTGTAAGCCTGTTGGCAACCTATCCTGTGATGTATGGGTTCATGTACAGGCTGGTGAGTTTATCAATAATACCTGAGTGGTGAATGGTGTCAAAAGCCTTGGCAGGCTCCAGGTAGTATGTGTGAACCACCTATCCCCTCATCTAATGCCTTGGTGACTGTCTGTAAGATGTCAAACAGGTTCAGTAGGCATGATCTGCACTCAACAAACCTGATCTGGGTTGGGTCAAGTGTTTGTAGGTTACCAATGTCTTTGTTAATGAGTGCCATGAGGACGCGCTCCATAGCTTTGCAGACCAGGCTAGTCAGGCTTATGGGGTGGTAGTTCCCATGGTCAGTTGTGTTTCCACCTTGGTGGAGTGGAATAACCATTGCTATGTGCCATTGTATGGGCATGTAGCCTGTGTAGAGGCTGAGGTTGAAAATCTTAATTAGGTGGGGGGTTAGTTCATCTTGTAGTGTTTGGAAGACACAGTCTGAGATACCATCTGAGGGCTATTTCCACCTGTGTGTCTCTGATGTCTGGGATACTGTACTTTATGGTTATTGTTGTGGGCTCTTTAGGTGGTGAAGTTTGCACTGAATGTATCTGCAAGAATGTTGGCGATGTTAGTAGGTTCAGCATATTTTGTGCTATATTGCACCGGCACAGTGCAAATGTGTGTGTTACCACTTAGATCCTTGACATAGCCAAAGAAGGCTTTGTGGTTATCTTTTGAATCATTGCCTATTTTCCTGTTGAAGTTAGCCTTGGATGATTTCATGAGGGACCTAGGTTTCTTATTGGTCACGGATGTCTGTCCTTCTTGGGATTTGCTGTTTTTCTGGACTACTGTCCTACTTCTGTTGTATAGCCTGTTTATTGCAGGGGTCAACCAGACTGGTGTCCTTGTCTTGGAGGAGCGAGTCTTGGTTTACCAGTGATGGTACGATCCATACATCCTTGTAGGTGCTTATAGAGTGCATTTGTAAATCTTTCTGTATCTTGAGCAGTGTTTTCCCTTACCATGGAGGCTGTGAAAACTCCCACCTCTGTCTTTAGTAGCATGAAGTTAGCTGTAGGAAAGGTTTTCACTGTGGTTACCTTGGGTGGGGGTGATGGTTGGGTGTGGAAATCATCAGTGAATAGTTCATGGTCAGATCTAACCAGTGACCGGTTTACCTCTGCTGTGGTGCACCTGTCACCCATGTTGATGATTACCACTTCTAGTATGTGTCCACCTCTGGTTAGGGAGTTTACCATCTGATACAGGGCATTTGACATGATAAATTCCAGGAAGCGCTGGTCCTGGAAGTGAGTACTTGAGTAGGTTTCCCAGTTAATGGTAGGATAGGTGAAATTGACCAATACCAGGGTGTTCGGTAGGACTGTCATGTTTTCCACTGTCTCAAGGTAGGTGGACTGGTGGTCCTGGGTCATGGAGGGTGATCTGTAGCAGGCCATCGTTTGCATTGCAGTTGTGGCTGATGTTAGCTGCACATGGATGATCTCAGAGGTATCATGCTGCCCCACTAACCTGGAGGTGTAGGTATCCCTGATGACTATGAATAGACTCCCTCCATGTCTGTGTCAGTCCATGTTCTGTGACCGAAATGTGTGGTATGGGTTGTAACCTGGTAGTGCTGGTGTGCTCTCAGGAGCCTTAAAACAGGTTTCAATTACTGCACAGATGTTGACGTCCATACTGAGGAGTGCTGCGAGTACATGCATTTTGTGATTACAACTCCTGGCACTGAGTAGCATAACCCCCATTGATTTTGCTATTGTGCTGTTTATGGAGCTGGGATTCACCTGTGAGACTTGCCTAAAAAAGGCACCATGGGGGTGCCAATAGCCTTGGTCAGTATTCGAAAGCCTAAGGCTGACACATGCAAGCTGGTATCGTATTGTTGCATGCATGTTTCCTATCTGTGCTTGTTGCTCATCTTTCCTGTAGGTAACCTACTGGTAAGCAATAGAAAGCCTTAAACTGATACAAGTATTCTAGCTTCCAAGATAGGCTTTTGGAGTGATTAAGTATCAGTGTTCTGTATGTTCTTGCATTCGAAAGCCTAAGGCTGACATATGCAAGCCAGTATCGTATTGTTGCATGCATGTTTCCTATCTGTGCTTGTTTCTCATCTTTCCTGTAGGTAACCTACTGGTAAGCAATAGAAAGCCTTAAATTGATACAAGTCTTCTAGCTTCCAAGATAGGCTTTTGGAGTGATTAAGTATCAGTGTTCTGTATGTTCTTGCTGTACTTAACTGTTTTCTGACTACATGATGATTTTTCACTGTATATTGTGATCTGAAAGCTCTGTTTATTCACATATTATTTCTGTGATGGCCTGCACTTTAGAGGTTCACAGATAGGTAATAGGTTATCTGCCCAAGGGTATTTAGAAGCATAGCTACAGTGTGTTGGCTTTCTCTGCATCATTGATGAAGTAACTGAGCCTCTGTCAAACATAGCCAATGAAGTGATTCCAGGCAGAGTTGCCGGAAGCTGTTGAAGACTGGGGTGGCGGAGGGTGATAGGGGCACTTAGTGATCTAAAAAGGGCATGTTAATGTGAAAAATCAACACCATCCAATTTCCCCAACAGGTCTTGCAGCTATAAAACTGGAGGGGCTCCCCCTCCCCCTAGCTGTATGGTTCTGGGACACATGATCCAAGGGGTGTATATTCTGTTACCCATTCACACATCAAGGTTTCTCTTGAAGTGTGTCAGTGAGGGGCTATGCCTAATGTAGATAGGAATTTAATTTATAGTCTCTCATTTCATTTGTTATGTTTTGATTTCAAGAGTAAGTGAAGCTCAGTGGGTTTGGGTGCCTCCGCCCTTTGCTTAACCTAGCTTATACATAGAAATCATCTAAATAGGAAATAGGGAGAAGCAATGTTAATGTCAATAGTGAAATGGTTACAGCATTCACATAGTATCTGTGCATTTGTGGTTCAAATCCCAATAAAGTCAGATTTGTTTTTCATGTTAAAAAGTATACCTTAACCACAGCTTGCATATTTAGATAGTATTCTTCAGTATAATAAACATTTGAAACACCCATATAAACCCATGTGTGTTGCAGAGTAAAGTCAATAGAGATTGTAATGTTATGTAAGCACATAGTGAGATGTTACTTCACTGAAATGTATATATCCTGAAAAATTAGCAGATGTGGCCATGTTTGCGCGCACAGGTTATACATTTTTAAATTTTGTTTAACTGTGTTTAACTGCTGTTTTAATGTCACACAAACACTTTCAAACATGCTTACAACTGCTTAAATGAGCCTTATTCTGGAGTAAAAAACATTTTTAAAGCATTGCAGGTCTTGAACCCTGGACCATGCACACCATAGTCATGGGACATACCACTAAGTCATCTTAGCTGTATACATGTTTCATGGTCTTTAGAGTACACCTTTTACTATAGGCAATCCACAGTACTGACCACAAGTGGAACAGTCACTTTGTGTACATACGTACAGTACACTGTAATGTACTGTAGTTTGTGAATCAACATATACAAGTCTACATATGTATAACTGTTAAAAATATTACTAAATATATATATATATATATATATATATATATATATATATATATATATATATATATATATATATATATATATATATATATATATATATATATATATATATATATATATACACACATATGCATGTCAATGATGTCTGCACACACACACACACACACACACACACACACACACACACATATTTATATATATATATATATATATATATATATATATATATATATATACAGTTACATGTATAGCCATATATATAAACATCTATGAACACACTTCGTGACAACAGAAGCAATCCAAAGGAAATGAAGTGTACACAAAATACACGCAGCTCTGGTATTATAACTATTAATATTAACTTAATTCACCATAGAAGGGATGGTTGTTGTGTATGTGGATATTGGGGTGGGGAGGAATGATGGGTAATGAAATTATGCATCAAGGAGAGCCTGGGTTGGATGTTCAATAAGTGAACTGGAGGGGTATGCCAAATTGTGCCAACCCTCAGAACATGTGGCCAGAAACATGCCCAACAGTACTCATTTGTGAATGCAAACTCTAGCACTATGTTACACACCAAGCTATAGAAGGGCAAACATACTGTCAGCTGCCTGTCTGCCATGATTAGCCACATACCCATACATTCAGACCATCTTTTGAACTATACACATGGCTCTGGCATATTCCATGTTGTTGTGCAGGACCTGTGATGCAGTAGCCTGGACTGCATGGAAACACATGTAGGAACTGTCAGGTCTTGTAGCCCATGCAGGTATGTCCCAAAGCCTGGGTAGCATTCTGCCATTGGCCTGAATGATACTGCAGTACAAGGACAAAAGGATTGCATTCCACAATTGTCTAATGTACTGGTGTAATTCAAAGGGTATCCAGTATCTCTCTGCCTGGGATAACATGGTTGACAAGCCATGATGCTTTGCCAGACAGGGGCTGCATCTGTCACCCCTAGGAATCTAGATACTGGCCAGTGCCTTCATCATGCAAAGTTCAAGTGAAAGTCCACTGCTGTAACAGGGACAGCAAAGCAATAGACTGTGGGCCTCGCTACTCAATGATACATTTCAGAAACTCAATATGGACTCACTTACATCAATCCTTAACATGGAGAACATATCTGTGCAGTGATTGTGATATGATTCAATGCTCCGGAGAGCACACCTTCATGACCATGTTATAACACATACCTCACCTCTTGGCCATTATCCTTTATTGGAACACACAGGCCACAGGTGTGTCCATATTCCTGAAGGATATGTACACCCCCACGCTAGTTGCACTTGCATAACTTCAGATGCATTATGCTGAGCAACTACCTTTGTGCCAAAGTGGAATCCAATTTGCACCTTGCAACAGATCACCCACCATGCCTCAGAATTCCCAACTGTCATATTGTGCTGCAATGGGGAATATTATGTTTGAGACAGAAAACCATAATAATGGCTATCCTCAACTGTCCCATTATTAACTGGGAGACTCCTCATGTACCAACACCTGTTCTCAATGGATGCTGGATTTCATTGACCCCAATGACCTAGATCACCATAGTCACACAAACAGGGCTAACAGTATGCTACACATAGTCAGTCTCCAAAGCCAATGTTATGCTTTTAAAGAGCAAAGTGGTGACTGTCATGGCACCCATGCAGATGGACAATGCATGTGCAAATGCTGAATCCTATACAAATGCACTTTAAGCACTCAGATAAGTGCAGTGATTGTGCCATTGAAATAGAACCAAGATTCAACCAAACACAAACAGGAAGGCAAACAGGTGGTACCCTGCCTTAAACTGTACCACAGAAGATACTAACTGTTGCAAGAGTGAACACACATGTAGAGGTGATCCCGGTCAGCCTCAGTAAGATGCAGATGCATCATATAAAAACACACAAAGCTACTGTGAAACTAATCAGCCACATATTATGAGGCCAACCACAGAGCATTCTATAGCTGTGTTATCAATCATAATGGCAACAACAAGACCTGCCGTGCTTCAGAGCACTATGGCATGAGAAGTACTGCACCTACAGAAATATCACATGTTCATCCAGATAAGGGTCTTGGATAACCTAAACCCACTCTCACCACCCCCCAACAGGTGCACATATTTATATATCCATGCACACTACAGAGTCCCTGTAATAACAACTATGCAGGTACAAGCTGAACTCTCTAAAGTCATACATACAGCTTGCATGGGACCTGTCAACATCCCAGGGTGTATTTTACACAAATGTCAGAACAATTTGCTCTCCACATACACATCATGTTCAATCATAGCTTCATGTTAGGCTGTGTACACATTGAATGGTGCACAGAAACAGTTATCACACCCCACAAAGAGGGAGTCACCACTGATAATGGGGGATAGTGCACTACTACCCTTCTGAGTCTGGTCTGTAAGGCCATGAACCTTGATCAACTTATATGATGTAGTCAGTACAGATGTAGATGACAGTAAGGTTGATTCACACAGCATATCATGACCTTGCCAGATCTTAAAACACCATCACTCATACTGTGTTCCAGCTACACTCAGTAAACTAGGTGTATATTCCTATGTCACAGGACTGGTTGGCAACTGGACTGCTGGCAGAACCAACACTACAGAAGGTGTCTGACTAATACACGCACATCAAACCATTGCCAGCTACTGCAATACAGGGTTCATTCCTGGTACTCCCCCTCTTTGTTATCTATACCACACAGACTAACACAGAAAGCATCTGCCTATTGAAGTTTGCAAATGACTAAGAGCTAGGAGCAATAGTTGACTCAATGAGTGTTGTAGGCAACATACATAAGGGCCATTGTGGGTCAGATGTGTGGTGTGTGATGTATGGCCACAATCTGACAGCTAAGTATTGCTTTGATATCCCCTATGTTAAAAACCCTGTACCCATGAACTACCACCTAGGCAGTGGTCAACGTAATGGAAACTGTGTGTGTATGGGATGCAGCTGGACAGTAGTCTTTCCTTTGATAGTAACTTCACCACACCAGTCAGGTAGTCATAAGTGGCATCCCTAATCGTGACAGGGTGCCATCCATGAATATAGAGATCATTGTTCAGCCATACTCAACACTCAAGTGACCCATAATAGATCACATATTTCCTTTAAGGGTTATTGGCCATGTTCAGATGGCCTACACCAGTCTTCACAAACCCTAGCTCCACTATGTAGCATGATGCCTACCCTGAATAAAGCCATGTCCAACCCAGAAATGTTGGACATGCTACACTTACACAACCTGATTTCAAATAAACACATACTTCATGGACATCCACCTGTCTAGTTCAAGGATCATAACATGCCTGACTGATCCCTGTCCCATACACTTTACATACTCCTGTCATACTATGCATCCCTGTTAAGCAAAGCTGCACATTGCCCCTCTTTGAGACATGGTATAATGACTGCATGGCAAATATATCAGTAACCCTGTGGATCAAGTTCTGTAGCACTGCTTGAACTGGCCACTGAAAGCTACCTGTCTGTTGGCTACAACTAGGTAACCTTTCAGACTAGGCTCATAAATGGCCAAGGGCATATAGCCTATTAGTTCACTATGACCATACATGCTGTAGTTGATATCCAACCCTGCAAATACCATCAAGCTAGCCATTGTCCCATGTGTTTCACATGTGCAACACAGGTAATACATGGCAGGATGCTATACTGCTGTACAGTGTCATGTAGATGTACATGGCAAAACACAAACATTTATTTATTTATTTTTTATTTCACATTTGTTGACCGGGCTAGTCCAACTGGATATATGTCCATTTTCAGTGGAAGCCCGGGGAGAAAAACTCCAACATAGATAAAAATACATAAACACAATAAAAACAATATATTTGTAATCCTGGAACACATTTGTAAACAACTTGTAAAGTATCCTTAGAAGGCTAAAGAGCATTAAAATCATAGATTTAGAGATCAGGAACTTAACATCAATTAAAAAGGGAAGAAATAGTATACCATAACTGGAAGTATGAATATAGAGTGATGAGAAAGCAGTTTAAGATGCAATACTTTAGTGGTGTAGTAAATAGCAGGACTGAGTTGATATAAGAGCAAGAAAGCTATTATACAGCAGGATTGTGATGATACAGATGTTGAAGACTCATACATACTGTTGTCAGCTAAGAGCGCAGGTAAAACTCTAAGTTGGGTTATGTAGAAAAACTTAGAAGTACAGAGTAAGATAGCTAACTGCGCATAAGCTGTAAGGTTAATGAGAGGTACTGGCAGTGCAGTAGTACAATGAAAAGTGAAAGGTGAGAGTAGTAGGCAGTGGCCTTTTAGTCAGGGTTAGTACAAGGGCAAAGCCAGTGAGTCTTGAGGTATGTTTTAAGTAGCTTTTTGAAAAGTGGTGTAGAGGAGTGGGTGGTTAGTTCACTAGGGAGCTGGTTCCAGGTTTTTCCTACTGTGCTGAAGAACAGAGAGTCCCCAGCCTTGTTATTTTATTTTGTGGTGGATACTAGAAGTTTCCTTGATGAGCGTAGGGTTTTAAGATTATTGTAGGGGGAGATGAGGGTAGATAGTATAGGAGTATTGCTAGGATGATGAAGGGTTTTGTGGGCAGTAATAAGTTGGTGAAAGAGAAGCTGTTTAGGTAGTTCCAGCCATCCTAGCTGTTTGAGATTGTGACAGTGGTGGGTTCTAAATGAAGATACAGTGGCAAATTTGGCAATGTTATTGTAGGAGGTATTAAGCTTGTTGAGGTTGTTTTTTGGTAGGTTAGTATAAATGGGAGAGACGTAGAGGAGGGTAGAGATAAGATGGGTATGGGCAATTGTAGTTCTAGCTTTTGGAGTAAGAAACTGTTTTAGCCTATAGAGGGAGCCTAGTTTTTTGTTCACTGACTTTATTGTAGTATTTATATGGGTATCAAAGGTGAGGTTATCATCTATAGTTACCCCTAAGAGTTTGGTGGTAGGGTCGGGAGTTATGACAGTGCCATTGTTTGATGTTACAGTGAAGTGGAGGGGGGAGGACTTTTGTGTAGGAGTAAAGAACAATAATTTGTTTTTTGGGGGTTAAGGAGGAGACAGCATTGGAGGAACCAGTTTTCAACAATGTTAAATGCTGCTTGGGTGAGGGGCTGCAGTTTAGAAATGGATGAAGCAGAGCATATTAATGTTGAGTCATCTGCATATTGTATGCAGGTGGCTTGTGGAGTATTCATGTTTAGATCATTGATAAACAGAGAAAATAGGAAAAGGCCCAAGATGGAGCCTTGAGGGACGCCCAAGGTAACCGGAAGAAGAGTGGAAAGGTTATTCTCCCAAAGTACTGCTTGTTTTCTGTTTTCTAAATAGGAGTTGAACCATTTTAGCACCTGAGTATCAAGAGAGAGGGACTTAAGTATACTCAGAAGTATCTGGTGGTTTACCATATTAAAGGCTTTCGAGAGGTCACTAAAGAGAGCAGAAGAAAGAGTATTGTTATTGCGATGTTTGTTGAGACAGTCTGAAAAGGATAAAATGGCAGTGGTGGTGCTGTGGAATGGCCTGAAACCATGTTGACAGTTTGCTAGTATGTTATTTTGTAGTAGGTGGTCTAATAGTTGTTGGTGGACACATTTCTCCATGATTTATGATAGTAAAACTTTCCATGAGCACATCTGCAGGGTCACAGGTCATGTCCCTTAAGGCTGTGTATGACTATATATGTGACATATACACAGCATTAAGGTCTCTTGCATTAATGTGAACACATCCAGACATGTGCTGATAGGTAAAGACACCAGTACAGGCAAACAGACATGCCCACATCAAGAAAACATCCACATGGAGTATGAGCAATGTCATCACTTGACACACACACATATATGGTGATAACATCAAATCACCAGTAAGTGTCAAATGTGTGTGAGTTAAACATGTAAGTGGTGTTAGTGTCATGCAGATTTGCAAAGACATAGTTGTAATCATAATAAATGTGATATACATGTATGTGTAGCTGTAATTCTGTACTTCTCTGTGAGTTACTGTGATCTGTCTCCATCATTATGTCTTCCAGGTATGCTGCGTGCCAGGCTCCCACCATACACCCGCTTGGAGGATGAGGTCCTCATTCCATACCTCCTTGACAACCATGAAACACTCTTCAGCCATCTGCCACAGGATGCACAGCAGTGGGATGCCCAGTGGGAGAAAGTTCGCAGGAGGGTAAATGATGTTGACGGCCACAATCAGCAGGTGCGCCAACACTGCACCAACCTCATTAAACGGGCAAAACAGTGTGCAAATGCAATCACCAGGGAACAAGCTAGAACAGGTGGGTGGCCACTCAACCAGCCCTCACTCATACGTACTGAGGAACTACTGACCAACCTGGGGACACCTGCAGAACTCCATCCACAAGATTTAGCTGGAATTGTGGAGGTGGGTGTCTCACAACCACTGAGCCGGAAGTTGCCTTGTAAGTCACTACTGCACATAGAACACAACTATAATTCATATAGTTACATGTGTTACTGTACAATATTTAATGTAACATCATATGCAAGGCATGTATGCACACATGCCACATACTATAGTTTGCTACTCTATGTATGCACAGTTGTGCATACTCCATAGTATAGCCTATTGTACTGGCTTATGTGCTAACATGCACGTTGCAGCTTGTAGCTATCACACACGTGTGGATAATGATCTTACTGCTGTGACACTGCTATTTAGGTACCTCTGGCATTTTGCAGTGACAGCAGCCTGTTGCAGGTGAGATTGTTATTATTTATCAGGCTTGATAATGCACAGATCATATTAATTGCATGCTATCTGCCATGTGGCCATTTAACACATCTACACATAATGTATGGTGGTAAGATTGTCACACAATGTCATGTGCTATCTGACATGTCCATGACATTTTGTGGGCTGACTGCAACACTGGTTAACTATCCTGCAAAACATGATATCTCTCATCCAAAACATAACCCTGTCCTCAGTGGAGCATATGGCATCTACGGGTTTATGTGATATGGACAAGACTGACATGTGGAATAGATGCCCATCACAACCATTGGACAAACATATTTACACATGGCCATGGAGGATGGCCAGAGACATGAAGCAACACACACAGTAGAACGGATGTACATGTGTGCACACCCTGTTGTACATTGGTTCAACACAATACAACTATGGCCTTTGTGTAATGGTGATATTGCAGATGTGACACACTAAACATCATACAGGCCTGTGCGCAGCCTGTTTAGGCATGACATCAAACCACCACATAACATGCCTTGAACATCTTGATTGTGTCACAACATGAAAGCGTTCACCTATACAGTCTCCAGATACATACGTGTTGCACAACATACACATACAACCACATCAGGCCACAGATACAGTACATTCACCTTGCTGGTGTCAGACATCACTGTCATGCTTGCTCCTCATGTGTGTGAGGTACACAGATGGCATGTGGGACATGGAGTACTGCTAGGTTAGCCATGTCTGGGCATAGTTGCCAGGCATCAGCAATATGGTTGTATATGTGCAGAGGTGTCATCTGTATAGCCTTCAGTGACCTGTGTCACACATTCCACATTAGGGTTTAGTGTGTATACACCTCAGTGATGTGGGTAACATTCCACATTATTTATGCATTGTGTCTGAACACAGTCATGGCTATGAACTATGTCTGTAACTCACACTGTATTGCAATAGTGAAGCCACATGATGCCCTGCAATGGCTATGCAAATCAGCTCAATGTGCAGTATGTCACTGTATATCTGTAGGGCGGACTAACAAAATTGCATCAGCTGAAGGTCCATGTTTGTATAACACATCCCTGCATTGGGACACCATTACCTTCACTGTATATTTGAAAGGACACCATTGTGTTAAACATGTATGCATGTCAGTCACCACCTCAGCAGATGACATATCATACTACATGTGATTGGCAAGATCATATGCCACAAATCAGGCTGGTGTACTGTTAACCTGTGTTGGTCTGTGGCACCATTGCAAAGTAGGGACAGCCATATCAAACGTGTGTACAGCCACATGCACATTGTCTGTAGACTCAGCTCAGGGGTAAGCGGAATAATGTTGAACAGACATGCACTGCTGTGGGGAGATATGCAAACTAGGGCTCAGGCAAACATAGTATTCACTCAACATACCCTTCTGCTCATGTCCTCGTCACACATAGGGGCAGTGGCCAACACAAAGCATCCAGTGGCAGATTTACACAGGTCAGCGATGGTCTGTTAAAATGTGGGGTATGTTGTACAAAATATGGCAGTGCAGTGCAATAGTGCATAGTGCATGTATTGTGTTGCAGGTTTGGGACATGACCTACTAACACAAATGGTGCAACACAGGGAAGTATGCTAACTACTACTATAATTGTGTAATTTGCATGCCTTCTGCTATAAAACATGCATGCTGTTGTGTGCAACACAGGGATGTATGATAACTACTACTATAATTGTCTAAGCTGAATGCCTTCTGCCATATCACATGCATGTTGCATGCCATTGGGTGCCATATCATGTGTCTCTGTGTCTGTCTGTGTGTCTGTGTGTATGTCTGTCTGTGTGTGTGAGTGTCTGTGTGTCTGTACCACTTGCAATGTATGGTTCTTGTCTGCCCCTCACAGGTGTTGCTGTAGGTGCATTGCCCTCCTGTGGTCCATCTTATTTTAGTATCCCCACAGACTCTAGTAGTAATGATGAAAGTATGATTGAGGCACAGGCAGGGTTGTCAGGGACTGAATCTGTGCCATTGGTTGCCATTCCACCTGTATCCCCCTCATCCCCACACACAGTTCTCATGCTTACACATACCCCATCACCAGTGGCTATAGAGGAAGGACAGTTGGCAGGTGGTAGCATGGAACAAGAATTTGTGGAGATTATGGAAGATGTGCCTGCACACCATGATCCCGGCCAACTGGCATGTGCTGAATGGCACACCAGAGAAGGTCTGAGGCTTCAGAGGACTGCTGTCTGTTCTTTAACTGACAACATCCAGGCAATTGCAAATGCTCAACATAATCTTGCAGATGTTTTGAATAGATGATTGGGTGACATGATGGGAGTCCTTGACTGTGACATGTCAATCCTCAAGCATGGAATGTATGTGCTGGAACATCTGGTTGGAGTGAGGCATCGGGCACGTGGATGTAGGCCAGCTACATCACCTGTTGATGGTCTACTTGAACATGCTACATCACATGCCCACTCCCATAGTGGCAGTAGCAGCAGCAGCTGTCCACAGCAGGACACAGCAGGCCATGTGCATGTGGTCCTGGATGGTCCCAAATGGGACACAGATCCAGTGGACATGTGTCATCAGACAGTACCTGATCTGGACCTTTGCCTGGTAGTGCCCATGCAACCCCTGGCAGGTGCTGGTCACATGGCCGTGGCCGGACACCGTGCACTGTAAGCCCTGCCCTGTACAGTCTGCAGCTGTCAATAATACCCGTATGTAGGACAGACACATGCCAGACATGTGTGCATACATACAGACACACACACCAGTAACAAATGTAGGGCACCTCAACACACACACGCATAACATTCACACACGCCCAATGAGATAAAAGGCCCTATCCCACACACATGATGTCATCCAATGGTGCAGCCTAGGCCTCTGGCAAACATTATCACCCTGTGCATATGATAATGCCTGTGCTGCATCCCTGTCATCCACACCATTGGTGCAGGGACATGCTCATATGGTTTGATGCACAGGGTGAACATACTAGGAAGACAATTGTAGATTACCATTGTTGAGTAGTGTTGACAGGCAGCAGACATACCATGTACTACAGTTTTAGAATGTGTTTTGTACTTTTGACAGTATGTATAATGTGGAACAACAGTAACTGCATGTTGATCTTGATATTCTGCCTTCCTCTTTCAGGTGTAATTGCATGTGCCGGGGGATGTCAGTGTTTGCGGTTAGTGCCCCAAATGTAAATGGAGACTACTCACAGGTCTGTATGACAATACCTGCATACACTTTGTAGCTTCCACATCACAGTTATAATCTCCCAAGTTTCAAACATGTTTACTGATCTAATGATCCAAGAGCATGATAGCTGTGTAGTAAGCTACTGTGGCCAGAGCCATCACATCCATAGTTGGTGACATTACAGGTATAGTTACCTGGAGCGGGGAGGAGGTAAAAAGAGTGCTTTAGCAGATGACAAGGGTAAAGGCCAGTGGAAAAAGTGGTTTCTCATTGGGAAGCAGTAATACCCACTCCCATGACAGGATGCAAACACACATACCCACACACTCAGGGATTTACAGACACAGTAATACACACACACTCAGGGATTCACAGACACAGTAACAGACACACACACACACACACACACACACACACACACACACACACACACACACACATGCACACACACACACACACACATGCCAGTGTTGGGATGAAAACCCCTGCCTATGTGCAAATCATCATTATAGTACTACGCAATTACAAGACGCACCACAGAGATTACACATGTACAGGTAGTCAGAAAGGCCTAAGATCAATGGATACTAGAATGCGGTGAGTGTATGTAGGGAGGGGGAGTTCGTCAGTAGGCTATGTAACAACAAGCCTCACCCCAAGGCGTACATGTTTACAGGCGGTTAGAATGCCCTTCTATGATTGATGACATCAACAGCTATACTAGATTGTATTGAGTGGATGGGGGAGGGGGTCTTATCATTTCACTATGGTAAAATACAGCCTCACTCCAGGGACCAGACAGCCATACACACACACACACACACACACACACACACACACACACACACACACACACACACACACACACACACACACTGTGGCATTCACAAAGATATACACCTATGTCACACACACACACACACACACACACACACATACAGACATTTGACATGTGTAAGATTCAAACTCCTGCCTATGTCTTGCTTTCTACACTTCACTCTGTACATATGTGTACAACAGTGTACAGGAGAGTGAAAAACATTTGGGATGTATTCCCCACCATATGTGACATATATGGACACACATCAACCTACACATGCCAGTACTGTGAATCAAACACCTGCCTATCTCATGATAGGTATTACAGAGTTACTGCACTATCATATGTGCTACAAAGCATACTGGTTCTTTCCTTTGCCAACTGTGCTGATATATGCACAATATATGCACAGGAGAGTTGTTACTTTTACAGGTGTCAAGAGGTTTGCCTTCAGTGTCACCCTTACTGCAGTCTATGTTGTGTGTCTTCCCCTTCAATTAACAAAACCATAGCTTAGCAGTTACACAGGTTATTGTAGGAATGGTTGTAACACACCTGTGAGCTGTCCTCAGTAATCATTCATCTGCAAAGCAGCCCCACCACTTAGTAGTTATGTCCAAACATCTGTCCATACCTAAAGTACAGCTTACTGTACTTTAAGCATATCACCATATACAGTTGGCAATGTTGAGGCTGCATTGCAACTGCATGATGTACTAAGACAACAGTCACCTTCAAACATCGGACACTGCACATGCATGGAATCTAAACACACACCAATACATGTACATGCAGTCTCCATCAGTAAGTGGACTAGCAGGTTATGAGGATACATTCCACACCTTCTCCACACCATGTGTGAAACCTAGCTGAGCATTACACCATAATGGATGCTGCATTCATATACCAGTAGGACACACAACCACCTTCACTGAGTAGCTAAGTGTACATTTATGCCAACAGCACATATCAGCAAGACACACACACACACAGCAATATTCCATGACATGATCCCACAAACTGTTAGTTGACAGTTTCACTGTGAAGCCATGGCACTGTAATGGTCAACAGTGAGCACATCATATTTGCCACACACACATCATATTTGCCACACACATCTCATGATTACTGGAAGAGTGCCAGCAATGTGCTCTGTTTGAGCTAGGCATTACACTTATTCAAGCATGTACGAGGTCTGTGGCTTGTAAACATGTCACACCAGCATGTTCTGGCTATTGTGGTAATAAGGTTAATGTCCAGGCAGCACAAATCATGCATGGCTTGCAATTGTTGACATGGGGTATATGTAGGAGCTGTGGGTCACACATGGCTGTACATGTCATAGACATATCACCTGTAGCTACTCAGGAACATACAGAGCATAGCTGTATTTCCCTGAGTCTGTCAATACAGGCCATGTGTGTAGGTCCTATGATCCTGTTATGTGGATATGTTGGTAGGCATTGCATTTGGTGGACATGTCTAATGACATACATGCCACATGGGTTGTTGTATGATATGATAGGTGTCATGGGTGACCAGTAGAGAGGGAATATTACCTCTGTCAACACAGATATCAAACCTTATCTACTGTTAGCATTCCGCAGACATGGACCTATCTTCAATGTGCATGTGTGTAATGAATGTAGTCACCTGTATGTACAAAGGACAACAACAGCTATGGTATTTTCATTTGTGCTGTATGAGTGTGGGATGTACACATCCATGGCAGGTGCATCTAGGTCATATCCAACCATGAGGGTATTGTTTACTGGTGTACAGCAACAATCAACTGTGTTAATGCTGACAACATCCGAGGGGCCCTGGTATGTGTACAACTGACCTGGTTACAAATAGTGGCATTATTACATTGCATAACACATTATGCAACTGTGTCAGTACATGGGTACTTTGCACAGTTGATGTAGGGCTAGGTACAGTCCACCAATCGAAGGTTATTTGGTCTTGTACCATACTATTTTCTACCACATTTATGGATGTGTGTTGGTAGTCTGAGGACATGTGATGGATGTATATGAGGATACAACCTAGAATGCAGCTTTTGCCACTGCCACCTGTACCTGACTCATCTGTGATGCATTATGTTGGAGTAGTGGTCTTTACTTGTGAGTAGCCTTTATGAATATGTGGACACCACCACCTGGAGTGGTCCATATCAGTGTTATGGCCCACATGTCTGGATCTTAGTTATATGGTGGTAGTGCTATTGTGCAATACAGAGCCTTCAGCCAGGTGTTCCTCCCTGCACAGGTGTCACTATTCCCCATTGCAGGTTCTACATTGAGCAAATGGATTACTACAGCCACACATCTAGCACTGGTCAGCATAAGCATCCAGTGCAATTGTCTTGTAGGTGTCAGGGTATTACTTCTGTGTTTAGGACATTTGCCTTGGAATGACACTATATGGGTTAATGCGACCTAGGTATTATCCACACTCCCTTGAATCATGGATGCATGTGATCTGTGATAAAGGCTTGTCTTCTTTCAGTCATGTCATCCCAGAATAACAGACACTGGACAACCTCATAATTACAGAAGGACATTGGCTCATTGTTTTGGTCAAGTAGTTGCCACTTGTACCATGATATCACTGCACGTGGCAGTATTGTGCTTGGTATCAAATGCTACATCTAAGGTGACAGACAGCAGCAGATGCTGTGTAGATGACCAATGTCAGATATACTTAGTGGAGCGGTCCTGCTAATAATGACAACTACTAACACAGCCAGGAAAGGTCATCTTGACACCTGCACCTCAGTACCATTACACAATGGGGCTCACATATTATGCTTGCACATGCCACTGTTCCAAGTATAATGCCACTGTCCACAACCTGATATCAATGTATGTCTTTCAGAGCAGCAATATGTGTGACACATGCTGTACTTTGCATCCACCTATATGTCCCAGTTAACCAATTGTCTGTCACTTCCACACAGGCATGATTGTGTATACTTCACATATATATGGCAGTACTTCATGTACATGTATGCATGTGTATCACAGTGCACAGATGCAGATATATCATTTACTGGCCACATACAGGTATCTGGTAGTGAACCTGTATGATGTGCATATATACTGACAGTTAAGATGTACATAGCTGTAAATCTGTGTGTTTACAATAGGAGTCCATTGCAACATGTTCTGTACATCTAAGTGTATAAGCATGCACACTGTGGCCTTCTGTGATTAGAATCAGAGTGCATCCCAAACAGCCCTGTGCTACTAAGTGTATGAGCGTACCCACTGCCACCTTGTGTAATTTGAGTCAGTGCATCCAAACAAGCCCTTTGTTTCTAAGTGTATGAGCATGCCCAGTATAACCTTGTGTAGTTGTAGTCAGAGTGCATCCCAAATGTATGAGCATGCCCACTGTCACCTTGTGTAATTTAAGTCAATGCAACCAAACAAGTCCTGTGATTCTATGTGTATGAGCATGACCACTGTAACCCTGTATAGTGATAGTAGTTGTCCATTCCACAGATGGGCATACTCCAGTTCAGGATTTCTTGTGCTACAACTATACCTCTCAGGCCTACCTATGTCTTACCTGCAGATGATGTGTCTTGTTTGTGCATACAGGTTGTAATGGACTCCTACTTTAAACACAAAGGTTTACAGCTATGTACATCTTAACTGTCAGTATCCCTGTTGATGTCCCCAATCTTAGAAGGGCATTCTGACTATCTTGAAATGTGTAATCTCTGTGGCGCATCTCGTAACTGTGTAGTACTGTAATAGTAATCTGTACATAGGCAGTAGTTCTGATTCCACCACTGGCAACTGTGTGTGTGTGTCAGCAAATGCCTGAGTGTGTGTGTGTCAGCAAGTGGTTGTGTGTGTGTATTTGTGTCTGCATCCTGTCATGAGAGCAGATATTACTGCTTTCCAAAGAGAAACCGCCTTTTGCACTGGCCTTTATCCTTGTCATCTGCTAAACAACCTTTTTCCCCCCTCCCCACTGCAAGTAATCAGTCCTGTGATGTCACCAAGCTCAGAATCAGAATCAGATTAAGTGTAATTGTATGGGTTCTGTGACACATACCCCAACTGCATACCATTCTAATAGTTACCTTTACATAGGCAAGACTTGTAAGCACAATACTGGCAAGTGTGTGTGTGTGTTTGTGTGTGTGTGTGTGTGTGTGTGTGTGTGTGTGTGTGTGTGTGTGTGTGTGTGTGTGTGTGTGTGTGTGTGACTACCCTGTAGCCAGGCATACACATGTGTTATGTCTTTTAACATGCTGCACATCATGGTAGTCATCTGTGGTGAGTGGAGTCTACAAATTATTACATAGTTAGGAATAGAAAGGAATAGACAGTCAAGAATGACTACTGTTGGGTATGTTATTTTCCTGTGCCACTGTCGAGCAGTGACACAGAAGTGGTCCCTGGGGTGTATTTCCATACCCATCATTCCCCCACCCAAACTCCACAATCCTGGTGTATATTTCCTTAGCCATCATTCCCCACCCCAAACTCCACATACACAACAACCATCCCTTCTCTGGTGAACTGATTAATATTTAAATATTATAATATAAGAGTTGCCTCTGTTTTGAGTACACGTCAATTCCTTTGGAACCCTTCTGTGTCATAAAGGGTGTTCAGACATGTTTATATATATGGCTATAGCTGTGTCTGTGTATATGCATATATATATATATATATATATATATATATATATATATATATATATGTATGTATGTATATATATATATATATATATATATATATATATATATATATATATATATATATATATATATATATATATATATGTGTGTGTGTGTGTGTGTGTAAACAACACATAAGTGCATACATGTATTTAGTATTTAGTTATAACAGTTGTAGATATGTACACTTGTCTATGTTGTTTCACAGAGTACAGTACATTCAAGGGTACTGTACATATGTACACAAAGTGACTGTCCCATTTGTTTTCAGTACTGTGGAATACCTGTAGTAAAATGTGTATTATAAAAAACATGAGACATGTATACAATCCAGATGGCTTAGTGGTAAGCCCAGTGACCTTGGTGTGCATGGTCCAGGGTTCAAGACCTGCAAGAGTTGTTGATCATGTCATTTTAGGACTGAATAAAGCAGGTGTACATGTGTTTTTGTGGCAGTAAGCAGCGGGTACACACAGTTAAAAGACATGCACAACTTGCAGTACACTTGAAATGCCCTTCTTTGGCAATACTGCTGATGTCAACCACCTAGAAATACACCTCTGGGACTGCTGTAACCCAGTAATCTCTGTAGTACATCCTTTTACTGTGTAATGCTGTAGTGTGATAAGCTAGTTTGGTAGGTGTTCTAATCCCAGACTTGCCAACTGTGTGTGTCTCTGTCTGCCTGAGAAGGGAAAAATGCTTTTTAGAGTACGCACACTCCTTACAATTCATATACTCAACTTTAGCAAGGATGTTGATTTCACCAACCTAGAAATACACCTCTGGGACTGCTATAACCCACTAATCTTTTTAGCGCATCCTGTAACTGTGTAATGCTGTAGTGTGATAAGCTAGTTTGGTAGATGTTCAAATCCCAGACTTACCAACTCTGTGTGTGTGTCTCTGTCTGCCTGAGAAGGGAACAATGCTTTTTTAGAGTATGCACACTCCTTACAGTTCATATACTCAACTTTGGGAAGGATGCTGATGTCACCCACCTAGAAATATACCTCTAGGACTGCTGTAACCCAATAATCTCTGTAGTGCATTGGGTAACTGTGTACTGTTTGAGTGTGATTTAGAACTGTGGTAGGGTTCCATCTACAATCAGGGCAGTTATGTATGTTTTGTGTATGTTGCAATGTCTGTGTAGGGAGCAATGCATTATAGCCTACTCACATTCAAAACATTTACAATGCCCTACTTTGGTAATCCTGCTGATGTCATTCCTTGTCAAATACACCTCTGGGGAAGAAATTCCCTAGTAATCCTTGTGGTGCGTCCTATAACATCTCCATGCAGTAGTGTGATATAGAGCTTCGTCATGTGCTCTATACCCACACATATGTGTTGTGTGTGTCTCACCATCTGTTTTGTGAGCAATGCATTTTGGGCTACTCACTTGCAGAAAATTTGAAATGTCCTACCTTGCTAAACCTTCTGATGACATTCCTTGTGAAATACACCTTTGGGGATGGGGTAGCCCAGTAATCTCTGTAGCATGTGCTAAGACTGTGTAATGCTGTAGTGTGATAAACTAGTTAGGTAGGAATTCTGTTCCAAGACATGGCAGGTGTGTTTTTATCAGTCAAAGCCTGTGTGGAGGTGGCTGTGAGTGTCTAACCACTGGACATGTTGAGGAGTGGGTTTTGTAGTTTTCCTATATGGTGGCCATATTATTACAATGTCTACCTCACGAGGATGACAGATTTCAATCAGCCAAGAGACTGGGTTGGCATGCCATACCCCTACATCTGGCAAAAGTTCTGGTGAACAAAGTAACCAACCCTACTATTACTCAGAATATGGACTGAACCCATGTGTCATACACAAACACACTTGCCTAGAAAATCCTGCTATGTTGCTAGTACCCTGCGCATTGTTGACAGATAGTAGGCATGGTGTGATTGCAGTGGGCTGTAGAGGGCATGGCACCCTGTCCAACAGTACAATAGGCACATAATTGTGGACAATGCACCTTCACTATGTTCCCCACTGGATGCCTGCAACATATGTGGTGCCATCAAATGTGATCCACAAAGGACATACAATGCCTTACACACATGCCCTGTATGGACAGATGCTACTGACACCAGCAGATACCTGTATCATGCTATCAATGCAGGTGCAGGGTCAACCTGCTGTCTATTAGCAGGTCCTGCCACACCAGGCCAGGATTGGCACATCTGATGATGATAGTCTGTGTACATAACATGTGCCAGGCAAATCAGGTACACTTAAACGTGTCACTGTACATTAATGTGGGATGCGCACATTCTGGGCAATGTCCATGTCAAGGACTGTTAAACACAGACATGGCATGCATTGCAAAGCAATGGCCACACAAAATAGTAACCAAGATGACAGGATGGTTAATACTATACCCATCTGTGTGGGACATTGCAGACACTACACCTCTAAACCACACTGCAGACCATTGCCAGGTGGCCTGGTGCCAAGGATTACCCCTCACCCAGCCTTGTACAGCCATCTTGCACAGCCAACCACTACACACCCATGAAGCAATGCACACATGCATGTCAGTACTGGCACCTTGTGTCGCATGTGGGTTATGATGTTCCCAACCACAGTCACACCCAGTATAACTCCCACTGGCATACTGACTGCTCTCAGACATGTTTACATGCCCTAGCCCATAGAACCTCAGGATAACCCCTGTGGTGCATGTAATACCTCTGAATTCCTGTAGTGTGGCAAACTAAGTAGTTAGGAAGTATATTTGAGAGCCTGCCAAAGTGTGCCAATGTGTCTGAGTCTATTAGAGAGTGTGGTTGTGTTGACAATGACATCTGTTCATGTGGACAGCCATGTGTGCTACACCTAATGTATGTCTACTATATCTCTGTTGCAGATGTCGCTTACCAGCACACATATATGTTCTTACAGCACACCAACCTGTCAGCTATGTGGCACATGGAGTAACTGCATGCACTTGTGATAGTAATGGCTAGTTAGTCAGGGGTTTGAACCCCTGTACTGGTAGGTGTGTGACAGAAGATGCTTAGGTTTTAGTCTCCCAGCCCTTCTCTGATGTACTTTGCCTCTGTCTGTCCCTCCCACACACTCTCTGGTGGGTGTGGAGATGTACACCTGCTCAGCAGCAGCTTGTGTTTTGTAAGTGATGGTCATGATCAGGTGATGGCTTCTGCACCTATTGCAGTCCTCCTCTAGCTGATTGCATGTGGAACAGCTGTGGTGACATTCCCATAGCCAATTGCATGGAAACAGTACAATATCTAGGAACATTATTTTGGTGTTTGTCCATGACAGTCGCTGTGAGTGGAACCTGGATCTGGTGTTTGGTAAACAGCATCACAGATGAAATCTAGATATTCCTCAAACAACATACACAGTGGAAAATAGCCTAAAGACAAGAGGGTGATGTGCCAGACATGACTACAACATGTACGTGTAGCTATGATTCATTCAGAATACTGCCAATTTAACAGGTTGTGTGTGGTAATGGCTAGTCTGCAAGTTTTAATAACTGAAAAGAAAGCCCCCATCTGTAGGGTCATCTGCGGACTGGTCAGTGTGTGGAATCATTTGTTTCTTGTATTACTCACAGAACACACATCTGTGAACTGCAGAAGCATAGTGTGAGGATTGCAGTCAGTACACGGTGACAGTGATGAGAGTTACTGCCTTTGCATCCCTGATTGGACATACATCACATGGAACAGTGGTATGACAGTCGCTGTCTGAGGTTATCACAGTGACATGCCAATAATGGGTCACTGTTCATAGTTGCAGTCACAAGTCATCTATGCTTTGGACAGATGTCATGCAGTATATATGCATGTGTTGTGCTCCCTCTGCAAATGTATGACATTGGGTTGATGGTAATATCTATGCATGCTGTTATAAGTAATCCTGAATGCTGTTGACTATTGCTAAGCCTTATCTGTGTTAAAACTGCAACACCATAGGCTGTATGGGATTGGAGGTCCTGGCGGAACTACCTGTCCCACTTCAGCAGGCCATGGCACCGGGCACCAGCACATCTGGGGCCCAGCCTTGGACCTCCACCTCTGTTGTCTCTGCACCACCTTCTGGTGAAACCTCCACTGAGGATGGGGCTTGCCACCCTGTGAGCAGGTCAAGACAGGAACCTGTCAGCCATCGTACAGTCCAGGCTGTGGTGCATAGGGGACTCAATAAGGGGTTTCAAGGCCAGCTATGCCAGCTTGAGGGCAGAGTGACACATTTAGAGTGTGAGCCTGCCCCTCCTAGACAGCCCCTAGCATAGCCACCTTTTCAGCTGTGAAGGTGCAGTGGTGGCTGCCAATGGTTGGGGACCTCCGTCCCACTGTTTCCATTTGAGGGCTCATAGGCTTGTGATGGCCAAACACCCCTCCCTGTCCAAGGTGTATCCCCCCACATGTGTCATATACAGCCCCTGTATGCTGTCTTGTCTGTCATCCTAACCAACCTATCCTCCACAAGCATACCTACTCTTCTTCCCCAACATCCCACTCTCACCTTATGAAAATGAAAACAAAAGGCCAATCTTTTCCCAGAGCAACTTTTGCCCCATACATAGCTGTCCATTTCACACACATGTCCACTGGACAAATATAACTTTTTTAATTTGCACACAACATGCTACTGTTGTCCTCACCCCTCTCTCAGGCACATGATCTTGGTATGCACATGACTCCTAAAGGTTCCAGGTACACGTGATGCAGACGGCTCCATTGTACACACAACACTACCAATCCCTCTATGGTTACCCCATTTAACTTTTTAATGATGATGATGTTGAACACAGCACCTGGAAAGAGTACAGTTCTCACATAATCATTGTTAATGTAAATAAAATGCTCAAAGTAATGCATTTGGGCAATGTACAAATGTTTGCGTGTATTAATGACACATGTCTGTCTGAGGGAGTCTTGATATTACATAGGACAACACCACTACATAATACAGGAGTTGCTGATTCTTCCCTTTTCATTCTTTTTTAAATGCTTTGTTATCACATGGTATGTTCTTGATATATCTATATATATATATATATATATATATATATATATATATATATATATATGTATGTATATATATCTGGACATAAACGCATGCACATACATCTACATAATGAAATACATTTCGTACACTGTTGAATGACTGTGCTGGATGATATGTTTGTGATAACATCCGATGTCTGTATATCTGCCATGGCTTAGTGGTAAATCACATTGGCTGTGGTGTGCAGGGTCCTGGTTTCGAGCCTTGCACAGGCCGTTTATTTTGTTGCTGGGCAGAACAAGGGCCATTGGATACGGAGTGATTAAAGCACTTTTAAGCAGTTGTGAGCGGGTGTGCATGGGTTTGCGCGACGGTAAGCAGTGGTTACTTTTCGTTACAGTTTCTTACACTCAGTTACCTTCTTGATTGCTTAACCTGTGTAGGCAGTGCTTACCCCCATGCAAACAGGCTGAAACCCACTCACTGCTGCTTAAAAGTGCTTACTTCTGCTTACCCCTGCGCTAATTTCTTTAAAAGAAAAGAAAAAAGGGGTGATAGGAAAGTGGTGAAAAAGGGGCACAAAGAGGGAAAGACAGTAGGCAAGGTAGCTAGGGATGTGCAGGAAGGGTGTAGGGAAGGTCCATAGCTGTCCATTTCTTCTACAGCAATGGCTGTGCATATGCAATAAACTTGGTGTTACATTTGGACACTCACAACCCTGAGAGAGGGGTGAGGACAACAATAGTATGTGAAATGGACAGCTATGTATGGGGCATGCTTTTTTGCGGGAACAGATTGCCCTTTTTTTCTTTTATGTTTAGGTGAAAGTGGGTTGTTGGAGAAGGAGAGTAGGTATGATCAGGGAGGATAGGTTGGGTAGGATGACAGACAAGACAAACAAGATGTGTACAGGAGCGGTATATGACACATGTGGGGTGAGAACACCTTGGACAGGAAGGGGTGTTTGGAAGTCGCAAGCCCATGAGCCCACAAATGGATACAGTGGGACTGAGGTCTCCACCCATGGGCAGTCAGCACTGCACCTTCACAGCCAGGAAGGTGGCTGTGCTGGGGGCTGTCAAGGAGGGGCAGGCTCACCCTCTAGTTGCACCACTTAGCCCTCAAGCTGGCATAGGCGGTCTCAAATCTCCCTGTTGAGCTCCCTATGCACCATGGCCCGGACCGTACCATGGGTGACAGGTTGTTGTCCGCTCCTGCTCCTGGGGGGGGGTAAGCCCCATCCCCTGCAGTGGTTCCACCCAAAGGTGGTGCAGGGCCAATGGACAAGGAGGTCCCAGGCTGGACCCCAGATGTGCTTGTGCCCGGTGCCATAGCCAGCTGAGGTGGGACAGGTGGATCCGCTGGGATCGGCCTTCCCATACGAGCTATGTTGTAGCATGTTTATGGCAGATATGGGTTAGTAATAGTCAACAGCATTCACGATTAGTTATAACAGCATGCATAGGTATTCCCATTACCCAGGGTACCAGATATAAAATAGTTGCAGAGCAAGCAGAACATACGCATATATGGGTAAACAGTGGCCATTTCAACAACATGCAGGTTTCATTGATGGCAACAGGACAACAATATGGGACTATTTTAACATGGCACATGCATAGAAACAGATGAGAATATTTATAAACCAATAGTACATATGTCCCAACAAAGGTTAGGAGTGTAGACATACCAAATGAGTTGTGTAAATTGGTTATTTTTGCACATATGGTAGGGGTGAGAGAGAGACAGTTCTATGAACAACTAATAAATCCTTGTAGTTTCCATAACATTCGTAGTCACTGCAGTGGTCTGTCTTTTACATGTATTATTACTCTACCCAATGGTGTTATATTGTACAATGGTATGTTTGTAGATTAGTATGTATGGGACCTGTATCTTATGTACAGGCTTGACAAGATGCAGGTGTTAATGCAACATGTTTTGAGACTGCTGTCATGTACTTTGGGTGAGATGCTGGGATGACAGGTATGTTTGCATGTACATTCTCTGACTATGTACAAGTCTGACTATCAGTTATATGTCATTAACAGCTGCCTACATTTCTTGGATCATCACACTAATTTGTCAGGGAACAGGGCAAATGACAGGGGATGTGGGCCATTTATCAGGACATACTGGGCAGGTTGGAACAGTTGAGGGGTATGAATATGCATACTACTTTCTATTTGAGTATTCTAGCAAACTCTGTACAGTTGGTAAGTGTATATATGCATACAGCTTTCTATCTGAACATTCTAACTAGCTGTGTGCATTTGTGTGGAATGATTATGCATACAACTTACTGGTGCTCCTGGGATCCAAAGCCCTGCTGTGTGTGACAAAAGCATTACAGTTAAGATCACTGTACACTATGCTATCAGGCAATTGTGAGACTTTGCAATGTATTTAGTCTAATATGACTGACCTGTTTGCACTTCCAACATTGTTATACAGCACTTCATACACATTTTATCTGCATACCACAGTGTGGGTAACACTGCTTACTACAACAGCACTATTTAATAACTGCAACAGTACAACATGACTGCAGAGTAAACAGACACAATGCAGGGGTTACACCTTTATTCGCAGTATATTACATAATTCTGTATACTGGTACAACACTTCCTGAGGCTCTTACATTTATTTGATATGACAGTACATGCAGGCTATTTCCTAACCTGCCTCGTGACGCATCCTTTGCAGCCTAGCATCATAGGCTTGTTGGTTTGCAGCACGCTCATCTGCAGCTGTCAGAGAAGTACAGTGATATTTAGCCATACCTATCCATAGTATACACAAGCTAGGCAATTATTAACTACGTAGTGGAAGGAGTACTTACTCAGTTCTGGGGCATTCTGCATTTGCCTTGCTTACTGGATCCACTGTTCCAGGACATCCCCCCCTCCACCGCTTCAGGTCTGCATGGTGGTGCCTGTCCTGCTCACCAGTCCGGGGGAATACCTATGGCACTAGTGAGGTCTTGGGTGTGACTGTCCCAGGCCTCCGTTTTGTACTACGAGCCCTGGTACTGGCCCTGCAGTAGTCTCCTGTCTTGGTGCTTTACCAGGAGCCATACCATGAATTTTGACTCCTGGATGCCCCAGCACTAAAGTGAGTGCTTTCTCCCACTCCAGCCAGGGAGATGCTACAACCAGGTATGAGCCGTATTCCCACCTCTTCAGTTTAGGTAGGACCAGATTCCCGTACTTTTCCATAATTGGCCGGTTTCAAAAAGGCTAAGCTATGTCCTATTCATTACAGGTTATATATGTGTCTGGTATATGTGATTCATGTGTACATACACTGTATGGGGTCCTGGGGACGTCATAACTTTATTACAGTGACACCTCAACTCTATGTTCACTGCAGTACTCCAATTCACATATTTATGGTCTGTGGCGGGTTATAGAACATTACACTGTACATAGATTCAGTTCGCATGTTTGATTTGATTTCCCTGTGGTGAGGATTAATTTGCTGATACTGCCTTTATATGTATTGCTATCATGGCGTAGTGGTTAACTACTGTGACTGTGATGTACAGGGTCCTGAGTTCTAGCCTTGCAGAGGCTGTTTATATTGTTGCTGGCCAGAACACAAGCTGTTGGGTATAGTGTGATTAAGGCACTTTAAAGCAATTGTGAGCGGGTGTGTGCAGGTTTACGTGGAGCTAAGCAATGCTAACCTCCAGTTACAGTTTCTTACACTCAGTTAGCCTCTACATTGCTTCACCAGTGTGGTACTCGCATACCGCTGGCCAAACAGGCTTAGACCTGCTTGCTCCCGCACTTGCAAATGCACTGCATTTGGTGTTTGCATCAGACACTCACACCCCTGGGTGAGGGTGAGGACTATAATAATACCTTGTGATGCCTATTGCATCAGCTTACATGCCTACAGTGGGTTATGCAACGACAGATATGGTTATACTGTACTTAGCGATATAAACTGGACTGTGCTGCAGTGGGACCCATATCGGGAATGGCTGCCCATTAGACGTAAGCATGCCGGTGGACTGTACAGAATCCGCGGCCTGTCCAGAGTTTGCTTCATACTATTGGTGCGTTCCTCTTACAATCTGCACCTGTCTGGCAAATACCTGAGAACTGACACCATTAAATACAGACAATTATACAACAACCCCCCCCATTAATATTCCAAAATGTGCACGCTGATTGGTCAACATGCACGTTGTAAATCAGACTTATACTAATGAAAAAAGGTCCAGTCGCCCGGAATTTCTCCATTAGTATAAGCCTTTTTTTTTTTTTTACAGCAACGGAGAACTCAAGGAAGGAAGGAAAGAAAGGAAGATCTCTGTTGCTTTTCTTAAAGCTGTCTCACTATGTTAAACTCCTTTAACATAGTGAGACAGTTTCTAAAAAGCAACAGAGATCTTACTTTCTCCGTTGCTTCCACCCACAGCTCTGATGTACTGCATAAGCATACGCATGCGCAGTACATTAAAACTGCCGCAAAATACCAGACAGCTGCAGAAGGGCAGCACGGAGGCATTATACAATGCCATTATTTAAGAAAAGTAAGTATTTTTTTTTCTTAAATAATGTCATTGTATAATAGCAATAACCCACTTCTGAGTGTCGGTAATGCTGGATTTACCCACGGTTTTCTTTGTTTGGCCACTCAGGCTTCACCCTTGTGCCCAAACCACACCAACTGTGGGTAAATCCAGCATTACCCACACCCAGGCTTAAGTAATTGGGTTCAGGACCCCACATCCTTCAGCCAAATCATGCTAATGCATAACCTATCATTCTATCAGCTTTCTAAGGTTGTAAGTGGAATATGTGCTTTCTTTCCCTATTTGTTCCCCCAACAGTTTATGTTCTGTCCAGTGGTTTTGCTCTTAGGGGTTGAGAGGTATGGGCGTAAGCTCTGCCCATTTCGGAATATTACTTACATCCCTGGGGCGGTCCTAATACAACTGCGCCAGCCAACACCTGCATGGCTTGACACATAATTGCATACCCAGAGTTCCCCCACCTGCCCCTCCTCTACAGCACTCATCCTTACTGTGGATGCAGGTGGGGTCTAACCACACCACTGCACACTGCCCACTCTCCATGTGTCAGGACCCATGTCGTAAATTGTGTCGATCTATGGGTCATCAGGCTTGCACAACCTACTGGTCCGTGTACGTATACAGCCTGGTTGGATGAATCATTACAGGGACTGACTCCAATGATAATTAATTTTTGGGGTGTCCCACAAGGGACATTGATGTCTTTGTTTCAAGATTAGACCGGTCAATATCCTGCCTGTGGTCTGGGAAGCAGTGGTGTGTTTACTTGTATTGTGTGTTTGTATGTTTCACCTGTCTAGGTGGGGGTGGTTGATGCTAAGTGTTACACATTTGTTGATTGGACCCCTCACCCCCATTTGCATGGCCTGTGAACATATGTAATTTGTAATTGCTGTATCATATCCTAGCTATTTACATGTGTATATTTACACACACACACACACACACACACTATATATATATATATATATATATATATATATATATATATATATCTACATTACTATATACAGATATATCTGTATATGTATGCATACATGTATATATTTATATATTGCTGTCTATGTATATCTAACAACATATGGGTGTATACATGTATTCCATCTCTGTATGTATACATTTGTACTATGGAGAGGAAGAGGTATATCTCCATGTAGCTATGGGTAGATATACACACACATTCCTCTACATATTTACATCTATATCTGGTTATTCTGTTCTTTGCCATGTAGATTAGAATTTGCTGCAGTGGATCTCGTAGCGGGTGTGGCTGCATGTTGGGCGATGCCTCTGCCCAATGAACACTTTTGCTCACATCCCTGGGACTGTCCGTATAGACTCACATCAGCCAACATCTGCACACCTAGACCCATAACTAGCTACCCATAGTTTCCCCACCCGCACCTCCTTTACAGCACCCATCCTTCCTCTGGGTGCAGGTCGGGTCTGAACACACCACTACATGCTGCCCACTCTCCACTTCATGGGACCCATGTCGTATGTTGTCTCGACCCATGGGTCATCAGGGTTTCCCACTCTTGTATTTCGGGCATGTACCCACCCCAGCCAGAATGGTTGTCATATCACCTTCCTTTGGTTATATGTCAATTTTTGGGGTGTCCCACAAGGGATGCTTCTGTCTGTGTTCCAAGATTAGATTTCATGGGTGCACTATGTACCCCCCCCCGGTTCTATCCTGCCTGTGGTCTGGGGAGCAGTGGACTATTTACATTGTTTGTAGGTTTGTGTGTATGTTTCCTCTGTCCGGCTGGGGGAGGGGTCATGCTACGTGTTACATGTTTCTTGCTTGAGCCCCTCAATTCCATTGGCATGGCCTGTGAACATATGTCATTCTTGTGTGCTGTTTCCTATCATAGCTGTATATCTGTGTATATCTACGCACACACACACACAAACATATATATATATATATATATATATATATATATATATATACATATATATATATATATATATATATATATATATATATATATATATCTATATATGTTTGTAACCTCCGGTTACAGTTTCTTACACTCAGTTAGCTTCTACTTTGCTTAATCTGTATAGGCAATGCATACCCCCGCTCAAACACACTTAAACACATTTACTGGTACATATATATGCTTACTACTGCTTATTTATGCTTAAACCACTACACTATTGCATATATACCCATATACCCATGGATCCTAGTTCCCTAAACACCCACCCCAACACTTCACTGACACAGCAGTCATCCATTTTCCAGTTGGATACATGGTGTATCCACACCACTATACATTGGCCACTCCCTACGCCTGTAGACCCATCTCATGGGTTGACTCACTCCATGTATCCTCAGACATCCCAAACTTTTAGTCCACAAACAGTGGTGAAATGAGTGACCAAGAGGACACTATTCACAATTTTTGGGTTGTCCCACCTGGGACACACATGTCTTTATTTCAAAATTAGACTCTATACTTCATTACATCATTACTCCCGTTAACAAGACACTACAATAAATGTATAACTATGACTATGTGGTAACGCACACATTACACATGACAGCTAGTAATTACGAGTTCAGCAACATTATATTACAAATAGGACCGGTTTAGTGATTGACAGTGCCGTAGCAGGCAGATCACAGGAATGATTCCACTATTTCATAGTGAGAAAGTCCTTACAATTTATTTTTTGATAACAGCACTGACTTCAGACAAAGTACACACTTCTGCATTTTTGCAGATCCGTCCCTTCCCTCTTATGCACAACCTATTATTCTATCTACTGTTGAGGTTTGCAGGGGCACTTTCATGTTATTTATGTCTGCAAAAGGAATGCATGTGTTACAGGGAATGTACTTCTACATATACATGTATGCATGTGTGTATGCATATATACTTATAACGAACTCGCTGACCACCATGAGGCGGTCCAGTTAGAACCAGGCCATCCAACCCTGACATGCCTGGATCCATAATTTCATACCCATGGTTCCTCCACCCCACCCGAGTTTGACATACATACAAACCATCCATTCTCCGGTTGTTATCACAGCCATGACACATCTCCACACATTGCCCTCTCCCCAGCGTTAGGGACCCTACACTTATGTTGTCCCAACCCATGTATCATCAGGCTCTGCCACCATTTGGTCCTTGAACATACCTGCCCTTGCTTGTGTAATGGTCGGAAGTCCACACCGCCTAGCAATGTTTGGGTAGTCCCACCAGGGACTACCCTGTGATTGTTTGCAAAGTAGACTTAGCAGATCGACAATGTTGCTCTCACTGGTAGTGTCCTGCCTGTAGTGTGAGTAGCAGTGATTTGTGCACTCTTGCCCAGCTTGATATGACATAAGCTGACAGCACTAAATAATACTGGGGTTGCTGTTGATTCCCTTCTCATTCTTTTTGTATGTTTTATTGTCACAACGTTCATTCTTCATATATATATATATATATATATATATATATATATATATATATATATATATATATATATATATATATGATAGTTCATTATATATCTGTACAGAAAGATGCCCATACATCTAGCCCACACCCCTAACTATATATATTTCCTAGGCTGTTGCACAACATTGGGAAGATATGTCATCTTTCATGTCAGTGAAATGAATTGTCGGTGACAAGTGGTGTCCCATAGGGCTATATATATATACATATATATATATGTATTATATATCTGTACATACACATGCACATACATCTACATAATTATATACATTTCCTATGCTGTTGCATGACTGTGCTGGACGATATGTTTGTGATAACATCAGATTTATGTATATCTGCCATGGCTTAGTGGTAAATCACATTGGCTGTAGTGTGCAGGGTCCTTTGTTTGCCTTTGCAGACACCATTTATTTTATTGCTGCCAGAACAAGGGCCATTGGATACAGAGTGATTAATGCACTTTTAAGCAGTTGTGACCGAGTGTGCGCGTGTTAGCACGATGGTAGGCTGTGCTATCTTCCAATTACAGTTTGTTAAATTTGGTTAGCTTCTACTATGCTTAATGTGTGTGGGCACTGCTTACACCCACGCAAATGCACTTATCCTTGCTTACTGGTACTTTTATATGTTTACTACTGCTTATTTGTGCTTACACCTGCTTACTGGTGCCTTATTCATTATGACACTAACACTTTGATTGAATGACATTAGTTAAACATTTCATGCAGTACTCCAGCTCACATTTACATGTTATTATGTAGGCTATACAGCAAAAGGATGTATAAATATGTAAATATACACATTCCACATGGAAAATGATATGTGCTATAGTGGGACTTGAACTGTTCATGCCTGTTCTTTAAGCAGATGCTCTAACCACTATACTATTGACGTTAATGCTGATTCTGCATGTTATTTTCTATTTGGATGATTTTGATGTGTAAGCTATGCTAAGCAGAGGCCAACGACGTGCAAATATGCTGCGCTTCGCTTACACTTTCAATAATGAAGCAATACAAATGTAAAATAGGGACAAAAGGAATCTAATAGTGATAGTTCTAGGGACGGGGCTCAACATTCCACTACGTGCTTGTGTGTTTACTACTATGATTTTATTTCAGTGTTCGTGGACACTCTTGTATGCTTAGCATACATTTCAGTATCCATGAACACTGAATTAATTGCTTACTATTAGAGGCGGGCTCTAATAGTAAGCATTGTAGGTTGTGCAACTGTGGGGGCATGTTTAAGCCTCCGTAGAGCACTTAAACATGCCCCCTGCACTTGCACATGTTTCCTGTGCACGTCAAGGTTGCGGCAGCGCGCCCTCATAAATATTCATATGGTGCTGCTGCACCATCTGTAGGTAGGACGTTTGGCGTAAGGCCAAAAACCGTCCTTGCGCCGAGTTTCATGAATCCTGGGGTTGTTTCCCTTTGGTTGAACTGCTGATTTGAAAAGATATAATGATAATATACAAGAAATACAGTGCGTTTATGAGAGCTGTGCAATGCTTTGTTGCTGACTCTACTTTTGCTATGAACAATATATTTTCACTACTTAAGTGTACTAGTTACACTTTGTCAGAAAATTACTCCTCAAAGAGAAAAGAGTTGAAGTGTCTACATGCCTTAAATATGGATAGATGTGGGGATACATCCTTTTAATGCTGTTTCCATCTGAAGTGCCTATCAATTATTTACTAAAATGATTGTTGGGCTTGCCAGGACTCTAGCTGAAAACATGCAAAATATGTTAATGAATATGTATTATCAAAAGCAATATTTATTCATGTTTATTACTAGTTTTAAGATGATCTTTACCTATTTATTTAGTTATTTTTTTTTCTTTCTTATTGTTGTAATAAATGTGTAGGGTCACAGCAATAAAAATAAGTATGGACTTATAAAAATGGTTATAGGTGTGTATACTTATTATGAGTATGAAAGTCTCCCTTCTGTCAAACAGCAGAGATGGAGTGTTACGGCCTATTCACAGGATATGTTGGAAGTATTTATAAACATGTGTTAAAGGGCCTTTGGAACAATTAGACTCTGATGGTAAACCTGAAAAACATGGCAATGAATACGTATGTAGTGACTGTATTATGTATATATTAATGCTATTGTTTTTATTATTTCCTTTTATTTCAATATTACTGTTTTCTTACTGTTTTTTTCATGAAGGTTGACCAACTTTATTAATATTAACTGTTAATGCACAAACATAGACCCAGTGTCACTGCATAATAATTCAATGTATATGGGTTGGACTCTAAAAACGTTTAGTGTGGAATAACATGTCCAGATGAGAGTGTTAGTCTATACCCAGTTCCAAATGACAAGCTCTGCCATTCCTTTTTCAGTGTATGTTAACGCAGAACCCTGCACCTGATTCCAAAAGTGGAAGGGCTCAGCACACTAGACTACTATAGCATTGTATATAGGGTATACTTGCTAATATATGAAGCCAAATCAGTGACAAATCCCATTGAAATATATGGGGTTTTTGGCATGAATGAAACTCTACCTTTAACTGAAAGTAAGTATTGCAGGCAGTACTGAGCAGGAAGCCGAACTGCCTATAGTACCTAGTTCCACATACAGGCAGAGTTGTACTGTAAGTACCTTGGACCAGGTGCATACACTGCAGTGGACAGTGTTAGCTGTTCCCTGAAATGCTTGGGTGCAATTTGTTTTACCATATTTTTAAAAAGGATTTAACTCTCTCTGGTGGGCTAGAGGCCACACACCTATGTCCCTCTTCCTGGGTGGGATGAATGCAAGAATGTCAGCTGTGCCAGTCATCATGCCTTTATTCACCTGTACACCATATAGATGGAGCTGTGGTGCTGAATGGCATCATGTCCTTGCAGCTCCACCTGTGTGACAAAACGTGTATGTAAGCAGACTCCCCGCATGTAATATGTGTTCTATCATAGACTTGCTCTGCCTGAGAATTTAATTCAGCCTCGGCAGTCCTCCCAAGCCCTTAGGGAGTTCCGGCACTATCTTTAAGCAACCAGTTTCCTTAACAACCTGTTCTTCTTTACTAGGGTGGTGCAGTAGCACAGAACATTTCTGGACTACATTATGTGGTCTGTGTCTAGTCAACTCACACTGAATTCAATACCTTGGGATACTGAGTAACGGAATTCAGCCGATTCCGCCCCCCCCCCCACAGAATGATGTAATCAGGAGATAACAGGTTCAGGTCTACTGTTCACAGTAGTGAGGTCATTGTAGTGGAGACCCTGTTCCCTTGATACTGCAATATTTCAGAATCCAGTCGTACATATTTGTATTAGGAGTGTAAAATGAGTCTATGACACGGCATCGAAAATCCTTTTCATCGAATGACCTAATAATCAAAATGTCCGTTAATAGAACTCAATTTTGTGGGGGGCTATGCCCCCACACCCCCTGCAAAATATATATACCAACTCCGAGATCGCACTACAGTAAGGAAAGGGCAAATATTCTGATCTTCACTGTACCGCAATCTCACAAAATTGAGTTCATTAATGGACGTTTCGATTACTAGGTCGTTTGATGAATAGTATTTTTGATGCCGTGTCATAGACCCATGTAAAACATCTTCTTCTCATCAAGTAACAGGTATGGATGTTCCAGCTTGTTCATAGGATATCAAAAGATAAGTCCTCTTTGCTAGGTTATTGATATGAAATAAAAATAGTTTGGCACCCAAAGAGCTGCACTATTTGCTTTTTGCACACAAAGGGAAGGTTAATATGGTGAGTTTTCTTGGGAATACTGAAGGGGGTTTACTGGTTTAAGTCAGTTTATGTGAGAATGGTCTTTGGGGATACTGGAAGCAAGGAGGAAGTTTTCATACGCTCACAATGTTTTTTTTTTCCTTTTCCTTACAAGAGGCTGAAAGAGTTAATAAATACATATAGGTAGTCCTAATTTATATAATTCCAGTTTCTTTACAGATATTTATCTATTTACTGACATTTGTTAACCAGGAAAGTCCACTGGGTCAGAAACCCATTTTCAGTGGAGGCCCGGGGAGAAAACACTGCAAGCATTTTATTACAGTACTGTAAACAATAAACAAAGAATATTTAGTTTTAGCAAACAATTGCATAAGCTTTTAGTATATAAATACAGTAACACTGACAAATGCATTGCTCTTAACATTAGAAAGAAGTTAAAGATCACAGCAGTATTTGCATACGATAGTAGGAAGTATAATTCAAGTACAATAGAAGATTGGATTAGAGATACACAGTTTGCAAATTCTTAGTAGGAGAAAGTAGCAGGAGTGGTATGTTAGAAGAGAAAGAGAAGGATTCTTAGTCATTTGAAGAGTTGCTAAGTAGAGAAGGATAAGGAATAGATGCAGATTTATGTGTTTACGGTGGTTTGGAGGTATGGGTGCAGGAACATATATGGTTATGAGTAAATGACTTTTTAGTGTGGTTTTAAACGGTTTTAGCAATTCTAGGTGAGTGGTTGTGGCAGGCAGAGCATTCCATAATTGGGCAATGGTGTAGGAATAGAGACTTTGTCCAGTTCTTTTGTTGGGTTTTGTTATGCCTAACAGTTGTTTGTTGGTGGACTGAAGACTCCGGGTTGGGATATGATATTGTAGGATGGAATGGAGAGCAGTTTGTGGGCAAAAGTAGGTTGTCTATAATTGAGGTAGTGTGGGAATTCAAGCCATTTTTGTTCTCTGATAGCATGGCAGTGGTGAGTGCAATTTGGCCTCCCTGAGGCAAATTTTGCTATTTTATAGTAACATGACTGAAATTTGTTTGCAAGAGATGTGCATGAAAATTTTGTTCTGGTTGGCTTGTTTAAATAAAGTTTATGTCTATAAAGTTTTCCCAGTTTGAAGTGGGTATTCTTTATGGTCTGGAGTATACATTGCTCAAAGGTGAGTTTGTCATCAGTGGTTATACCTAATAGTTTGGCTGTATTCACTACTTTGAGTTCTGTGTCATTTTGGGAGTAAATTTTGAAGTCTAGAGTTGGTTTGGTAGAGAAAAGTAAGATATAGTTTTATTGGGATTCAGGAGAAGTTGTGCATCATTAAGCCAGACTTCTATGAAAGTAAAGACATGTTATGTAATCCTAAGGAGTTCTGAGAAGTTGCTAGCAGAGGAGATGGTTGTGGAATCGTCGGCATATTGGATGAGTTTACTTTGTTGGGAGGCTGTATGAAGATTATTAATGAAAATATTAAAAAGTAGAGCCCCAAGGATTGATCCCTGGGGAACACCAGCATTATTGGTCGGATATTCTGATTGTTTTTCCATCTGACAGATTGTTTTCTATCCATTAGGTAGCTGGAAAATCATGTGAGAGCATTTAGGGAGCAGCCTAGTTTGTCTAGTTGTGGCAAAAGTTTAGGGTGTGATACTATGTCAAAAGCCTTAGATAGGTCCAACAGGACTACTGAAGTTATTAGGCCAGAATCTGAAGCTTTGTTCACAGTATCAGTGAATGACATTAAGGCTGTGATATTGCTATGTGATAGACGAAAACTGTGTTGGGTGGGTGCAAGGTGGTTGTTATCACAGAGGTACTTTATGAGCTGGGTGAGAGATCATTAGTCTTGCCGCCATTATGTAGTGGAGTAGTAATGGATTTTTTCCATAGTTGGGGGACATAAGATTCAGTGATGGATCGGTTTATTAGTATACTAACTTGATAGGCTATAGCATCGGCTGCAAGTTTTAGGTATTCAGATGGAAGATTATCTGCTGAGAGACAGCATGGTCTAAGTTTGACTAGAAGTCTGGGTACTAGGGAGGTAGTTACAGGTTGTATAGTGAAAGGAGGGGTTAAATGATTGTTGGTGGAGGTCCCAATTTGGGCAGATGTAATTGGGATGGGATTATCTTGAGTGAGATTGATAGGGGGATATAGATTATCAGACTGTATGTTAGTTTTTGGTGATGCATTTTGGACTAATTTGTGAATGGTATTGATGATGTGGGACTTGAATATATGGGCAATTTGGAATGGGTCTTTGTCAAGAAAAGGAACAGGGTTCTGAATGGTACCTCAGTTAAGGAGAGAGGAAACAGATTTCCAAAACTTTTTCGCATTGTATTTTTGGTTGGATAGTTATAATGAGAAGTAATTTTTCTTGTCATTTATAACCTGTTTTTTGGCTTTGTTGCAAAGTTGTTTCTAGTTTATTTTATTTTGTGGGTTCCTATTTTCTGCTATCCTTTCAAGGCTTGATCTCTGGAAAGAACTTATTTAGTATCCTTTGTGAGCCATGGGGTATGGTTGTATTTATGAGAAACTGTAGTGGAGTGCTCTGCAGATGGACAGAGACCTGGTAGCTTGGGATTTGTATGTGACAGTGATCTGCATATTGGACCACCTGTATGGATGATCAGAACCACACAGAAAAACAATGGAGGTTCTGTCAACATGAGAGTAGAATGAAGCATGGTAAATATTTGGAGAAGACAATATACAATGCAGACAAAATATACAGTTTCTGTAGGAATGACAAGTTACAAGGAAGATTAAACAGGTCCATGATAAGGGGATTCTTTTTTCAGTGTTTCAGTATTGGATATTGGGGAAAGGAGTTTATCAGACCTTGCTAATATCATAATGGTGGTAATGGATGCATTAACTGAAGCTGAAGAAAACTGTGAACAGGGAAACCCTGGTAATGGACAATAAAGGAAAAACAGTGAAGTATCAAGAATTATTGAGGAGGGACTTTCATGCACTTTTTGTAATGATTGTAGTTGGAGACAAATGGAGGAATGCTATCAAATGTCCAGTAGAGGTAAAAGTAATGGTCTAGGATGACCAATGGAAGGGTGTTTTAAAGTAATGGGAATAAAGATTAAAAGATCTGCTGAACAAACCGGTAATTAAACTTGTAGGGCAACAGGAAGAGGAGTGTGGATTTAAAATTCAGTCTTTAAAGACAAGAATTATAGAGCTGAATACTTCAGAAGTAATGAAACGTAGACTGAGACTCAAAAATCAGATATACAGACAAAAAGCAGGTAAAGTTCTTCCTTTCTTAGAGATGGAAGTGAAGGTGAAAGGACAGTCAAATCTTGACTGTAAAGGGAATAGCCTAAGATATGGAAATAAGTGGCCTCTGGAGGGATTCTACATAATATCTACTAATCCAGAAAGCATTTAGTGGGGCAAGGCAAAAGAAAGTGTGGCAGAAGGAAATATATCACAGGGAGTATAATTAAGGGGGTCATACTATACAACTTAACAGGCACGTTGGATCGAGTATTGGGTAAACTTTTATTTGAGTTATAGATTTAAAGTCAGAAAAGCCTCAGCGAAAGACAAGCTCAGTGAAGAATTTTATAAAGAGGTAATTAAGAAATATTCTCCAAGGCCCAAGTTTCACTCATTCTCAAAGCAACTTGAGAGAGGATGGATCTAGTCAGTTACTGCACCATCTGAATGAAAAATACAGATACTGGGGTGTTAGCTATAGTGTGGGCATGGAGACTGGATGAAGATTGGAAAATCTGATACTTCTGATGTGGGTTATTTAGATGAATGGAGTTTCTAAAAGGTATTATAGCAGAATGCAGTTCATGGAAGTTAGGGAGTTTATTGAAGAGGTATACAGACAAACTTTAAAGAGTTCAGGATTAATTTTATTTGTTATTAGAAAGGCTTTTGAGACAGTAGAATCAGATATATTGTTAATGCTGGAAGAGGCAGGTATTGGAAAAAACTTTAGAAAATTAATTAGAGCCCATTACAAGATCCTATGATTTGTCTAATTGTCAATAATAGCTAATGAATGAGGTGGGAGGGGATAGCGGTACTCATCAATAATTCCCCACGTTGTTAAAGCGGTATTGGTACAATGGGTTCGATTTTTCTTAGAAGAATCACTGCAAATTGTTTTGCTTTTTCTCCAGTGACTACATGCTCACCACTCCCAGATTAGATGTGGTAGTCTGGAATGGTTTTGAAGTCTCTAGGATTTATTTGGAGAATGAATGTACTTTAACAATGATGGTAGAGTTTATAGTTGGCACAGTTGAAAGACTCATAAAGATTTGATAGGCAGGAAAGTTGAGATAAAGTACCTGGGGCTGTACAATTTGGGTTACTTTTGTAAAGAATTCTTGCAGCAGTGCATACACCTACTAGGAAAATAGAGCGGAAAAGTAAGTACATTGCCAGGCTGTATTAGTGTGGACTTTACTATGTTCATCTACCTAGATCCAAGGTTTATAGCAGTGGTGCACAACGCCTGGCTCAGGGGCCAAATCCGGCCCTCCATGAAATGACATCCAGCCCCAGAGAGTAACCAAAAAATTTAAAAAAAGTGAAAAAATACTATGCCTTACTCCAGTCATGCAAACTTTCCAGCACAGGCTTACATACCTAATTGACTAATTTTAGCCACTGAAGTAACTATTCTTTCTTGTTTATAACTTATAGTCTGTAAACAGTAGTACCTTTCTGCAAGTGTTTGTAATAAGTCATGGCTGCAAGCCAGAATAAAGTTAAATTCAAAGCTGATGTAGAAAACAGCCTATTTCATGACTGCTGTCTTAAGCAAAAATGCCAGTCACCTGTACCCAGGGTTGCCAGATGTCTCTATTTGAGCAGGACTGTCCTGGGATCAGCATTTTTTTTGATTGGCCTGTATGGGAGTATATGAGTCAATCAAAAAAGAAATCGCAAAATAGAGCTACTTCTGTTTAATGTGGAACTGCCTGATGCTCTTCATTGAACAGAAGATGGTCCGCTCTGCGATTTTTTGATTGACTCATATGCCAGTAGATGGGCCAATCATAAATCACCAAACACGGAGCTACTTGTGTTTAATGCAGAATTGCAATGTTCCACATTAAAGACCTTTTTTTTTGGTCTTCCCTTAGTGTGAAAGACCTTTTTTTTTTGTGTCACCTGGCCCGTCAGAAATCTGGCAACCCTGTCTGTACCTATTGTTAACTTGTAACGACTTACTATGTTTTGAGGTGGCCCTCAGATGCATTAAGAATTCATGTAGTGGCCCTCCCCACAAAAAGGTTGTGTACCACTGGTTTAAAGAGAAATGGATTCAAAAATTAGAAAAATGAAAGAGGCAAAAACACTAATATTTCAAACTTCCATCCTATAGCTCTTCTCTCTCCTCTCAATCTCTCTTTTGGCTTTTCCCAGTTAGGGGGTCACAACAGTGGTTCACCTTGTCCACTCATGATTGGCAGTGGAGCTTTTACGGTGTCGAGTTGCCAGCCCAGCACCCAATCTTCCACAGAAGGTGCACACACACACACACACACGCACTCACGCCTAACACCAATTTTAGCATGTCCAATCCACTTGCAACATGTCTTTGGAGATGGGGGGGGGAACTGGAGCACCCGGAGGATTCCCACGTGACCACAGGGAGGACATGCATAGCTCTTCTCTCTCCAATCTCCAAAATCCTAGAAAAATGCATCCACCTCCAACTTATGCATTTTCTGACTAAAAAAACAACTTCTTACTCCTACCCAACATGGCTTCTGACCAGGACATAGCACCATAACAGCTCTTCTCTCATTCTTAGAAACTGTCAATCAAGCCCGAGATTCTGGAAACTTAATATCCACAGTGCTCCTAGATCTCTCTAAAGCATTCAATACTGTTTCCTATAAGTACCTTCTAAGTCACCTCTCAAACCTAAATCTCTCCCAAAACACTCTTTCCTGGTTCTCAAGCTATCTGTCAGATAGATCTCAGGCTGTGAAATGGAAAAAGGCACCTCACCTTTCTTACCCACCCCTACCGGAGTATGACAGGAGTCCATCCTTGGACCAATGCTGTTTAATATCTTCATCAATAACTTTCACTCTGCTTTTCCTAATGCCAAAGTCATCCAATATGCAGATGATGCTACACTTTGCCTCTAATCTCCCTGAACTCCTATCTAAAACTCAGACTGCCTTCTCAACTACTGAGATCTGGATGCACCAAAATCACCTTTCTCGCAATGCTAACAAATCCAAAATACTACTATTCACACCCTCAAAATCTTTCGCTTTTGATAAAAAATCCTTCCAAGTCCTTAGCCAAAGTAACTCTCCGATTAAAGTTGCTCCCTTTGCCAAATTACTCGGTGTAACTATGGATGGACACCTCAAGTTCAACATCCATATTCAGCAAAATATAAAGAAAACCCACCAAAAACTAGGTATGCTATACAGAAATGACCACTTCCTCTCTACTTCTACCAGGCATACTCTGGCCTCCACTTACCTCCTTCCCTCCCTTCTGCATGATGTCTCTCTATTAACTAACCTATCCTCTTCCATCACTTCCTAGAAAAAGCTGGAACATGCTCCCTACTGAACTTACTTCTCTTACTTCCTTACCCCTCTTCAAACAAAAACTTAAAATATTCCTTAGAACACACTGGCTATGCCCATGCAGTAACCCAAACCAAGCTACTACTCTTATACTAATATCTCCATAACCCTATTCTCTAATAACTTTTATGTTCTCAATTGCTTACCTTGTAAGGAAGGTAAACCAGGAAAACATTTATGAATTCCTCTTGTCAAGAACTTGTCCTATATTGTGTATAAAGTTGTAAATGTTATTTTTTGTTAAGGACTGCTTATGTGCTGAAATATCTGATATGTTCATCTTTATGGTCCCTTTAGTAACCTTATCTCATTGTTTAATAATTGTATTTGTCTTTGGAGCTTTTCTCCCCGGGCCTCTACACTAAATGGACATATGTTCAGTTAGACTAGCACGGTCAACAAATGTAAAATAAATAAATAAAATAAATAAACTTCCAAACTTGAAAGCTGTTATAACAAAATTTCTAAATTTGCCACCAAAGCCAAACATTCCACTCATCACTGTGTTACCCTCCAATCCCTCAACTGGTTAGAATTCACAAATTACTTGGACTTCCTCCAGCTCACTACAGCACATTGACTAATATTTAATCCAACCAAATGCCCTGGTCTAACTAACATCCTTCCCCATACACTCCAAATAGAACTCTCAGATCTGAACACCAAAACTTAATTACTGCCCACAAACCTAAACGTCCTGCTGGACAACTTCTCCTCTCCTTCTCCTTAGGTAAGAAATGGAACTATCTCCCTTCCACACTAAGGACAATGTCAAATGCAAACAACTTCAGAACTTGGCTTTACACCTTCCTCTCCTCCAAATGGAAATGTAACTGCATTCCCCCTACCTAGAACTCTAACAAAATCCCCTGGGAGGTTATCCTCCTGAGTTCCTAAGCACCTTATAGCTGGCTATAACCTTCTATAGCTAATTCCCATACAATCACACTCTGTAAATATTATACATAGCTTTTGACTTTTGACTTTTAACTGTGTGAATTTGTTAAAATGTATCTGCATGATGTTTTTCCACTATGGGCGATATTGCTCACAATTTTGTTTTATTTGGTATGTATTTTTACTTGTACTTTTATTTTTATTGGACTGCTCTCTTTACTGTTATCTGTTTCATGGAGCTTTTCTCCCTGGGCCTCCACTGAAAATGGGCTCTTTGGGCCCAGTGGACTTCCCTGGTAATAAAACTGGAAATAAATAAATAAATAAATAAATAAATAAATAATAAATTAATTGTCACAAATATATATGAGGGCAGGAAGCAGAAGTAAATGAAAAGAAAGGCTTCACCTCACAAGAGTGTTACTTACAAGAGTTTTAATAGAAGAGGGGTAAAAGACCTTCAGCTATATGCCACAACAGCTTTAGCATCTTGCCTCCTATGAGATGATTGTGGGAGAGACAACAGATCGGAAATGAAGGAAGATAGAAATGGGAAATTATGGGATTGGTAAATGGGAAAATGTGGTTCAAAGGGTAGGTGGGGTCATATTTTACAAGTGTATTAGAATGGATGCTATGGATGAGCTTTTCGGGGGAATTTGAGACAAAGTGGGATTTCTTCATAGCATTTTAAAGGCTGGTGTTTGGTGCATCTAGTGGTAAGGATGCAATATAGTAAAATAATTGAAAAAGCAGAAAGCAATAGACATTACTACTTTCAAAAAAATGTGGAAAGGATTCATAATCTTCTTCTTGACATGAGATAACTTTAGTAAAGAATATGGTCTGTGGAACAAGCATAATCAAAATTTGAACTGGCAATGTTAGCTGTAAAAAAATACCTGATAAATCAGAAAAGGAATTTTAAACTATATTTAGGAAATGCAAGTAGAACATGAGTTAGTACTAGTAACAGATGAGGATGAATATAGTTGTGGGTGACCCAGCAGAGATATATCATTGAAATGGCAATGCTTAGGCTAAGATGGTACAGGAGAAAGAGACTGGAATTCACCCCTAGCAAATGGAAGAATGTGTTTCAGAGAACATGGCATAATGGTTAAGGTGTTTACCTTACACACAAGGTGCAGGGTTTGATTCTCACATGGGCTAGTTGTCTAGGTTTGAAATGGCCTACAAAGGCAATTAGCCTAGTACTAACCTATGAGAGATTGAAATAATTTCACATGGGGCCATCAGATGAGGATTCTACACAGATGGCTTCAAACACCTGAAAAGTAGGTCTTGGAAATTGAGGACAGGGCAATGTCAGTACTGTGAATAAGTTGAAGCAGGTTCAGCTTATATGCTTTGGGGATGTCCAATGGTAAAAGGCACATTGAAAAAAATTTATAATGAAATAGAAAGTCATCTATGATCAATTTCCAAGAAGAAGAAGAATTGGAAGTTTGTCCAGTTTGGAATCTGAGGCAAACCCCAAAGCTAGAGTAACAGTGGAAAGTCTAGACACTTCTTTTTGAAGGGCAGGTTAAAAGCTTTTTTGCAGAAGGATGGAAGAATGGCAAACACTATAGTAGAAGTATGACATGGCGGAATAAATTTAAAACATATAGGAGGGTATTAGTTGCTGAAATAGGAAACAGAAAGAGATTGTTTGGGATAAGCTGGAGAAGAGTCATCATAGCTATTAGGATGGCCATATCTAAAATCAGAATGTTAGATATATAAATACTATATTAATATTACTATGCTGGAGGGTGGGGAAGCCTTAATGCTTATTTTATTACTACTCATTTTAATCTTTGTCTTTCGGCTTTTCCTAGCCACAGTGGAACTCCGTTCTGCTCATGATTGGCAGTGGGTTTTTACGGTGCCGAGTTGCCAGCCCGACACCCAACCTTCAAAGAAGGCACACCCCTTCACGCATGCACCTACCTGCATGTCTTTAAATGCCACTCATTTTGATAGGAATTTAGAAATCACTTTAGCAATGCATGGGTATATGCTTAAGGAGTACTTGATCAATTTTGACTGTCATTTCATCAAAATTTGGTGACTTTTGGGAAAAGTAAGTATATGCACTTTTTTATGAGGAACAGCACAGCACTAGAAGTGTTTGAGTCTGTAAATTGCTGTAATAATGTAATAAAATCATACAACTGTGGTATTATTGCTGTTTTGAAGTATTAAGTTGAAATTTAAAGTTTGTTATTTATTTTATAATCTTCCAAAAATAAAAAAAATCTGGTTGAGACATAATAATGGTTTGTTTTATTTAATAAGTATGTGGCTTTTGAGGTGGGAGAAAGACAACAAAGGGAGAGAAAAAGTAAATTTGATGTTTGAGTCTTTCAGGTTATGCCTGTCTTTGTCTCGATTTTTCATTAGCTGTTTTAGTTCATAGGTTCATAGGTTGGTACTAGGCTGTTGGCCCTAGGGCCTATACAAACCTAACCATAACAATTCCCTGGCTATTTCTTCCCACAATATTTAATTCCCTGGACGCCTGTCTAGCAGGGTGACTGATGTGATCCCAGGGTGAATTTCCTGTCTCCCATCCAATTATCAAGGTTCCTTTTGAAGAGGGCAAAAGAGGTGCGCTGCTTGACATGTATGGTCAGTCTGTTCCAGAGTCTGGGGAGTCTCTGGGTCAGGAACCTATCCCTCCAGCATGTTTTATTCATTGTGATGACAAAGTTTAGATCCCTGGAGCATGTGGCTCTGAGGGATTGGGATTTCTTTAGGTGTAGCATGTCCAACAGCTCTGGGTTTGACATGGCCTTGTATGTTAAGCAGAGAGTGCCCCTGAGTAGACAATATTCGGCAGAGTATAGCTGGAATTTTTTTAGTTGGTCAGCATAGGGCATCTGCTTTAGGCCTGTGATTCTTTTAGTGAGGTATTTCTGTGACCTTTCCAATTGTTGCAGATGTCTTGTGAGGTACATACCAAATGGGGTGTTGCATTCTATAATGGGTCTAATGAGGGATGAGTACAGTGGGACAATGACCTTCTTTTTTCTGGATGAAAAGCCCTTAGTGATGAGGTGTGCCACATAGAAGGATTTTCTGACTGTTCTGGTGATGCGGTTATCGAAGGTGAGACCACTGTCCATCTGTGTCCCTAAGTCTCTTAACAAACTTTTGGTGTTTAGTGTACTGCAGGCACATGGGATATATGCAAATGACCCTTATGAACATCAGGTGTTTCAGCTATATGGTTAGTTAGCTATAGTTTATTAGTTGGGATATTTTGCAGTCACTCTAATGGTAATGGACATCAGCTGGGTATAACAGCCCTGCATTTCCTATGCATAGTCAAACAGTCTGCTTGTGCTGATGATGTCATAATAAGACCGAAATATGCATATCTACAGCTAGTGGGGTTTGACTTTATTGGCCTGAAATTGTCCATTGAAACAACTTAAAAAGAAATAAGTCATAGGCATTCAGAATCGCCGTACAGCTGAAACACCTGATGTTCATAAGGACCATTTGCATATATCCCATGTCCCTCTGATACAAGAGGTTTGAGAGGTCACTCAGTGGAAATTATAGGTTGGCTGGAGTTTTCACTTAGTTTTTACTGATTGTTTTTTCAGTTTGACCTTCTCACTCTTTGTTTTAATTTGTTAATTGGGATATTTTGCAGTCACCCTAATGGTAATGGACATCAGTAAGTGTAACACCTCAGTGTTTCTTATCCTTAATCAAATATTCTGTGTGTACTATGCTAATGAGTGCACAACAAGGCGGAAATATTCATATCTACAGCTAGTGTGGGTTGACTTTATTGTCCTGATATTGTTGATTGAAATTACTTAAAAAACGGTAAGTCATGGTCATTTAGAATTGCCATATAGCTAAAACACCTGATATTCATATGGGTCATTTGCATAGATCTCATGCTGCTCTGATGCAAGAGGTTTGAAAGGTCACTCATTTGAAGTTCTAGCTTGGCTAGAGTTTTTGTTTAATTTTTATTAACAATTTAGTTCAGGGAATTCTTTTTTATGAAGTTTAAGAGATTTTGAGCATATACTATTTTTCAAGTATGAGTTTCTCACTTAATCATCAGTGAATGTATGTTCTCCAGGATGGTGGAGTTCCTGTTTGTAGGAAGTTATCCAGAGTATATGACAATCACATATATTTTCCCTCAGTTGCCATACTATGGACCCTTTCCTTAGGATCTTCTTGCTTGACTCCATGTTTTAATTTTTACTCAGTTTACCTTTAGGTGATGTAGCTGCTCTTCATGGAATATGAACTGTAGAAACTGCCTCAGCTGGCAATTTTGCATGATAATCTGCCTGCAAGAGTCACATACCTTCAATCAAAATGACATGGCTTCTTAGAATTTCACTTTCATTTATATTTTTTACTCTGCATTGTGACATTCACGTCTCTGTACTAGCAGTAAAGTAACAATTGCTGACATATTTTGCATCAGTCTTTACCTACAGTAGGTTGCTTGGCAGTAGCCCCCTGAAGGCATACTATTTTTTTTTTAATTATGCACACAAAGCTCTGGACTATCCTTGCACATCATTTGTCTTAAAATGAATCAATTTGTCAGACATTATACAGGACTGCCAGCTTAAGTGTGCCAGAATCTGACTCTGTCTTACATGTTCTCTCGATACTGCAACACGGCAAGCTTCTGTACTTCCCATGTATCACGATACTGCAAAATTCCATTACACATTCAGTTGTTATCAGACTTGCAAATATGTTTTCATCTTTTCTGTATTGCATGAATTGCCTGTATCATATCCAAAGTCACATATGCCTCACTGCCTAATATGTTTTACTGCTTTAATTGTGTTTGGAAAATGGCAGCCTGAAACAATAGTCTTTATTTTTGTATGCACAGCTTATCAAGACTTGCAGTGCTTATAAATTCTTTTCAGAGTATTAATCTAGAATGAATACAAATTTAGTCAGCTTTCAACTTAAATCTATTTTATCTGTAGGCTCCACCATTATACTGCTTTCTGTATAAGATCCATGTTAAACAAAACTTCTTTACTTTTCATTCTTCAGTTTTCTATCAGAATTGTGTGGTTTTGATCCACAGCTTAAATGCCACTAAGCAGTCGTTCTGACATTTAGCTTGCACTGTATCTCTGACTGATTCAGTTATACTCACTAACATTCAGCATTTTGACTGCTCATATGATTCCATGCATTGACTTTCAATTGCCCTCCTTTTGACACTCAAGTGTAGTTTAGAAAAATAACTGTCGCAACAACCTAATCTACAGATTTAATTTTTATTAATACAATGTGCATTTTCATACCTTTATCCACAGCATTTACATGGACTATCGCTTTTGTTTGCTCATTTGCTATCAAGGACCATCTTGTTTGTCATGAGATGGCTAGTACTTTTTTTATGCATACTGTTTAAAGTTTTGTTATTAGATCATTACATTCTTTTCACACACTTTCTCTGTTTCGTATCCTTCCAAATCCTTTGTGACAGTTTTGAGATACACCTTGAAAAATTCATTCACATAACACATCTATGGGTTTTTCTAATATACATTTTTGTTCTCTTAATAGGCTTCCCCTTAACTGACTATTTCAGATGCCAACTATTCTCTCTAATCAGTGTATTAAACAATTTGTTATTCACAGCCAAATTATGTACTGTGAAGAGTCACTATCAGAAAAAGTAATGTTTTCTTTGTGAGCAGCTATCACCTCCCTCTGGTCTTCTTACTTTCTGCACCATTAATAAAATCAATTATTTTGGTTAAATGTATTTGTCTCTAATCTTTTCTTTTATAATGAGTAACTGTTTCTTGATTTTAGTTCTTGTCACAGACCTGATGGTATGTGACAAATAAAGGCTTGTTGCTTTGAAACACTACCTGGATTTCATGATTTTTGGAAATTGATGTGACTGAGCTCATCAACAAAGTTTTAAGATCACTAGTTTATCTGTTTTTATTTATTTTTGTTTTTTCTTCATAAATTATCCAAGTTACAAAAATGTAAAGTATATTCATTGATCATTATTCAATGGACTATGTGCTAGTGCTAGTATGAAAGATCTGTCTAGAAATGCTAATTTTATATGACAGATTTATAAAAGAAAATTGTATTTTATTTATCTATATTTAGTAGGGTTATCATCAAGCAAATAGTTATATTCTTATAAACATGGAGGTGGACCCAAGGCATTAATGGAAAAATTCTTCATCTGTTTGAGAACTTTCAAGTGATGTATGACAAGAAATGTTGGCACATTGTTGCCTTTATAAAATCACACAATCTATGAAAATTATCCATGTAATATTTTTACAGTATTTAAATAGAACAATATTAATTAAATATGTGCTTGTCAAATGAGAAGCACTGGTGGCAAAATTGTGGACTTTTAAATTGTTTTTAACATGGCACTATTTGTTTGCCTGTAGGTCACATTGCTTTTATGACATTAATGTAAATATTATACTTTTGGTAAAATTCATAACTGCTAAAACAAACATTAATATTTTACAATGTCTTTGCATTACTCATCATGTTTTATTGTCTTTATTACTCACACCAAGTACTTGGAAACAATATTCTCAAAGCGTGAGTGTACATTCATTAATTTCACAAATGATGATAATTAAAATTATTTTATTGCATGCATTAATAAGAGCTTAACTTTCTTGTTACATTTCTCTACAGAGCTTTGCTATAATTCTATTTGTGCTGCTGTGTATATTATGTGAGATGACTTTATCTTTGCCTATGTCTCACAGTATCATCTGGTGTGGATAATATGGACATTCTGAGCTAAAAATGCAAGTGTGGCATATATTTGGACAGTTTCTCTCTACATGCTGTCCTAGGAGCTCATCAGGATACCATTTTGATTTACAATGTTACTGTACCCCCCAAAGTTAATAAGTCACCTGAAATGTGCTACTGTGTAGCTGTAGTTCACAGATTTACATGGACATTTATTTTTATTTATTTATTTGGCATTTGTTTATTGGGAAAGTCTGACTGGACACGAATGCCATTTTCAGCAGAGAACCTGGGGAGAAAAGCTCCAACATATATAGTTCAATTAATAAACTTCATAGTATTATCACATGAAGTACAGTAACAAATAGTAGAATTGACATAGAGGGTAAATAAAGACAGATCAGGAAATCATACAGTGAATATTAAACAACAACCATAGGATATTGAGCATCTAGTAAAGTACAATCAGTAGTGATAACCAATAGTAAAGATGTTAGGCATTTTAAATATGGCCAAAAGATTAAGAGAAAGGAACGATATTCTGCAGTTGGGGGAGATTAGGAAATGGAGTTAAAGTAGGGAGCTATCTTAGAAATAACTGGTGCTTTGGTTAGTTAGAGAGGGGAAGAAAAGAAAGGAAGACAGAAGTGAAGGGAGAAAAGGAAGAGAAGGAAGGAGTAACGGGTAGTGTCAGCCTGGTGTAAGACATGTACAGAGCCAGGAGTTAAGGAGAAATCTCCTTAGAGATTGTTTGACTATGTGACTTCATGGCATTGCTCTAATATCTGTAGGAACAGGGTTCCAGACCTTGGCTACTGAGTAGGAATATAGGCAGCGACTGAGAGATTTTTTCAGTTTATAAATTTTAATCAGATGAGTGAAGAAGGTGATTATGGAGGTAATGGTTAAGAATGGTGCTGGTTGCTGGGCCGGATGAGGATTCGTATAGCATGTTATGACCAAAGAGGAGTTGGCTGAACTTGAGGTAGTGAAGTAACTCAAACCAGTTTAAATATCTGGGGGTGGAGCAGTGGTGGGAGTTGTATGACTGACTGGTTGCAAATCTAGCTACTTTGTTATAGCAAAGCTGAAGTTTTGATCTTAAGCAGATCTGAATGTTAGTGAAAATAGGTGAGGCATATAGTAGTGAAGAAAGGAGGTATGTATTGGCTAGAATAACTCTTGAAGAGTTGGTAAGGAACTTTTTGATCTATAGAGCATACCCGGTTTTTGATGTATTGTTTTTATGCACTTTTGAATATGAAGCTCGAATTTCAGTTGATCATCTATTATGACACCAAGTAACTATGTATGAACTACATCTTCAATTTCAGTACTGTTGAGGGATGATATTTTTAAGGTGTCTTATATGTGTGAGAAATAAAAGCAGTTTTGTTTTACTTGGATTTAGGAAAATCTGATTGTCACTGAGACAGTTTTCAATCGCGTTGCAAGCTTGCTGAATGATACATTGTAACTGGTAAGGACTATTAGATGAACAAATGACAGTGGAGTCATTTGCATATTGTATAAGTGTAACTTGTTGGGAGAATTTTTATAGATAATTTATAAATATGTTAAAAAGGAGAGGGCCAAGTATGGAGCCCTGTGGGACACCTGTATTAACTAATAGAAAAGATGAGTAAGTAGAAAGCCATTTAACAGATTGTAGCTGGTTAGATAGGTAGCTACAGAACCAAGTGACTGTTGTACTGGAAAACACTAAAGCAGACATTTTTGAGAGTAACTTGATATGTGAGACTGTATCAAATGCTTTAGTGTGATCTAAAAAAAGGGAAGAAACTAAATTGTTGTTATCTTTGGCTTTAATTATGTGGTCCAAAACAGCAACAAGGGCAGTTGTTGTGGTATGACCTGGGTGAAACCCATATTGGGTACAGGTTAATAGATTTTCTTGGAGTAAGTATAGCAAAAGTTGCTTATGAATACATTTTTGTATGATTTTGGAAAGAAGGGATAAGATTGCAGTTGAACTATAGTTTGTTATTTCAGTAGAGTTTCCCGCATTATGAAGAGGAATGATGTAAAACTTTTTCCAGACAAATGGGACATATGACTCAAGAATGGATTGATTGATCAAGACAGAGATTGTGTAGGCAATAGAGGGGGAAGCAGTCTTTGCATATTCGTATGGGAGATTGTCAGCAGATGGTGAGCAGGGCTTATGTTTGTGTGATAATTTTTATACAGAAAGTATAGACCGATTTTATGTTGAAAACTGCATTGTTAGAGCTTTGAAGTTTGTCAGGGGTGATGGGATTCTGTAGAGAGTTTTAGGTGAGGGGGTTATTGAGTCTATAAAATAGGAGTTAAATTTAGAAGCAGTTTCTAAGGGTGACATTTCTGGACAAGGTTTATGGATACTAGACGCCCCAGAGTGTAATATTTTCCTGATAGTGGACCAAAATTTTGGGTGTGCTTGTTTTTGGTTATCCTGTGGATTGAAGTAATAACATTTCTTATCAGCAGTAACTTTTTTTGTCATGTTTTGAAGTTGTTTGTAGGTCTGTAGGTGAGCTTGAGATTTGTATTTTTGTCAGCTTTTCCAATCTTTGTTTCTCTTATACATTAATTGTCTACTAGAAGAGGATAGCCGGGGTGAATGGGTGAATTTAACTCTCGTTTTTGTTACAGGAGCAAGGCTATTGAGAATGCCAAGAAATATTGTATTACATTTTGGATTTGAGACTAGGATCCAGTCCATAGTAGTCCCAGTGGCATTCCCTTTGTTGAAATGAGTATGGGAATCCAGTGGCATTCCCTTTGTTGAGAGGAAAGAGGTAGTCTGATCAAGATGGTTTGATAGTTTACAGTTAATATTGACATCACCATTGATTATTATGAATGGAGAACTGGAGTTACCCAGTGTAGGATGAACAGGAAGTGGGTTTAGTGGGAGAATATATAGGGCAAGGGCAATTACACAGCACATTTTATTTAATATACAATGAGACAGTGATACACAGGGAGTTCAATAGAGAAATAGAAGGAGAAGAAGAAGAAGGAAGAGAGGAAGAAGAAGGGATGAACAAGATATATACACAATTTTATTTAATTCATGAGACTGGAGACTAGATTGATAGTCTAGCTGGAGATTTAATTATATGTTTGTTGCTGGGGAGGCAAGTTTCTATAAGAATAATAAGTTGTAATGAATGATTTAATTCAGGAATTCAGGAATTCAAAGAGCTATTCTTGAATATACTTTAGGCTGATACTTCACTTTTTTTTAGATATTTATTGATTGTTGTTACAGTAGAAGAAGGAGGGGTAGTAGGGGACAGTTGAGGGGGGGTGGGGGGGGAGAGATGGGGATGAATTTTTTCTTTTTTTTTTCTAATTTTCTCTTTTGATTTTTTCTTTTTTTAATTTCAGGATCCATCCCTCCCATTCCCTAAGAGATCATGTACAAGAAAGTTCATGAAGTACTATTGTTTCAGTCTTTTATGTTTTGAAAGTGCTTTTGCAGTTACAAAATGTGCTGTAGTAATTACTCCTTCTGCAATTCATATGGGTGACATATTATAAGGGTCTCTTAATAGGGACTGTAGATTCTTTTTTATAAGACCTGTTCACCTACTACTATTGGAATTGTCTGGGTATCTTTTCTTCTATTGCTCTTCTTTCTTTCTTCATTTTTTGTGTCTTTTTTTACTTTCTGTTCTCTCTCTGCACTGTACACTGTGGCGTCGACTGTAGTATGGTAATTTCAATGATTAATGTTGATTTTCTTTCTTTTCTTGGACCAGTGCATTTGATTTTCTAGCATTTTTTTTTTTCTGGTTTGGTACGGGTGATCCCATGTGATATAAACTTTATTTTTTTGTTTGTGCTTGTTTCCAGTGTTTTCATGTTTTTTAGTTTTTAGTCATTTCAATAATGCTTGTACAATCCCCAGTGCAACAGTCTTACTCATTATTATTAGCTTTCAGTATACAGTCCTTCTTGCTATTAGTATGTTATGTCACAACCAGCAATGAGGTGTGCAACTGTTTCCAATTTAGCAAAACCTACTACACTTTTTACTACTATCTGTTTCTCCCTTCCACATAATTAATGGACTTTATAAACCAGTGTGTATGTAGCCCACCCACTATCTTGGGCCATGAATATTAACCTTTCATCTATTGGTTTGAATCTGACTCTCCTTAACCATTCCTGCATTCATTCCTGATCAACATGAGGCTCTTCCAGAAGTTTTCTGTACTTGCAACTATATTTATGCATTTTCCACATTTCTTGCCTTCTTATCTGGTTATTCTTTTTATTTTTTTTTTTTTTTTTTTTTTTGCTTCAGTTTTTGCCTGCTTTGGTTTTTTCTGGTTTTTGATTTCTGTTGCCGTTGCTGCTTCTTGCTTAAGCAGAGAAGAACAGAGAAGTCATCTTCCTCATATTCTCCTCATGTTTACTATGTTTCACTATTGTGGTATGCAAGGGGTGCAACAGTGTGGAGTGGAGTCCCACCATTGCAGATCTCATATCAAAATCATCCAATCTTTCCTCCATCCTTCCATCAGGGAATATATATAATTGGTATATACTGATTTTATAAAATCATTTGGTGAGCGTGAGAAGCATCCTTCTGCTTTCCTGTCTAATCTATCTGACACACATTTTGGGAATCATCAAGTCTCCAAAACTGTGTTAGGGAGGAACACAGCATTGGTTTATAGCTTTTTATTATGGATTATGTCCCTAGATGCTTTTTTCATTAATTTTAAGTCTTCTAAAGTATCATTACTAAGTTTTATTTGCATTTGTTCATGTTTTATTGTTGAGCCTTCATCAGTTCCCAAATATTTATACACTCCCTCTTGCTCAAGTTTTTTTTATATTACATTCTTGTCCCAAGCTGATATTTCCCTGTTGCTGCAGTTTTCCTGCTTTAAAGGTTGCTTGGCACATTTATCAAGACCAAATGACATTCTTATATCATCTGAAAAAGTTTAGAAAACCTGCAGTTGTGCTTTCAGTTCCTCATCTGATGAGCTATACAGTTTTAAATCATCAACAAAGAGAAAATTACTAGTCTTTACACTTAGTTGTTTTCTAGGATCCAAATTATAGCCATGGCCTAAGCTCTTAAGTAAACAACTTAATGGGTTAAGGGCAAGGCAGAATAGCAACGGTGACAGAGAGTCACCCTGGACTATCCCCCTTTGAATTTTTATCCCTAGGATAATCATTTATCCTTTATCATGGCTTAATTGCAAAGTGGTCTGCCACTGTTTCATAGTCACTGTAATGTAGTCAATCAGTGTAAGGTGTATCTTATAATTTTTTAAGCACTTTTTTATCCATGAATGTGGGATACTATCAAATGCTTTTTTGTAGTCAGTCCATGCCATACTTAGATTCTTCCCCTTTTTACAGTTCTCCACTATGACTTTATTTCACAACATTTTTTTACAGTATGCATACACTAGTAATGGTTTAGGTATGTTAGTTTAATTTAAATTTTACCTTGTATGGGTTGGGAGAAGGGCTAAGAATTTTCTATCTGAAAATGAGATACGGGAGAAAGCCAAATAAGCTAGAAATAATAGTAATAGTGAACGGCTGGCAAGTGACATAGGCAGTGTGAATAAGGGTGGGGAATTGAGAAATAGGTGTGATAGGTATCATATAGCATGTAAGGTATGATAGTAGGAGTAGATGTGTGGATAGAAAGATGAGGATCATATCTGGTGTGTATTAGAAATAAGAATAGTGAAGGCAGTGATGGAGAATAGATGGTATATGTATATATAATTACATTATAGAAGGAAATAAAAATAATAAAAAGAATTAAAATAATTAGGCATGAATTTGAATAGGTATACAGAATATGAGATGCTAATAATGTGGAGCAGAGAGAAAGCTGAAAGGAGAAGAGGACAGCTGTAGAGATATAACATATATAAAGAAGAAAAAAATGCTAATGAGAAGGAGTGTAATAGGAAGCAATAGTGGGTTTAAACAATGAAACTGAGGCTGAGGAGTGCTGTGGTGTAATTAGATAGGTGGAGCCTCAAGGATGGAGATATGGATAGTATGATCTGAGTAGTGAGTGTTAGTGACAGATGAGGAATAGCAGAGTGATAGGTTGCTTTGATAAGAAAAGGATGAGTTATGTCCATGAAGAGGAGAGTTTTGTATAGGTATAAAACTAGGGATAGTGAGGGTGGGTGGTATTTGGGGGTAAGGTAGGGGAACGGAGTGAGCCTGAGCAATGCAAGGGTGAACAAAGCTGGCTGCATCAGTTGAAAAAATACTATCTGTAGATGTAGAGGTCAGCAAGGTAAGAAGTCGTATGTGGTAGATAGAGTAAAAATGTAATCTCACCAGAAAAGCTATTAGGAGAAAGAGCAAGGTAATAAATAATAGCAGAAGGTGCAGAGTTACAGAATAGTAGTATTTATATGGGGGGTTGCAGAAAAGGTTGCAAAGCAGGGGGTTAACTAGGTGCAGACTTTGTTAGTAGAAAAACCTGTCTAAAGGTATACTAAGTACTGCAGTTTATTATTTTTATGTTTCAGTAAGGGAAAAGTCCCTATTTACATGTTACAGACAGTGAATGCATTGGAAGTTATAGGGGAGACAGACAGATTTATACTGCAGCAAAGAACAAGTAAGGTAAAGGATGGTAGCACAAGAGAAGGCCACATCTTCTGATATAAAGAAAATTACCAGGGAACTTCTTAGCTGTAGTCAAAGTGTATATTCTTTTTATTACAGAGGAATAGGATGGCAATGTTAGACATGACAGTAAATCACATACATTATTAATATGCCTCTCTCTCATGGTCCTTATTAGGGTAAGTCCTGGAGGTTATTTTTTGGACAATCATGGTTTGCTTGACATCAGTTCAATGTAATAGTTAAGTGAAAGAGATAGTCAAAGTAAGACCGAGAGGGTTTGACTAAAAATAAGAATAAGCAGAGAAAAATGCAAATTAGATAAAGGCCAGGGTGATATGAGATTAAAACTAAGTTACAGTTGATATACAATTAGTTGATGAACAAAGGGTAAAAAGGCTTTAACAGTCTGTACTAGGTGACTCAAAACTCTGAAATACTGTCTGTAGGACTTAAAGCACAACTGCCGGAAGGTAAACTCAGATGTCGTTTGGCATTAGAAACTCCCAAAATGGTTAATACTTTTCAACTCATTTAACATTTGCATATTGTTAAGAATACATTAATGATTATAAAAAATGCATAGCACAGCAGTAACACTGAGCATGCATATTCTTTATGTGCACTACAAAATCCCTTAGTTTATTATTATTGTGAACACTTCAGTTGTAATATTTTTCTCAAGTGCTTGTGGTGCCCAGCTCGACAGCATTTTAACATAAATGGCGCAGTGTTTGAATATTTTATTTAGGCTATTTTCAAAGCTGCTTACTGCTATTTTACATTTTATTTGGAGATAGAACATAACTGCAAACACGAAGTTCATTTTAAAATCCTTAAAAAAAAACTAGATTTGCACCAGGCTGAGATGTTATATTACAAGCATTATTTAAAAAGTTTTAAACAAATTTGGATTACATTCTTTTCTTTTGTGTTTTCTGAAATATAATAGGGGGGATTCAGTAATCCTCCATGTAAGACTAACCAAGTCTTACTCGGAAACTTCCGTCTAAGACTATGAAGTCAGCATGTCATGCATATGCATGAGGGCGTGCTGACTCAACTCCAAGGCTAACCCCGAGTGTGTAGGTGTGCAAGGGGGTGTGTCAGACTGCTGAGCAGTCCAAATATCCACGCCCCTGCAAGTGCCTAAATCTGCAAATGTCAGCAGATATGAGCGAGTCCGCTCAAATGTGTATACCCCCAACACTACACTCCCCCACATTCAAAACCCCTGTACAAATGAAATAAAATGTAAAACAATTTTTTTTTATTATTCCTCATATAGCTGCCTGTATTTGCACGTGTATGCATGGATGTGCCCATTGCTTAGCTACAGTTAGCAGTTTAGACATTGAAGAGGATAATAAACCACTTATATGCAAATTAAGCCAAATAGCAATAGTGTAGTGGTAGAGCCTTTGCACAAAGAGGAGGCATTCCCGGTTCGAGTCCCACCACTCCCCTTTCCATTTTCTGTAGGAAATCTGTGCATAAAAACAATTCCTGACATTTACCTTTTAAATTTTATTAAAATGCATTGAAATGGCCTATGTAGTAGTGAACGATATTTTAAATATATATAAGAAGGTGAAATGGTCATGCATACTGATAAATTCATAAGTAATGTATCTTAAGCAGTGTGAAGCACTGCTAAGCAACGGTTACCATTAGTAAGCATATCTAAGTATAATTGCTCATAGCTTAGCAGTGCTTTAACTAGCACAACAGCTTTGCGCGGAGCTGCACATCACACCAACTAGCTCAAACAAAACATGTTTACGAGAAGCTGCGCACCACGCCAACTAGTGCAACGTCGGGCAATGTTGGGCAACGTCGGTAAACATAGAGCAACGTTGGGCAAAGTTGAGCAAAGTTGGCTAAACACAGCCACACCCCCTACCGGTCAGGCCAGTAGTAAAATAAAAAGCAATGACAGGCCTCGAACCTGGGATAGTGTGCACCATAATCACAGTACTGATCCACTAAGCCATGACAGCATTTGATGTTCATGGACTGTCAACACACATATACATATTAATCAAAGTTTACCCAGTGCTAAGCAGGTGTGCACTCAGCTGAGAATTTTCAAATCCAGCCAATCACAAATAAGTGCGGGAAATGAGGCATATTTAAGCTCCATAGGTGGGAATACTTGCCATAACTGGTTGTAGCTCCCATCTGCAGGCAGCAATGGCTGGTGTCGAATAGGGCTCTTGCTTCTGAGTGCAACAGTGGGGCATTGAGGAGTCAAAAGTGATGATTTGGCTCCTCGTCCATCATCATGATGCTAGACTCCTGCAAGGCCAGTTCCAGGGCATGGAATACAAAGCAGAAGCCTGGAACCGTCTTGCACATGAACTCACCAGTGCCACAGGCGTCCCTTGGACTGGTGAGCAGGTCAGACACCACCATGCAGACCTGAAGAGATGCAAGCAGGACCAACTGAACCAATGGATACAGGAGGCCCATGGGATGGAAAATGCCCCACTACTGTGTAGGTAGCCATGGAATGAAGTATGTAAAAATTGCTAGTGTAGTCGATAGTATGGATAGGTATATGTCTCAATATCACTTCATTTACTTCACAGCTGCAGGTGTACGTGCTGCGAAGCAGTAAGCCTATGCAGATAGGTTGCTAAGGCTGCGCCACCAGGCAGGTTAGTAATTATTCTGCATGTAGTGTTATATAAAATAAGTGAGAGAGCCTGACAAAAAGTGTCGTAGCCCAATAATAAAGGTATAATAAGGCTTGAATAACCTCTCTGCATGTACTGTTATGTAAAATAAGTGAGAGAGCCTGAAAAAGAATGTTGTAACCAATTAATAAAGGTATAATAAGTCCTGAATTATTTCTCTGCATGTATTGTTATATAAAATAAGTGAGAGAGCCTGAAAAAGAGTGTCGTAAACCATAAATGAAGGTATAATACATCTTGAATAAGACGTCTGCATGCACTGTAATATCAAATAAATGAGAGAGCCAGTAGAAAAGTGTGTAATGTAATTAATAAAGGTATAACTCCTGTAGTGTGTCTGTGTCACTCTCTTCGAAATGTTGATGTACTCCTGCAGTATAGAAATAGTAGTGTTGTATTAAGCGCTGTCAACCCACACTTGGGTAGGCCCATAGAAAGTGGATGAAGGGAGTGCCAGTATCTGTTAAGCATATATACAGTCCTCAACTGTTGTTTCAAGGCTGGCATGTATAGGTAAATCTGGCACATTTGTAGCTTGTTATTGTGTTCACCAGAAATGTCAGTGTGCAGCTAGAAATGTAGGGGGCTGTTAAAATATAACTGATAATGTCACCTGAACACATCCAGATATGTAGACATATAAATATAAATAAAATATATAAATACGTAGCAGTAACATCTGCATCCTGGACAGTTCGTATGTCAGATACAGGTCAGGTATATAAGGAACTGGCAAAACACATTTCACAACTTAAAGGACATTGCCTAGTGTAATAATACATGTAGGGGATATATACCTGCAGTCAGTAGGAATGTAGTGTAAACTATAAGTACATATAAGTTGTTAATGGAGGTATCTTTTTACACCCTACTGTATGTGCATAAACAATGCAATTCCACACCTCAATGGGTATGTGTAATCTCAAAACATTTATTGGGACATATGTCCTATTGGTTTATAAATATCTGCATTTACTTTGATGCATGTGCCTTGTTCAAACACCAGAATCATGGTGGCCTGTTGCCACCAATAAATCCTGCATGCTGTTGGAATGTCCACTGTTATTCTGTATATGCATGTGTTATGCTTGCTGTTCAACTGTTGGAACTCTGGTGTGTTGGGTTAATGGGAATATTACTGTATGCTATTACAACTAATTTGGAATGCTGTTGGCTGTTACTAACCCATATTGTCATTAAATTCTCCTAAACACAGAACATATGGGAAGGCCGGTCCCAGCGGACCCACCTGTCCCACCTCAGCTGGTGATGGCACCTGGCACCAGCAGGTCCGGTGCCCAGCCGGGGACCTCCTCCTCCGTTGGCCCTGTGCCACCTTCGGGTGGAAGCACTTCAGGGGATGGGGCTCACCCCCCCTGCAAGCGTGGCCGGAGGAGGGCCACCTATCACCCTCCGAACGGTCTGGGCTGTGGTGCATAGGGAGATTGAGCATTCAGTCACTGATCCTCTATGCCAGCTCGAGGCAAGAGTGGCGCGACTCACGGGTGAGCCTGCCCCTCCTATGCAGCCCCCAGCACAGCCACCCTCTGGGCTGTGAAGGTGCAGTGGTGACTGCCCATGGGTGGGGATCTCAGTTCCACTGTTCCCATCTGTGGGCTCATGGGCTTGTGATTTCCAAATATCCTTCCCCGTCAGTCTTATTCACCCACCCCATGTGTCATATTCTGCCCCTGTATGCATCTTGTTTGTCTTGTCTGTTTACCTCCCCAACCTACCTCCCAAAATATACCTACTTCCCCTACCCCACATTCCACTCTCACCTGAAAAAAAAAATGGGCAATCTGCTCCCACAAAAAAATTACGCCCCATACATAGCTGCCCATTTTGCACAAATGTCCGCTGGACACAGAAACTGAAATTCAATTGGCAGTACAACATACTTCATTGTCCTCACCCCTCTCTTAGGGGTGGAATGTTTCAAATCTCCCTCCAAATTACTAATATATGCACAGCTGTTGCTGTTAAAGAAATGGGCAGCTATGGACCTTCCCTACACCTGTTCTGCACATTCCTAGCTGTTTTTCCTACTGTCTTACCCTCTTTGTGCCCCTTTTTCACCACTTTCCTATCTCCCCATTTTCTTTTCTTTGAAAGAAATTAGCGTGGGGGTTAGCGGGAGTAAGCACTTTTAAGCAGTCGTTAGCTGGTTTGCGCGAGTGTGCTCATGTGTGCGCTTAGCTAAGTATTGCTAAGCGTCACGCAAACCCATGCAGACCTGCTTACAACTGCTTAAAAGTGCCTTAGTCATCCTGCATGTGAGGGCCCTTGTTCTGCTCAGCAGCAAAATAAAACACCAATGTCAGTCTCAAACCCCAGACCTTGGACACACTAGACTGCATGAAGTACCACTAGGCCACAGTAGATATACAGCAGGTTGTTGCTGAAATATATATATTATGCATCAGAATGAGTGAATGTAAAGGAAAGATAGGAATGCCATAACACAAAACCTGTTCTGTGGAACTTTACCAGCAGTTGTTGTGGAATTGCATTACATGACTGTGATAATATAACCAGCCATTCTAGCAGTAAATAATGTTACAGCAGCACTTTACAACCCCCACACAGTATCATAGCAGGACAATCCCCACTCAAATGTACAAAATACCTGTGTGTTCAAGGTCCAGCAAGGATGTAGGTAGGCATACTCAGCACTGGAATTGTCCAGTTTTCATGAGCATCCTGTCATAATCTCAATAAAATAAAAAGCACAAACTGTGCAGAAGTGAGTACATTAATATCCACAGTATAGCAGTTCCCAAACAGTTCATGTGCCAAATGAAAACATCTCAATAACTACATATGTATGGCAGCTAATTGTATAAGTAGAAAAGAAACTACATAATCCCATGTATCTTGTGTTAGCATTTGTAGGGGTGAGTACAGTTCTATACACTCAACTGTGTACTGGAAGTGGCAACATTCAGGCTTGAGTACAACATTCAAATCACTGGCTACACCCCTAGCAACAGTTACAAGAAGTATACCAACTTTCTGACTTACACAACGGTGTCCACAGCTAACAAGCATGGTCCTCACTTTGGAAATCTGAAAGGGCTACGCCTACCTGACTTAGCAATTTATAGCACTAAGTTGCTATGACAGTGAGTACTGCAAGTACCACACAGCAGGCTGCGTGCAATTGCCAAATGGTGGCCACCAATTGGTACAGAGGCCATCACATGCACATGTGCAGATACCTATAAAAGCAGTCTGTACTTGCTGTCCACACATGCAATCATTTCATTGCAGGTATGGAGAGAGAGAGAGAGAGAGAGAGAGAGAGAGAGAGAGAGAGACAGAGGCAGACAACAGCTGCAGCAGAAATAAAGAAAAAGGATCCAAAGAAAATATATTGAAAGAAAAAGTAATATATTGAAAAAAAAGATAACAAAAAGAATATATTGAAAACAAAATAATATACTGAAAATAAAAATATTATATTGAAAAAAAAATATTGAAAAAAATATATTGAAAAACATTTATTTAAAAAAATATACTGGAATAAAAATATATTAAAAAATATATATTGAAAAGTAAATAATATATTGAAAAGCAAAAGTATATTGAAAAACAAAGATACCTTGAAAAATTGATTCAAGATATACAACTACAAATACGAACACATACAAAGGAAAGGTATGTAACAGCTATGTATTTACTGGAATGTAGTAGATGTTTATGAAGAGTACTCTACATAGTTTGAATCATCCATATGTGGCAGCAGTATGTATCAGTGCACAGATGCCCTGCATAACAACTGGCATGGAGAAATGAGTGTGTAGCTGTGTGCAGTGGGATGTGACTGTGACATATGTAGTTCAGCATTAAATGTCAAACATCTGATCCATGTTATCTGTGTTCTGTACAGTAGTGTGTACAATGTCTGTTTGGGGGAGTAGCCCATACAGTTATGTAAACATGGATGTGACAGAGTAACAAATGCATGATAGCCATATTAACGTGTAGCTTAGTATTGGCAACAGCTGTACCAGGCTATTATGCTATCCTAGCATTTGCAGCTATATATAAACCCACTAATATTACTATGTGCTCACATGTGACACCTGTTCATGTTGCAGCAAGGCCCAACAGGTCAGCCGTGAGGTACCCGAACTTACAACAGTGTGTACCTTGTGTGTGTATGGCACACACATACGGAGAGATCTGACTGTGTCAGATATATTAGCAACTGTACATGTGCATAGAGCAAGGGACATACTGCAACTGTTTGTGAAGGGTGGACATATATATGTTGTTGAAGGTTGTTATGCGCATATTTTCATGTAGGTTGTAGTGTGTGGCAAACAAGACAGCATACAGTGCTGGTATATGACATGTGATGGTTAAACATTGTGGGTATGATTCGTCAGGTCTGCAGTGTTGCAGCCAGTGAGGCCTGCTAAAGCTACATGGGCAGAGAACACCTTCAATACATTCCGCACAACACTGTGCAATATTATGACATAACTGTATACCTCACAACCTTTGCATAATTGATATCCCCACTATGAAAGGTGGACTGTATATGTGCCTATAAGTATCTCTATATGTACACCAATGGATGTTTATATGTATGTGTGTATATATATATATATATATATATATATATATATATATATATATATAGAGAGAGAGAGAGAGAGAGAAAGAGACAGGGTCATATTTACTGCAACAGATGCCTGGTGACAATGCCATGGACTCATGCTCAATGTTGACACTGCATTGGCATCCCTTCATGCCAAAACTCTGTACCCATTAACTACCACATAGGTGGTAGTCTACTTAACACCGAAGGTGTGATAAGAGACCATGGGACACTGGTGGACAGTAGTCTCCCCTCTGATTACAGTGCCGCACTAGTCATGTCATCTGTCTACATGGCACATGTCATCACAAAAGGTGTGTCATCCAGGGAAATATAGGTCAGTGTTCCCCTCTACTCAACACACATAAAGCCCATTATAGAGTACAATGCCCCATGTGGTATGTACCTCACAAGACATCTACAGCAACTGGAAATGACACAGACATACCTCACAAAGAGTAATACCAGCCTCAAACAGATGCCCTATGCAGACCGTCTCACAAACCCACAACTAGACTGTGTTGCATACCACCTACCCAGAGGTGACCTCTGCCTAACATACTAAGCTATGTCAAACCCAGAGCTGTTGGACATGCTCCACATAAACAGATCACAATCTCTATGAGCTACACGGTCTAGGGACCCAAACCTTTTGACCACAATAAACAGCACATGCTGAAGGGATAGATTCCTATATCAGAGACATCCCATACTCTGGAACAAACCAACTATCCATAGCAAACAAAGCTCCTAATTAGCAGTCATCATAAATAATCATGAAGATTGTATGGGAGATAGTGAATACACCCAGGCAATCACTTCTGTGTCTCTGCTTGACAGGGCCACATGAAATGTAATTACCTGTGTGTCAAAGGCCAGGGTAGCATATGGCTAGACTTCTATAGGCCCTAGGGCCAATAGCCTCTTACCTACCTATGAAGTGATACACACCCACATGTACTTGTTGCAATAATTGCTATGTGAGGTTGACTGAGTGTGATGGTGAATGTGTTGGTGAATGTGTCAGAGTTTGGTATATGTGTGATAGCTTAGTGGGAAACTGTTTCTGTCATGGTATTATGTGTCCTAGCTGAGATCCCAGCAAAAGATGTGTATGCAATTTCTAGGCAGAAAAAGCAGTTTACCATGCAGTCTGATGAAGTGCCTTGTTGTCGACTGGGGTGTCGCATTGTAGGCTAAAGCAGTACATGTATGCTTATTGAGTGTTACTGCTGCTGAATCCAACTCCTGTATGAACTGTAGTCCTATTTGAAGCTGTATGCCTAAACAGCACAGTATGGTATACGTCCACATTTATTGGAACCACTGTTTTGTGTGTTCCCTGTAGTCCTCATAGATTACATACCTCAGGCATAAGGTCTTGTAACTACTGGCACACAGTACTGTAAGGTACACAGGTAAAGGTCACCTGGGTTGCCATAACTTTGTGTATGGTATGTATGTCTGATGTGTATGTGGATATGCCTGTACCATGGCCTCGGTCATATGTGTGTTACAGGATATAACTGCGTATCTAGCAACATGTATAGTCTAGTACAGCAGTATGCCACCTATATTAACGAATGTGCACATATGTTAGGCAGGGGTCTGCCATCAATGACTAGTGTGGTATACTGGTAATACTGTCATTGGACTTTACAATCATTGCAATGGATTACATATTTCATGATGCATTAGCATGATATATACCTCCTGTGGCTAGGTGGTGCATTGTGTTGCATACAGTGTGCCATGTACTGTTGTATAGTCTTGCATACTGTTTAACCTTCGTTGCTGTGCAAAACATGGTTTGATGTATAGAGTGTGCCAGGCACTATCAGGCAGTTGTGGGTTGAGAACTGATATGTGGTATTGAAAGTGTGCATCTTCTGACAGCCAATAGGTTGCTATATATGGCAGTTAATTGATATCTGTACTTTAGAATATTATGTGAGCCACATGACTTGCTCACTCATATTGTTTCATTGTCTTCCAGGGTAATGTCCCACCATCACAATCCCGCCTATAGCACGGTGGAGGAAGAACAGATCACAGCAAGCCTGGTGCAGCACTATGCCCTGCTGTTCTCCAGAACCAGCCAGGACCAGTATGAGTGGACTGCGCTGTGGCAAGATCTTGTCTTTAGGATAAATGACATAGGCATGCATAACTGGACATATGAGCAGGTACGCCATCACTGCAGTGATTTAATTAGACATGTTGCCACAGACGTCTCTCAAGCCACAGCCACTCCCATAGTGCCAGTACCAGCCCCAGCAATGTTGGGGGTGGGCTGTCCATAGAAAGTCCTAGAAGACCATGTGCACATGGCTCTGGACAGTCCCAGCAGGGACCTGGGTCCAGTGTACATCCATCTACCTCTGGGGATAGTACCCAGTCTGGCTTAGTACCTGATAGTGTCAGTAGCACCCCTGCAAGGCACAGGTACCGTATCCATGGCCAGAGATGGTGATCTGTAAAGCCTCACAGGTACAGTCTGTGGCTGTCCCACAAATACCCATATATGGCAGCCACATGGTGGAACTGTGTGCATGCAGGCACACACACATAATCCAGACACCTAGGGCTAACACATACCCACACACATTACATCAGCATTGGCCCATACCAATATTCTTGCCCCTCACACACACACACACACACACACACACACACACACACACACACATACATGTTGATTGGATGGCTCACTGTAGGCCTCTGGCAAACCAACAACACACCCTGTGCATATGATGAAACCTGTGCCACCTCCTGTCATCTGTAACATCAATGCAGGAACAGGCTACCATGGTGCTGATGCACAGGGTGTCTTTATAGCAGTATAGCAATGTTAGCATGTTGTCAGCAGTAGAGTGTAATGATATGCTTGAAGGTGTAGCTAAGCAGGCATGATGCATTAAAGCTGTGATTGTCATTGTAGTGTTGTTTACACTAGTGTTAGTTCCAGTTGTGTATTGTCCACCCACGTGCCACTTGGCTGATGTGTGCAGTATTGGCAGCATGTATTAGAGAGTGGACAGTATGTGTGGGATGTGTGTAGCACAGAGTTGCAGGTGTACAGTTGTGAAAATGGTGGAGGTGCATTGTCTGCATGTATGCGCATAGTGGACACATGGGCAGGGTGACATGCTCTGTATTACACAGTAACACTCCATAGTTTCTATTGGTGGCCAGTATGTATTGTACTACACACATTTCGGAACCTGACTACACATGTGTGTATGACATGGTTTGACACTGTCCTGTGGGTGATACTGTTACTAATTGTCATTGTTTTGCATTCTGGTAGTATACATGCCTTCAACAGCCTGACCATAACCAATCATTAGATGATGTCTTGACAACTGACACACAGATGTAGGACACACAGCAACATTTGGATCCTTCAGGTACTATACTATGCCAGTAACCAGTGGTATTCACCTGCACCCATTACTGAGACCACTCCTATTTGGCATATGGCTCTCTTAGGTACAAGCAATCACAGTAGCGATATGTCTGTCCACATGTGCTAATGCATACTATGGCCTATACTGCATTCTCCAGGTGACACACACATCCTCTACAAGGGTATCATGCAGACAGATACCTGTTGTCAAACCCATGCTGTAAAGCTATAAGCCAAACTAAGCATAGTCATCCACCTTTACGGAACATAACATCCCCACAGTACCACATAGGTAGTAGTCACTAACAGGATGAAAAGGTACCGATGTGTACATGCAACCAATTGTTACGTCATCTCTCCTTTGATATTCACATTTCAAAAGGTATTTTGAAATCCCTCGGTGGATCACATAAGCAATAAGGGGTCTGCGTGTATATCCACAAAGGTTGTTGTACACCTATAATGAATAGTCATCATTGACAGACTTTGCTGCATTTGAACAGGTCTGACATATACCTCGGCCATAAACCCTCACTTACACAATTCAATAGAAACTGTAATGAGTGTGTGTGGCACGGATGACCTATGCCAGGGATCACTGCAGTGGCTGGCCTTGTCACAAGCATACAGATGTGACCTAAGGTCTAGGAAGCAGCAGCACAGTCTGGCAAATATGACAGCTGTGTTCTTGTAGAAAGCAGGGTTCCCACACATACAATAATTGAGGTAACATGTACTTATATGTATTTGCCACACAGCTAGCTCACATGTGCAATGCTTACTGATATGTCATACAGTAGTAAAAGCAAAGCCCACAACACATTGACCAACAGTGTCATGCACATACAGCACACACACTCACCAAGTGCAGGATTCAAACCCCTACCTAACTACTTCATGATACTTGAGGAGCATGCATTAATACAACACGCTATACACATTACTGGGAGTGCTCTTTTCCACAGGTATATTTGTAGGATGGTGACATCATCAGACTTGACAAAGATTAGTTTACCACTTTTAAGGTGTTTTACTACTCTCCTTAAAGGTTGCTCCTTCCCAAGGAGACCACACACAAACACACAGTTGTCAAGTGCAGGATTCAAACCCCTACCTAATTACTTCATGATACTAGAGGAGTATGCCTTAACACGACACACTATACACATTACTGGGAGTTTTCTTTTCCACAGGTATATTTGTAGGATGGTGACATCATCAGACTATACAAAGTGGGTTACATTAGGTGACATTAGGTGGGCTACATTGAAGAAATGTCTAAACACTTTGGCCATGTGATCATCAAAGGGGAGTTTACTATCTACCTGTGTCCCCAGGGCCATAATGACTTTCTCCATACATACTGGATTACCACCTATGTGGTAATTTGTGTGCACTTTGTTTTACCCAAAGGGGATGACTATGCATTCTTTGGCATTCAGCTTGAGGGCATTGTTTTGACACCAGGTATCTGTCTCTGTAAGACACTTCTGGAGGATGTCTGTGTCAGCTGTACAGTCAATTATGGACCACTGTTACCATTCATCTGCAAACCTTTTCAGCCATACACCTCCCATGCTTGCCTGTACCTCTGAGCAGTATCTACTGAACAGGTGGGGTCCCAGGACCAAGACCTGTGGGATGCCATTTGTGACTGGCTTAGAGTTGGACATGACACCCACAACTCTGAACATGTGTGTTTGATCTGTGAGACACTTGGCCACCCATCCTGTGACATTGCTGGTAATGTTCAAGCTGGTATGCTTATCCATGATGACAGAGTGGGGAATGGTGTAGAAAGTCCTTTGTGAGGTCCAGGTAGGCTGTGTGGACTACTTTCATCTACATCTATGTACTTGGTAACTGTTTGAAATAAGTTAACTAGGTTTAGGAGCCAGGATCTGCCTTTAACAAGGTGAAGTTGTGTAGAGTCCAGTATCTGGATGTCTCCAATGTCTCGGTTTATGGGTTCCATGACAATTTGCTCAATAGCTCTGTAGAGCAGGCTGAGTAGACATATTGGGCAATGGTTTCCAGGTTCTGTTGTGGCACCCCCTTTGTGGAGCTGGATGACTGTTAGTGTATGCCATTCTTTGGGTACATAGCCTGTGGTACGCTTGTGTCTGGACAGTGAATGTAGGTGAGGGTGTAGTTCCTTATGGGCCTAGTGTAAGACACAGCCTGGGACACCATCCAGTCACATTGATGCTGCATTCTTAGCTTTGGTGAGGGCTGTCTTTACCTGCATGTCCATGATGTCTGGGGCTCTGCATCCTTCTGTGATGGACACAGGCCCTTTTGGGGGTGATGGGGGGGTGTTTACACTGAACTTGTCCCCCAGAATGTGGACAATGAAAGTTGGTTTAGTGTATTTCTTTCCTTTTTTCAGTAGCTGACAGCATATTTGGAAGTTGACACCTACATGTCTGGTATAGCTACCAAAGGCTTTGTGGTTGTTATTCTTACATTCCTTGGCTATTTGTCTTTAGAAACTGTCCTTGGATTATTTTATTAGCAATCATTGTTTCTTCCTGATAATGATCAGTGATGCCTTTCCTTTAGTGAAGTTGGCTCTATCATGTGTTAGTTTCCTCCTTCTGTTGTCTAGCTTATTTATGGCCAACAATCACCTGATTGTTGTCCTATTTTTGGAGGAGTGCATCTGGGTTTTATTTGTGATGTCTCATTCCATGCATCCCTGTAGATGCTCATAGGATGCACTTGTAAATGATACTGCAGATTGTATACCATTATCCTATAGCAAGAGGTCTTTGGACCATTCCACTTTGGTCTTGGGAAGTGTGCAGTTTGCTTTTGCAAATGTATTCACAGTGGTTTCATTGACTGGATGGGGGGGCAGGATGTGGATGTCCAGTGTGATTACTTAATGATCTGATATTACCAGCGAGGGGTTTATCTCTGTTGTGGAACACTGGTACCCCATGTTGGTGATGATCATGTCCAGTATGTTGTCACCTCTAGTGGGTGTGGTGACCAGCTGTTCCAGGGTGTTAGAGTTTTTAAACTCTAGGAAACATTGAGCAAAGGACGTTGTACATGAGTCATTCCACTGCTCAATGTTTGGGTAGTTGTAATCTCCTCATATAATGGTGTTTGATAGGACCTTTATATTTTCCACTGTTCTCCAGAATACTGACTGAGGTTCCTAAGACAAGGTACGTGATCTGTAGCAGGCTACAATCTGATGGGCAGCTTTGCCCAATGTTAGTTGCACTTGCATGGTCTCCAAGGCCTCATGCTGTGCCACTAACCTGAAGGTGTGGGTATCCATAAGGTAAATGGGTACACCCCTTCCTTTTGTAGTTCACTCATGGTTTTGGGTCCGAAGGTCAGAGGGATTGTGAGTGTTTTACATGGAGCATATCCAACAGCTCTTTGTTTGACATAGCTTTGTATGTTAGGCAATGAACACCTCTGAGTAGGCAATATGCAAGGGAGTACGGATGGAGCATTTTGAGATGGTCTGTGTATGGCATGTATTTCAGGCCACTAATGCTCTTTGTGAGGTATTGCTGATGGCTTTCCAGTTTTTGTAGTTGTCTTGTGAGGTACATAGCAACAGTGGCATTGTACTCTATTACAGTTCTAGTGAGTGATGGGTAGAGGGGAACAATGTCCTCTTCTATTCTACATGAGACATATTTTGTGATGAGGTGTGCCACATAGGAGGGTTTCTTGACTATTGTGGGAATGTGATTATCACAGTTGTATCCACTGTCCACCTGTGACCCAAGGTCTCTTGTCACACTTTCAGTGTGAAGTGTACTACCTCCTATGTTGTAGTTCTTGGCTACAGAGTTTTTAACAAAGGGGATGACATTGCACCTTTTGGCATTGAGCTAGAGCCCATGGCTTTGACAACAGCCATCTGTCTCGGTGAAGCCCTTTTGTAGGATGTCCACATCTTTAGTGTTTACAATTATGGCTCCCAGTTTGCAGTCCTCTGGAAACTTCAGCAGCCACAGACCTTCCATGTTAATGTTTACTTCAGGGACATAGATACTACACAGCCTGGGAAGTTATCTGGTCCCATGGTTGCTGTGATACTGGCTTTGGAGAGTGTTTTTTACCTGTGGAGCCATGATGACAGCAACTTTGCAGTCTTCCATTATAGAGATATGCTCTTTCATGGGTGAGAGGGGGGTAAAGTTAACACTGATCCTATCTGCCAGGATGTTGGCACTATCAGTTGGCTTTGTACATTTAGTGCCATTGAGCTGTAACTCAGAACAGATATGACTGTAACCATGACATGGACCTGTCTGTTGGGCAGAGATCTCCTAAGTAGACAGTATGCAACAGAGTACAGATTGGGTTACATTCAGTCTTGGTGCATGGAGCAACTATTTGAGGCCAGTAATCCTCTTGTTAAGGTACTTCATTGGTCTTTCTAGCTGCTGAACGTGCCTAGTCAGATTCATCGCAAGTGTGTTGTGGTACTCTCTGACAGGTCTGATGACTGCTGAGTAGTAGGAACATCCTTTGACCTACATGCACAGACCTTGGCAGTTTGTGTGAACACATAGCATGATTTTCCGACCACTTTGTGAATGTGTTTCTGGAAGTAGAGATGACTATCCACATTTGTCCATAGATCCCTTATTATCACATCCGTAGTCAGCCTAAGTGTGTGAGCATGCCCAGTATGACCTTTCAGTATGTTGCTGCCTGATATTTGCTGAATGAAATCCACTACATTTGTTGGAGTGTGTGGGCACGCCCGGTATGGACATTTATACTATATGTGTATGGAAAATCAAGTTGTATTTTTACAGCAGGGCTCACCTTTGTATCATAGATCAACAGGGATCATGCTGTGCCTGCAGGGCTTCCATGAGACACTTTGCATAGACTTATCAACATTTCTACATACAGGGGGGACAGCTATTCTTTGTACATTCCTACCTAGAGGCACACCTGATTGTTACTGTGGATGTACATTGGATGTGGGTTTCACCTGACACTTATACACATTTGCTATGCCTGCACTGCTATGTACAGGACACCATTTCAGTCTGTACTGTTGCCTATTGTACTGGCTTGAGGCATACTACTGTACTACAGATCTTAGCGTCCAATGTCACGTATATTAAATTGAGGCTTCATAGCCTACACAGCCCACATCACACCGCCTGGTCTGATGTTCTCTGTCTGCAAAGGTGTGTGGGGGAAGTTACCCATTTGCCTCTTTAGGGGCATGATACAGCATTTCTTTGTGTTTGCATTAGTGTACAATTGTCCTGCTGTGTCTGTGCCACTGAAATGCTATCATGGCTTAGTGGTTCAGTACTATGACTATAGTGCTCAGAATCCTGGGACCGAGCCCTGTCACTACTTTTTATTTTCATGCTGGGCAGACCAGACTGCTTAAGGAACAGTAAAGCAGATATGAGCATGTTTAACTGACTTTGCTCAACTTTGCCCAACCTTGCCCAACATTGCTCAACGTTGCCCGATGTTGTGCTAGTTAGCACAAGCAATTTTGTTTACATCTACTAGATATTGGTAAAAGCTGCTTAACACTGCTTTATATTGCTTTAAACATGACAATCATGCCTCAGTTTGTGCTGGAGGGCTGCCTGTGTTGGATGCACATACTAAACTCCCTATACATGTTTGGAAACAGGTAGTGTCAAGTTAGGCATCCCTTTTATTTTATGTGCAAGTCAGAGGGAGGTATCATTTCCAGGATTCCTACTGAGCCAGTGTATGTGCTATGCATTGCCTCTTTGCCAAGACCAAGGCATACTGGGCATGCCTCCTTCTGCCTACTGGGGCAAGCTCAGGTTGTTCCTCCTCTGAGTCATGCTGTGCCTGTGCAGGCCTTGGCAGTGGTGGGGGGCTGTTTGGCCCTGCCCCATGCTGTTCCTGCTGCAGCTGTTTTCACAGGATCATATTATGTAGCATGGCACATACCATGACAATTTGGGTACATGTAGTTGGTGAGTACTGCAAGGCTCCACCAAATGTGTCCAGGCACCGGAACCATGACTTGAGCATCCCAAACACATGCTCAATTACATTTCATGTTTGTGTGTGTGCCTCATTATGGAGTTCTTGTTCAGGTGTGTGTGCATTTCTGATGGGTGTCATCAGCCATGGCTCCAGTGCATATCCAGCATCCCCCACTAGGTGATCGTCAAGGATGTCCCCATTGGCAAATGTCTGGTACAGCTGCAACAGATGCCAGATGTGGGAATCATGATAGCTTCCAGGGCAGCCAGCACACACATTCAGTATTATGCCCTGGGCATCACACACGACCTGGCAGTTGATGGAGTGGAAGCCCTTGTGGTTGATGTAGGCCCTACCCCGCTCACCAGCTGGTGCTTTGATGTGTATGTGCATGCAGTCAATTGCACCCACTACCTCAGGGTATTCTGCTATTTGATGGAAGAGATGCATATTGCTGGCCAATACCTCACGGGACTTGGGGAAATATGCATGATCACCGACATGTGTTGACATGGCATTCAGGAACTGGTGCAGTACCCTAGATGCTGATGCCTGTGAAATCCCCATCATATCACCAGTTGGTCTCTGGAAGGTACCTGTTGCTAGTATTCTTAGGCCAACACATACCTTGGTTTCCACTGGGATGGGTTCCCCTCTGTTGGTTCTATGTGTGAGGTGTGGCATGCACAGCTCAACAATTTGTTGCAGGAGCTCTCTGTCCACTCTATAGCACTCCACTATCTCCAGCTCATGTAGCCCCTGGTAGGTTACCCTGGGTCTGTACACTCTTCTCCATCTCCTCACTGTGGGTTGCTCAGCAGCATTCGCAATGGCACCACCCTCAGCATCTTGCACATGTCACCTTATAATAGCAATGGCAGCCCCTAACATTTTTTGTCTCAGTTAAGCTTTTTAAGTTTTCACTTCTCTTTGTAGACTGCAGTGTTGCAGTGTTTCTGAGAAACACATGGGGGAATGTTGTTTGCAGAGTTTTAAGTGCTGGGCTGGGCTGGGCTAGTGTACTGCCTGTGTAATTGGCTGATTCTGATTGATTTCACCTAGCAGCTCTGCTAGTTCTCCTTGGTTAACTTCCTACTACTTCTTTTCCTTCCTTTTCCCATTTCTGTTTCCAGAGGGGAGCAGTGCCGCACAAACAAGCGCTAACACGTGCACATGCACGCACACGCGTGCACACAGGCTTACACAAGCTTACACAGGCTTAGGCGGGGTGCATATTCGTGCATACAGGCTTAGACAGCCTTACACAGGCTTGCATGGGTGCACACATGTGCACACAGGCTTAGATGGGTTTACAGGCATGCACACATGAGCACACAGTGTAAGCAGCTTTGCAGGAAACTTTGGTGATATCCATGGCGTACACCTTCAGTTTCTAGGTTTCAGTTAAGACAACTGTAGACACACCTCTTCTAGTCCTGAGTAACTCACAGCAAACACATGCCTCTCTGCTCCAATAAGCTTGCAGTCTTTTTGATACATACCCCCTCATGATGTCACCTATCTTCTACTCTGTTACTCCCCTAATCCTACTCTTACACTCTAGGGACATGGTTCACATGGCAGGGAAAATTATACTCATTTGCATAGGATTGCCTACTAATGCTTGGTTACATCTCTCAGACTGAGCTTCCCCCCTTAGCAACCACTACTCAGTAGCCATGTTGTCTTCAGCCTGCCATTCACCTGCATGGCAGATGAATATTTTGAATAAAATCCCTATTTGTGGCTTTTGATTTTTGTTTTTCGGGTTTTTAGAGCGCCACATCTTTGCGCGGCAATGTGCTATACTTAAATATCGGAGATTGGGGAAAAAAAATTAATTTTTATTATTTTGCAACAGATGAAATTGCCAATGGCTGTATATTTTGCCATTGGCATGCTTCCTCAACTGGATGCATCCTTTATTTGGAGCTGTCATAGCTCCGTTTTGCTATTTGCAGAACGGTACTCAGTTGCCAACCGAGTACATTTCTGCAAATAACACTACTCTTACTCGGACAGGTTAGTGTTTCCTGGATTGCAAATTTACCTCATTTGCATAGCTTTCAGCAGGAAATTAGGTAATTTGCATAAACTAACACTGTCCGTGCAAGAGTAGTTTTTAGGAGCTCTCTTGCACACCCCTGCCGGCTGTTTCTGGATCGCTCGGCAGACATGCTGGCTGGCTGAAGTCTTACTCTACTCTTAGACTCCGTGCAAGCCTTCGTGAATTTGGCCCAATGACTTTTTATGAATCCTTATGGTCTGATTACATAACCATAACTTATTTAATGATTACCAGTACATAGTAACAGTATATTTTGCAGGCAACAGATCCTTTTTCATTTATTTAAGTTTAACAAAGTCAATTCTCTGAACAACTTATTTGTGCACATCCTGTTTATATATTTGGCTAGAGGTAGAACTCTGTCAGAATCATTTGCTTCCTTAAATGCTTCAGATAAAGATGAGTCCTATATAGTTAATCATTTTTAGGGCAGAGGTGAACTATCCGAAACATTTTAATAACCTTTTTCTAGTAGCTTTTTTTTGTAGAATACAACAGTTATATTCATCCATTTGTATATGTCCTATCTGTTTCCTTTCAATGAGTTTTTTCCTATGTGCCTTTTCTGTCTTGCTTTTTACCTATTGTTTTAGTTAACTTTTTTTCTAACATAAATATTCATACCATCTTGAAAGATTATGGCTTGCTATCCTGGTTAGTTAATTGCTTTTCTGAGTTAAAGCATATATTGTAAATGTATTTCAAAAGTTATTCCACTTTCACTTAGTTATATTTTGTGTTGAAGTAGAAATATTAGTGTCAGGTTATCATTTTTACATATCATGATATTAAACAATAAAAAGTATAACTGCTCCTTGCTTATTTTACTGTCGATCCAAAATTTTGGAATGCTAATGTGTTTCATTAGATTTTTGTGTCTACAACATAGTAGTATTTTTAAAAAGTATTTTCTTCATTTTTGATACCAGTGCTTAAATATTGAATATTTCTTGCATGTATCTTGGGTTTAGGTCTTATCAACACCAAGGTTATTTCCGGGTCTATATTAGAACACCTAAAAGACCAAATGTCGAATGGCTGAAAGCTCAAAAATGCCATTCATCGAGGTGTGTTTTTGAGATCGTTTTACAGTGAAGATAAGAAAATTTTCCCTTTCCTCACTGTAGTGCAATCTCGGAGTTGGTATATATAATTAGCGGGGGTGCAGCCCCTGCGTTCTAATATAGACCTATTATTTCCACCATCTCACACACACACACACACACACACACACACACACACACGCACACACGCACACACGCACACATGCACACACACACACACACACACACACACACACACACACACACACACACACACACACACACATATACACTCAGAAGACAATACAGACATCTCTCCAGTTCCAGCATTACCTTACATTTATGGTAAGCCTTGCAAATAATGAAGCTGCCAAAAGTGAAGGAATGGCAGGTGAAATTGTTGAAAGCCTTCAAAAGGATTCTGTTGTTCGTAACTGAGCAATTTTGGAAAACACATTTGTGTACATAGGATTGGAAAAGCTCCATTTATATTTCAATGCCAAAAAGAACAATATTAAAGAGTGGGCAAAGTATTGAACAATTGCACCTGTTTCACATGCTAGCAAGGTGATGCTTATATTTCTAGACCGCAGCAGTATATATGCTGAAAATTGCAAGATGTGCAAGCTGGTTTTGGAAGAGGCAAATATACTCAAAATCAAATTGCCAGCATCCACTGGAAGATACACTAAGCAAAGGAGTTCTGAAAAAATCTAGTTCTGCTTTATTGACTATTCTAAAGCCTGTGGCTATATAGACAATAACAATGTGTTGAAAGTTCTTAAAGATGAGGATACAAAGTAACTTTGTTTCCAGAAGAATCTGTATGCAGAGCAAGATGCAATAGGTAGAACCAAATATGGGATAAATATTTGGTTCAAGTTTGGAATATGGGTAAGCCAAGACTATATGTTGTCACCTTATTTATTTAATTTATATTCTGAATGAATCATGTGAAATAGTAGGTTAAATAATTTGAATGCTAGAATCAAAACTGGCAGGAGACATATTTCCAATGCCAGACATGCAGATGATACCACTTTGATGGGTGAAAGTGAAGAGGAGCTCATGAGCTTGTTGATGAAGGTGAAAGCAGTATTTATAAAATATGGCCTGCTTCTGAGTATAAAAATAAGTTTATGATATCAAGCCCTTATTTAAAGAAGGGGAGGCAGTGACAGCTTTTAGATTTCTTGACAAAAGATCTCTGCAGATGGTAGCTGCAGAAATAAAATGTGATTCTTGGAGCGAATCAGGATAATATATTAAAAATCATTGCAAGCAAAAGGTCCATATAGCCAAAACTAAGGTTTTCCCAGTAATAATCTACAACTGTAAGACTGTGTCTTGAAAATCACTGGTGTCAGAGGAAAACTAAATAATCATAAATTTTGACATATACTGCAAAGACAGGATTCATTACAGTAGTTAGTTATGCTGGAAAAGATTGAAAGCAAAAGAAGAACCTGGTCAAAGAGGTTATGATGCATAGACACCATCAATAATGCGTCGAATAGGAAATTGCAAGCGCTTAAAGAATCAGTTGATGACAGTCATTTCCAGTGCTAAAATTCTTGGGGTCAAAAAGAATAAGATTTTACTAAATGACTGAACAACAACTAAATATATAGTCTTGAACTAACAAACAAACAAATCACAGCCACAAGCATATAAATTCAATAAGTACAAAATGCATTTGAAAACTGAATATACAAACAAAATTACTCTTATAGATATAATGTAAAAATAAAAGGTTGATTAGACAGATGATTTACAGCCTGAATTATCTATTAGCTAGACTCAACCTTAATTTCTTTTAAAGAAAGTTGATACATTACCCTAACTCTCTCTTTGGCTTCCAAGACCAAAATATAATTTTCAGAGTTTTAAAGACAATAGCTCTTTCTACAAGTATCCATTATCAGGAAGAACCACTAAATGGCTCTGTAACAGAAAATGCTGTAACTAAATGAATTAAGGTTCTCCCTCTCTGTCTCTGTTTATTTGAGTCCAAGATAGGTTCAGAGGTAAGTACTAGGCTAGCTGCTCTTGAGGGCCATTTTAAGCTTAGCCAATTTCCTATCCAAAGGTAAGAATCAAGCCTCATACCTTAACCATTATACCAATCCCAAACTCAAAAATGCTCTACTCGTATTAAAATTAAATCACCCTAGATGGGGCTAGAACCTACAATCTCTGGCTTAGTAGACCGATACCTTATCCATTATGGCCCTGTAACCTGACTAAATGCTGCCATCTAGTGTTGAGCTTGAACCCATGACCCTCACTAAGAGTCTTATGTTCTACTAAAAGAGCTAACCAGGCTATGTATGTAAGATGCACAGAATAACATTATTTTCCCAGTAAAAGCTTGTTTCCATTTCAGAGTTCTTGTTTTACTGAATTTGAACTATTCATCCCAGAATAAAATAGAATTTTTATAACAATGATAAAGTTTAATCCATCAGAGCCAGTTAGCTTCTCATCACCCTAATGCTGACCAACTCGGAGAAAGAGGTTCACATGATTTTATCTGGAAACTAACAATAAAGAAACAATGAAATCGGAGTAAATACACTTTTATGTACAATGAATTGTGAAACTGAGGCCATATACAGTTACCTTTCACTTGCAGAGGGCCAGAGTGTTACACGAGTCAGTAATTAACAAACTCAATGAACATTTTGTGCTAGAAGGAAACATGAAAGTGTTCACTTCCACAGATGTTTAAAAGCAAAGGGTGACTATGCTGAAGCGCCTGTACGGTGATTCTAAGAAATGGCAGAAACTCAATGGTTTAATGGTACAAAAGGCAAGCAAATAAGGGGCAGAACTGTTAGAAAAAGCAGTACAAATTACCAGGCAGGTAGAATTAGTAAAAAAGGCAGAATAATAATTTAAACATGATAAATGATGTGTATGAGATAAAATGCAAAGTTAATGGCACATTTTATAAGTGGCGTGATTCTATTCCAGCTAAATAACTGTTTGAGAAGCAGCTTGAGAGTAAGTCTGGAAAATGTACAAGGTGTGACCATTACCTTAACGAGTGAGAAGTATGCTGTACATGGGAGGGTCTAAGAGGTATGAGAAACTGGGCCATTCTGCAGTTGCTTGAAAGACTGAGTTGATTGAAGAGATAACTTCTGAAAATGAAACAAAAAATAATCTGCAGGAAGCATTTTTCTTAGGCTCAGTCACTACCTTTTCTGATGTTAAAGCAGACTGTCAAGTTAAAGTTTCTATTCGTGGGACTCTAGTGAGTTTCAAGATTGATGCAATGGACAATGACACTGTGGCATCAAATTCTGCAGATAGACGTTTCTCAGAGCATCTTGCAATTGCATAAAGATTGAAATTCATAGCCCTGGAGAAAAAAACAAGTGCATTGGAAGAGGTCTGTTTATGTCTATGTGTAAGGCGGACACATCTGAATTTTAGGTTTACATAATAGATACGCCATTCATAAACAATCTACTCAGGAGAGCTGTGACATCAAAAATGGGCTTAATTGCCAGAAGAAATGAAGGGACTATAGATACGTTTGGTTCAGATGGCCTGCTTGATTGTGCCTTGATTGCTTCATATGCCTTGACCACACCCAGGAGTGTGCCATGAACGGCTAGCCTTCCTATTATTGAAAGTGTAACAGAACCAGTAAGAGTTGTGTTCTCCCATAGTATCAGCAATTGAAAAGTTGAAAAGAATGATTGAGTATAAATATAGATATATTAATTTAAAGAAACTTAACGTTGCAATTGTGCATGAGAATTTTATTCTGCCTAAAGTAGAAGATATAGCACCAAAGCTTGTTAATGCTAATGTATTTTCTGTGCTTGATGCTGTCTCTGAATTCTAGCAAATACTTGTAGATAAAGCCAAAAGATAATAATCTTCAACACCACTATGTGAAGGATCTGCTTTAAAAGGCTACCATTTTGAATAAATACAGTGCCTAAAACTTTCACTGTAAAATGACTGATTTACTAAAGGGTCTAGATAATATTGTTGTTGCTATGGGTAACATCCTAGTTTTTAAAATACATGATTCGAGGTTATAGGCAGTGTCGCAGATTATTAAAAATTCTTATTTAAAATTAAGGCAATCTAATACTGCTTTAGTAAAACAGAGCTCCAGTACTTCAGGCACAATAAAGGGGTGGCTCGTGCTATCGAACTGCAGGACTGCAGCCCCCCAGCTGTAAAAAGAAAGAAAAAGAATTAAAAAATAAAATAAAATAATTAGTATACTATTGTATACTGTCTGCTTAGCTGCGAGTCTGAATGACTCGCTGTTAAAGTCCTGGAACTTGAACTGTGCATGCGTACTCGGAGAGGGTTTAAAAAATAGTTCCTGTAAATCTGGACTGCTGTTAAACCAATCCAGATTAAGAAGAGAAGCTATCACTGTACAGATGCCCAGAAGTCTATACAGTTTGTAACCAAAGTAAATTGGAAGGGGATCAGACTGCCACATCTGCAGTCACGTATGTGACGTGGGTGGCTGGATGGCTCCTGATTGGTTCTCAACTCTCGGTCTCTTCCCATGCTTTGCATGCTGGGAAAAAGAGTGCAAGAAACAGTCAGCAGCAGTACTTCTTTAGTTTGGAGGAATTCATTCGATTGATCGGACACTAGTGACTGACAGGCAGCAGAGCAGTGCACCTTGTTTGACCTGGCTGTGATGTTGGATAGAAAGATGAAAGAGGCGAGTGCTTCTACTGAAAAGGAAGGAGGAAAGGAAGGAACTGAATAAATTATTGCAGGTAAGGTTAGGTTAGTGAAGGTGAAGGATGAAAAAAGTTAAGTTGTAGTATTTCTTAAGCTGTACTTAGTCGGTAGCTTGCTTACATAATTATTATATCAATTAAAACTGTCTTTCTTGAGTCTTAAGATGGCAAAGTTCTAAATTACTGATATTCAGATCCCCCCTGTGTGTGTGTGTGTGTGTGTGTGTGTGTGTGTGTGTGTGTGTGTGTGTGTGTGTGTGTGTGTGTGTGTGTGTGTGTGTGTGTGTGTGTGTGTGTGTGTGTGTGTGTGTGTGTGTGTGTGTGTGTGCCGAATAACACTATTATTATACTATATATGGTTATGTTTTTGTACACTCCTTACGTATTTTTGCTGAGAGGGATATACATTTGTGGAATTTGATTTAACTAGATCAAATTTGTATTTTGTTCCTATATGAATGTAATATACACCCTGATTACTAAGTGGTTATGTAAAAAATGTTTTTACATTATATATTTTTTATTTATATGTTATGTATTTCATTAGAAATAATTTAGGTTTAATTAATAATATGTGATAGCACCTTGTATATACTTTGACATTAATTTTGGGGTTGGACCATACCATTGTTTGCTATTGGTTGGTGTCATGTATAAATAATCATGAGTTTGGTTATGAAATTATATGTTATTTTCACTGAAGAAGGCTGCCAAGCCGAAACCAGTTTGAAACTTTACCTATTTTACAGGGCAATTCTTGTTCTGTGTTTATCTTCTATGTAATAAAAGTATTTAGACTGTCTATGCTGGCCTCTTGTGTTCACTTATACATTGGTTTGTCCAAGCATACCGTACTGGCGAGGAGTGGAGTTCGTTTAGTTCAGTTGGACCTCGCTGTTGGATTGCAGTCTACACTGACGGTAATAGAGGATTTTTCCCCTGGAAACATTATCATCAACCGGTCTCTTTGGATGGCTAACCCTTGTAAAGTGTTTTTTCGTTATTACATATAACCATGGATTACTGGGTTTTCTTCAATGTATTGAACTCTCGGCAAATCTAAGGAATGCTGGCAAATATTTTTTAAGGTACTGTGACTATCATAGAGTTGTGGTGTGCTATTGCGATTTGGAGATCATTATGCTCTATGGGGGCTTTCATCGATACACAATATTCTAGGAAATCTGTATGGTGTTGGCGAATATAGCCTAAGGTACTGTTGGTCAAATTCAGCTAATGTGTTGTGCTTATGTGTTTGGGAACTACTACGCTCTATCAGGACATTCATCGATACAACATTTCAGTGAATCATGTATTTCAGATACTGTGGGACTGTTATAGGTATTATCGTTTTGTTTCCTACAATTTGGTGCTATTTTACTCGAGGAGTGGAAAACGCGGACATTGAAATACTTTTCTATAAAACTTTTAAGAATGCCAACTGCTTTTATCTAAGGGGCGGCCATTTTGTATTGACAAGCTTGGGACTTTTTACTGATACCAAAACAGGGTCCTTTTTTTCTCAAAATAGATTTTGTAAATGTTTGGATCAATACGTATGTTTAGACGATGATTACTACTATATATTTGGTCACAATGTAGTACATTCCAACTTTTTGTCTATTGTATTGCCTACAACTTATGAGCTCTTATTGAGCACAGTATGGTTTTGAACTTGTATAATTGAGCACAACAAATGAACGGTTTAGGGTTAGCTTAATCTCTTTGACTTCTTTGCTAGTAGCAGAGTATATTAGGCTTGAATTGTACTAATTATCATAAGCAGATAGTGTCTTTTGTATCTTGTCTATACTAATAAGTCATATGAAATAACGAGATTCCTACAAATGACTATGGCCAAGCATATAGTGTGATTACTTAAGGTCTATAGGTTTTATATGTAATATGATTAAGTGCGTACTGAATATCGTGTATTTTTCATTTTAAACAACAAATAACATATCAGCTTTGGTGTTTGAACTACACTGTATTGGGAGTGTGCCTTTGTTATAACATACTCAATTTTAGGAAGGCATAAATCTTTTCAGCTATGCACATTTATTAGGAACTATAACAAGTTTCTAATTCTGTTATGTACAGTATAATTATAATTTAGGGAAGAATTCATTCATATCATTTACTTGATAGCTTCTAATAATATAAGATTCAAATTATACTAGTATAAGGCCTTGTTTATGATTATATTACTTTACATATAGACCTTATAATCACATATTGAACTTTTGTGGTTACAATTGAGAGTGTAGGATAATCTCTGATTATTCGGATAAATGTAGGTTGCTTTGACATTTTTTATGGTACATATTATATTATATACTGAATTGCTAAGTACTTTTTGTGGTCACAACTGTAGGAAGAGCACTACTTTGGGTCATACAGCCATATGCATGTTCTTTAGGAATATATTTCAGGTTAAAATCTATGGCTAGAAGTAATAATTCCCTCTTTCGATATAACATTGATAACAATGGGATAACTGAGGAGCTACTGCCCAGGACTACAAATATAAATATATTCAATTTATTATTGCACATAGATGAGTGGTCATTTGCATTATATGATTCCTTAGATATTTAATATGTGTCATGAACACACAATTATGTCACATTTAGTTTATATATCATAGTGCCATTACCTTACAGGACAAATAAGGATTAGTTAACTTAATACTTATTTAGTATTCATTATTATACATTCAGTGTAGTCTGAATGTAGAGGCAAACAATTCCTTTGTTCTGAACATCTATTTTTTGAATACATATGTTTGTAAGCTATGACCATAGAATACTCAAACCTTTGAGTGTCTAATTGATGTATGACACTCATGTTTTTTATACCAACAAAATTGTGTGGTGTTTCTGATATTTTTTGAGATTTTCTGGTTCTGGCCTAATATTCATATCTAAATACATCTTTTAGCTTGGCTAATTCAGGCACATTGGACATCTTAGAACTTGGCTATTAATAATATAAGTGTTTAGCTTGTTTCTTTGGACAGTCTGACCAATCACCATTTGTTTTCAACAAACTTGGATCCCAACCATGGATTTAGACACTATACTCGATGGGTTATGTGCTGATCGAGACGATATTGGTGTGTTTGGTGTTGAACAGGTCTCAAGAAATAACTCTAATAATATTAATCTTAATACATCAGATGGATGTGAAGTGGCCTTCCAAAACCTTGGTAAGGGCTTAAAAAGCTTAAGGGCCAACATTTGACACTTAAGGCTATTTCGAGCATACATTCACAAAAATATGGCACCTCGTGGCCTTAGAATCAGACTTCGACCTATGGTTAGTAGATCTGAGGAGAGACTAACCACAAAATTTAATCAAGCATTGCAAGAAGGGTCCATGAACTCTGTCAAAATTTTGGCCTCATATTATGAAAGAGCTATTGATGCTAATATATCTGAGGTCAAAAGCATTAGTGCAGAATGCAAGCAATACCATTCACTTCCCATGTATGAAATCGCTGTGGCAAGGCTGTCCAAGGAACTAGCTTCATTTGAAAAGTTAACTAAGGATAGGAAAATTAAAAAATTCAATAGAGATATCATGGACTACAAAAGGGGACATCCTTTTGATATCCAGAGATCTGTTAGATTTGATGATACCTACTCTGGACCAGCTAGGGGCAGAACCAGAAAAAGACCCAGATCTATTCTTAAACACCCTAACAAATCCTTTACCAGTACCTCAGAGGAGGAGTCCTCTTATACTGACAGTGAGAATGCACTAACACATGAATCACCAATGCGAAAAAGGTCCAACTCAACCATCCCTTTAGGCAAGGGGGAAAGTGGCGCGGTGACCGCAAACATAAGCAGAGGAATTGGTACAGAATCAATGGAGGGGCTGATAACAACCTTACTCAGACAATAGAACCTAAGTATCAAAATGTATTAAATTTGTCTGATATTGTTTTAACCAATGAACAACAAAAGTTACTAAATAAAGGATTGGGTTTTGTACAAAGCTTTTTTTGTGATGAATATAATACTGTATCAGATGTCATGAAGTTCTGTCGTAACCTTAACCTGAAAATATTTTTTTCAGATCAAAACTCATCAATCTCTCAAAGAACTGCTGACTTCCAATTTCATAAATTCCAATTTCAACCACCAATGAACAAACATGTGGCTATATTCCAACAGTCTGTTCTACGTGACTTACATTTTCCCCACTCAGAATCACATATTATGAAGGAGAATATCAGTATGCCTGAAAAAATGGCCCTAGCTGAACTGAAAAATAATCACAATATAGTAATACTACCAGCTGATAAGGGTGGGGCTGTTGTGATTCTTAATATGAACTATTACATCAATGAAGGTATGGAACAACTGTCAGATACCAAATGCTGCATATGGGTATAGATCCCACCTGTAATTTTAAAAAAGAAATCGATTCATTTCTTAACTTGGCAGTTGAAGAAGGCATTATTACCCCAAAAACAGCTCAACATCTTACAGTGACAGACCCACAAAAGCAAATTCTGTACCTACTTCCGAAAATTCATAAATCTATTTCTAAACCACCAGGCAGACTGATTGTTGCAGGTATTGGTTCACTTACAGAACCATTTTCTGTGTTTTTGACAGTACACTTAAAACCATTACTGAAAGAAGTCAGGGCTAGAATACAAGACACAACCCAATTTTTACAAATTATACAGGATACCCAATTGGAACCACATTGGCTCATGTTTACATTGGATGTAAAGTCCCTATATACTAGCATACCACATTGGGCGGGGTTGCAGGCATTACAATACTGGTTAGAGAAGACCAATCTCTATTCACCTGGCTTCAACATACTTATTATTTGTATGGCAGAACATGTGCTCAATAAGAACGTCTTTTATTTTCAAGGGGTATGTTACTGGCAACTACGAGGTACTGCCAAGGGGGCATCTTTTGCCCCCATCTACGCCGATTTATTTATGGCATATCTTGAGGAATGCCTTATATACAATCCACTACACAACATATAGTTGGTGGAAATTGATATATGGCGTAGATACCTGGACCACTGTTGGATGGTGTGGCGTGCTGATTCCACATATCAATATGAATTTGTTGAGTATCTCAATGGTAACATTTGGGGTATACAGTTTACAATAACGTTTGATTCACAAACCATTGATTTTTTGGATGTAACAGTCTACAGAAATCATGATCATACACTGAATACCAAAATTCACAGGAAATATCCACAATATAATACTCTATTACATGCATCCAGCATGCATCCACGCCACACCATCCGCAACATACCAAAATCTCAGTTTCTCAGGATCAAACATATCAGTTCCTCTAGATTGGATTTTGAAGAAGCTAAGGCAGACCTTCAGAATAGATTCTTGGAGAGAGGATATCATCCCCATGATATCCATTCAGCCAGTACATGGTCAGACAAACAAGACAGGAAATCACTACTTAAATATAGGGAACAATCACAAACAACACAAAAATCCACACTTAGATTCGTGACCACATATGGTAGAAATCATAATGTCATCAGGAATATTCTGGATGATAATTGGAACACTGTATTGGCTAATAACCATCTCAGAGAAATATTAGGATCTAAATGCCAGTTTTCGTACAGACGGGGTAGAACCCTAGGAGCCTTATTTTCGCACTACAAACACAAAGAGAGTGGAGGGGCCAAGTACAAACAGCTGACCATATCTGGGGATCAACTCTTGGGCACATTCCCATGTGGCCACTGTACATCTTGCAATCAAGTCAGTAAGTTAAAACAATTCACCAGTGCAAATACGAGCAGAGTTTTTGACCTTAGCGTTTTTGGTAACTGCTCTAGCACTTGGGTAATATATCTGGCCACATGTCAATGTTCAGCATTCTATGTAGGACAAACATCACGTTCATTAAGAATTAGGATGGGTGAACATAAGTGTGATATTAGGAATAAGAAAGACACCAATGCTCTATACAGACACACCATTAAACACCCAAAAGCCAAATTCATGTTTATTATCATTGATAAAATTACTGGAGACAGGAGCAACCTACAAGGTTGGCACAGCATTCTTAGCCATAAGGAAAAATATTGGATCATTCACCTAGGGGCTCTTTTTCCACTAGGACTTAATGACCATTTATAATATTTAATACCTGGGTATACACTGGAAACAGTATGACTAGGATGGAGTTATCCTGATGAAATAAATTAAAATAGTTAGATTAGTATCTAACATATGGTGCTACCAATAGATATTATGTAATCCGGTGATACCACGGTGAATCTATTTAACATTTGTTGCTCCTTTATGAATAACAGATACTAGACTATGTTAATGTCTTTGCAATATGTTATATACCAATTTAGGGACAACATTAATCATTTTGTATACATTGTTGTTATGATATACATTGATTGTATGTATGTACTTTTGGACTATATAAGATTTTTGATGAATATGTCCCCTATGCTTATCACAACAACATGTCTAGTTATTCATCTCCATGGTGCTAATGTAATCTACATACACTTTGGTAAATATTGGTAAATATAGATTATATACTCAAATGTATATATATATATATATATATATATATATATATATATATATATATATAAGTTTTATATATACAAACATGTTTGGTTTTTGTAGTATTTTTGTAGTATTTTGGTCTTCTCACACATGCATGACAGATATGTGAAATATACATTATTATGTCCATATATTGAATATTTGCCGAATAACACTATTATTATATTATATATGGTTGTTATGTTTTTGTACACTCCTTATGTATTTTTGCTGAGAGGGATATACATTTGTGGAATTTGATTTAACTAGGTCAAATTTGTATTTTGTTCCTATATGACTGTAATATACACCCTGGTTACTAAGTGGTTATGTAAAAAATTTTTTTACATTATATATTTTTTATTTATATGTTATGTATTTCATTAGAAATAATTTAGGTTTAATTAATAATATGTGATAGCACCTTGTATATACTTTGACATTAATTTTGGGGTTGGACCATACCATTGTTTGCTATTGGTTGGTGTCATGTATAAATAATCATGAGTTTGGTTATGAAATTATATGTTATTTTCACTGAAGAAGGCTGCCAAGCCGAAACCAGTTTGAAACTTTACCTATTTTACAGGGCAATTCTTGTTCTGTGTTTATCTTCTATGTAATAAAAGTATTTAGACTGTCTATGCTGGCCTCTTGTGTTCACTTACACATTGGTTTGTCCGAGCATACCGTACTGGTGAGGAGTGGAGTTCGTTTGGCATTAACAATACCAGTCTTTCACCATTGTCTGTTCCTGCACCTCTTCATTCTCCTCGAATGTTTATTGATTATCTGATGAGCTCAGATATGCCCCCTCCCAGTTCTCTGTTGGATGTGTTCGATTAGGAACCAGTTAAATCAACTGTCTACAAGCACACATTTTTTTGTTACTGAATATTTTCACTGATTGAGTCTGAATGCTACTGAAAGTGATGAAGCCAGATTGAAGCAATCATTTCTCTTAGATTTTTGTTTTTTTTTTGGTGGGGGTACTTATTGTCCACACCTAGGCAGCTAAGTTTGTTGTGCAGCATTTATGCCACACGATTCTCCCAGCTGAACTATACCTCTCAACTGTCCAGACTTTCACAGAATGAATAGATTTTTGCATCTTATTTTTGGTTTGTTCCTCATAAAATTTGTGTTTTTTTCTGGCAAATCATTTATGAATGAAATCATTAAATAATGAGAAACATTGAATTTCAGACTTCATACCCTTCAGAAAAATGCATGCTAAAGCAAGACCTGTTATTCTATCAACTAAGTTTATACAAGAGCAATTTTTAGTACTGCTTGTTTGTTCCCCCAATATATTTGGCCTTGTCCAGATTTCCTGCGTTGAGGTTGAGAGGTACATGCAAATAAATCGCTTAATAGAATTAGGTATATCCAGACCTCTCAAATGTTCCCAATTTGGGCTCAGAATGTTGTTCTCCCCTAATAACCCCTCTGCGAAATGGCAATTTTGGAAGAAAACGTGAAAGGTTTACAATTAATAAATAATTGCAATGATCAGAGTTATAGATTACATTTATTTCAGAAATGCATATAGATTCTCTTATTTTATCAGCTGCTCAACTTAACAGTACTAATATTAAAAAAGTGTCCTTTCTTTGACAAGTTCCCATCTGTATTATGTGGCTATTTTATATTTTATATATTTGCATCACATTTTTGGTCCATTTTTCATAAAATTGTGGTTTTCTGGCAAATTAGTGGCAAATCATTAAAGATTAAAGTTAGAAAATATGACAGACATTTGAGTTTCAGATTTTATACCCTTCAGAAAATCCATACAAATGCAAGATCTATTATTCTATTATCTTTCTAAGTTTATAAGAGCAATATTTAAAAATTGTCCTTATTTTTGGGCCTTTGTCCCACTTCTATTTATGGCTTTGTCCAGATTTCTTGCTCTGTGGTTGAGAGGTATGACAAATGTGTCAGTGCAGTCACCGTCAGCCAGAGACATTTCAAATTGTTACATACTTGTTGCACCCTGGTTCTGGACTTGCCCATGCAAGGCAAGGAGAAGTTATGCAGTGTAAGTGTGCAGAGTATCTCCCCCATCCAAGGTAGACACAAGTACTACACTGGTTTTTCATCTATCCTTGATTTTGCTGATTGTTCTGTTTTTTTGTCATATTTTTATACTGTTGATTTATGCTTCTTATTATTCAGAAAATGCATGTTGATGCAGTGCCTGTTGCTCTGTGTTTAAGTAGCAATTCTTTAATGACCACCAGGTAAGCTTTTCTGAGATTGCAAGATTCAAGTAAGCTTTAATAAGCATATTATTAAAGAACTATCAATATTGAATGCCCTTTTGTTGTTGCCATGCAGAGAATATTTACGTAACTAGATAACATATAAGCCTTAGGTATTGAAATGCATATGACAGTATTTGTAATAAAGGACAGGATTACAGTATTTTCAGAAGCTCATCACATTTGTTGGAGACTTGCAGTCATCTTTGCAGGTTTTACCCATAAACTAAACAGAATGCCAGTCTATCATATGTGTTCCATAACCTGTGCAGTAATCCTTTAAACAATTTATCTTGAGCTTGTTTCTTGTTTGCTGTTCATTTTTTACTTTGATCATGTTTTCCCCATGAAAACAAGTAGATAGTTGTTGTCAGGCAGCAGGTCTTTTTTGGAGAAGAAGCATTTTTACAAGTGGGGGTATCACAGAGATTGCTACTTTCAGCATGTTACATGGTAGTTTTATAAAGCTGAATATAAATTATAATTAGAACTGCAGTGCAAGGAGAAGTGGTTTGAGTTGAGTGCTTCTTGTTTTTCTTATACTTGATTTTGACTGGCATTCCAGTAATGTATTTAAAAAGTAATTTACTTTTTCATGCCTCACAACCTTTTGTTTCCATCTAGATATTAAGTAAGCTGTCATGCAGCCAATGCATTGAAATATTTTTTTTTCTTCTCCACTTAATTTTGTCTTGATTGGACTCTCATAATGACTGTTTGGCATCCAGGGCAGTGTATTTAATTAGGGTCCCTTTCTAGATGGCCGCACCCCTTCCTGTTGGCCCCACAAATTCAGCTATCTCCTGCAGCCCCCCTTTGATTTGAAGTCACCAGCTGCCACTGTATTTAACCATATGCTTTTTTAGGATCAGTCCAGAGTGTTGATTGCATGACACATCAGTTGTGTATCAGCTTCACAATTTTGAGGAATGGGATTTTTCTCTAAAAGGTTGGAGATGTGAAGATAAGTTGGAAAAAACTGCTAGCTGTTTGCATATGTCATCTATATGTAAAATAGCCATTGCTATTTTAAGTCTGATGTATGGTGTTGCCCTTTTGAGAATGTGCATACAGCATAATGCATTGTAGCTTCTAAGCTGGAGTCACTTAGGTGTGAGATGCTCATGTGTTAACATTTGCTGATATCAAGCTTCCATATTGTTGTAATAGTTACCTGTCTGATTAAACTGATGGTGAATCCTGACATTTCTTAACTCACCCAATGAATATAATGATTGCTGCATGCTCTGCCAAACATACTGTTATGTTGTATGAACTCGGAGTTATTAATTAGGGATAGAGGGAGTGCAGATGCCTGTGTACTAGGCAGAGAGACAAGTCCCACCCCAAACTAAAGAAATATTAGTAAGTTTCCCTTATGGGCTTCCAACTGTGTCCACACTTATTTTAATGTATTAGGCTGGGATGAGGTGATCTATACTCATCATATATGTACTATAAATAATCATCCAGTGCTATTCAATCATCTAGTGCTTGTGAATACAACTCAAAAGATTTCCATTTTGTACTCTGGTAAAGTCAGTAAGATGTGAAGAAATTTCCAGTGTAGGGATCTAAAAATAATAGCAATTTCAAATGCCAAGGTACAAAAGAACTCAAATGACAACCTGTGAACTCATACCCTGCAGGATGCAATCTGTGGGATCCAAGAACTTATTCTTGCTAGATGGGTAAGGTGTAGGTCCCAGAACTCTTACAGGTTGTAAGAGAGAGTGAAACAATTAGTTCTGAAGTCAGTATAATTTCAGTGGAGTAGAACAACAATAGAAGATGGTAATAGTCACAATATGGATAAGTAAAATGTATTTTCAGTCTCTAAGAGGATTTTGCGGAAAATGTGGACGTCTGTGTTTTATTTTCTCATTTTGAAGATCGTTATAAGTTTTCTGTACATATACCTGGAGCTGCCTCTTCTACTGTGCTTCTGATGTCCCAATGGAGGTCGATCAGTCACATTGCCATAAAGACCAGTGTGCATTTCAACACATATCACTTCTGATAAAGTACTGCAATACACACTTTGGTTACCAAAGTATTGATAAATGTTTTCTGCTAATAAATGATTTATTTTCCCATATATCCTTCACACACATCAGAGTACGTGACAAGATCGACTTACTACAAATTCTGCTGTGACAGGATCAAGCCCACATAATGTAAACTTCATTATATTGATGGACTGGAAAATCAGGAGAACAGAAAATAATCAACAATGTCTTTTGCAGGGAGGGCAAGCTACCCTACACCTTCACACCCCCTGCTAAGTAAATATGCCAACTCCTGGCTCACACCACAGTGGTGAAAGGGCAAGACTGTAATTGGCTGTAATATGATCTTGCTCAGTAACCTACTGATACCTTACTATGGCCTCTACTATTGATGTTTTGCTTCATTGATATTTTTGCTCAGTCTGCTGCAAGATGACATTCTGGTAAGCTGACCTTTTGATGAAGTATTGAACTTTGTTAATGGAGATCGCCATACAGTGTGGAATGGGAACTTTGCCATTCTGTTCTCTGAAATAAGATCTTGGAGTTGGTATATTTAAGTTGCAGGGGGTGTGGGGAGTGCAGGGGGAAGGCCCCCTGCAAAAATGTGAAAGAACTTTTCACGTTTTAGTTTTTTTTTTTTTTTGTAGGTTTGATATTTCGGCACTTTAATCATCTGGTCTTCCATGATCCGAGGTTTGATTTTCTGAAATCTCTATCTTTCATAGTGAATATATATATATATATATATATATATATATATATATATATATATATATATATATCTGTGTGTGTGTGTGTGTGTGTGTGTGTGTGTGTGTTTGTGTGTACATGCATATACTGTATATATACAGAGAAAGACAGAATTTTTTTTTTATTTTCTGCTGATGTGCTCTCTGTATCAGAGACGAGAACACTAAACTAGAAAAAGACATGAAGTAATGCAAATATGTTACACTCCCTGGACGTTTTAGCCTCTGGGCACAATGGTTTAGAAATCCGTCAGTGTTGCTGATTCAAGATTTTTAATTTAATTCTGCATAATCTTTTTATTTTATTTTAGTACTGTGTTGAAAACTCAGCAGATCATCAGACTGTACTTCAAATATCAAAACTCTTGCCATCTAGCATAGAAGTACAAAACTGAAATAGCCAAATAATTTTTTTAATTCATTTAGTGGTTCAAAAATGAAAGAGTATAGTTGTGTTGGCTCTTCTTCAGGGTCAAAACAGCAGAAGAAAACAGTAATTCAAGTGGAATCAACACTCTTAAGTCACAACTGAGATTGAAAAGGTAACACTGTCAACACATACATTATTCTCCCAGCTTTAAACAGATTGAGGCAAAAGATTTCTAGGTTTGCCACATATGTGTTAAAAGAGAGAACTATGCCCTTGTTGTGGAAACTGGGAAAGCATTGTATGTGTGATGGTAGCAGGATATATGTGGCTCAGGATTATAGTGCACAGAACTGCAGGAAGTATAGTCACTTTATAGCAGCAGTGCAGTACTGTAGTGCATGGAAACTGAAGTTTAAACTCGATTATCCAGATCACTTATGAGTGGTTGTGTTATGTGTTTATCATGAGGAAGTAATGGGGGAGTATAGTGAGTGATAAGGAGAGGGGAAGAGTTAGGAAATTAGGAGAAAAACTAGTCTGTTATGCTAGCATGGTGCAGGAGTAGACCCACATGTCTTTTAAATGTCCCTTGTCTCCAATATTCCTCCCATATGTATTTAATGCTGCCAATAATCCCAGACATTAGAGATTTGTTTTTCCTATTAATCACATACTGCAATATGATATTGGAACATGTTGCTCTAAATTGAAAATTTCTTGTTGATGTTGTCTAGTGTTCCTTCTGGCATTGTCTGAAAGTCTTAAATATGGTAATTTAAGGGTATGTCGTCATTCACCCACAGACACCCCCCTTCACTCTCAACTGTCCTTGATTTTTACAGAATGCTCCTGATTTTGCTTCTTACACCTACTCTATGTTTTGTAACTCATGGAATATTGCAGTTGGTCAATAATGCCAGACATTACAGTTTCATACATCTTATTTGTCAGAATATGGAGCAGGATCTAAGACTGGTTACTCTTTTAAGTCTCTGTTAGTATATAGGACTAACACCTCCCTTGTTAATGAGCTGATTTCTGTGCCAAGAGTATAGAATTCATATCTTTTTTTTAATAGTTAGGGTAATACAAAACAGTGTCCAGGATGTCTAGCACCCCCCCCCCCCAGTAAATCTTACATGTTTAGTGCTGCAAAACCTGTTGTTCAATTAACATTTTAAGTGATAGGAGTGATATTAAAGACTTACTTTGGTCTCTAGTATTCCCTTCCTATGTATTTTATGTCGCAAAACCTTATAATATGAAATGTTTCCACACGCACACACACACACACACACACACACACACACACACATACACACACACACACACACACACACACGAGACCATTCATCCCTCTTCACAAACTCACACATGCAGCCACCCACATACACACACTTACATGTGCACATATCCCACTACCTGTCCATTAAACTTTCCAGCAGTTACCTCTAAAGTGATTTACCATGCTAACTTGCATAGCTGAGTGATTCTCTGAATTATTCAGCTAAATAAATGCCTTACTGCAGTCATTTCTGAGGCAGAGTACTTGCCTAATTAGCCACTCCCTTGGAAGGCCTCATTATCATGTAGCATGGCCATGGAGAAGGCCCACCATTAGTGATTGTATGGGCTGTGAGAATCACTGCAGAGGGCCTGACACTCATCTGGAAAATGCTACCACCAGCAGGAAAATGGCCATGTTAGGGTGTACAGCTGGTGCTAGCCCTTTCTGAATCCCAGGGATGGTATGCTAGTCTGAAAGAATTGGAATAAATGTCAAAATGTAATATTTGAAATCAATGTTATCAGAAATGAATGTACAAGCATGTCCATGTGTTTGTGAGATAATCCTTTAATTTTCTTTGGAAAGATTCACCAGTACTGAACATTATATTACATTGCCCTTTCAAGATTTTCTCTTGCAACAATCTGTATTTTTGTACTGATAATTCTATGACTTTATGTAGAAAGACCTATTTAAATATATAGTTGCTTTTCTTTGCTCAGTTTGGATGATTTATGCAGAAATGATTCTTTGCATTTGTTGTAAATCATTTGGAGATCTTAATTATTTTCATTCAATATTTGCTTCATAAAATGACTTCACAAAAATGTGAAATAGTGTAAAAATTATCAAGCTTCTCTTTTGCTTTCTTGAGTCAGTCAGTTCCTTGTTCTCAAAAATAGGTAAAGAGTGTGAATCTGTAATGTTCTGGTGGTAGAAGAAAGAACCTTTTCTTTGTACCGATTATAAATAGCACATCAGATTCAAATAAATGAATTTAAAATATGTATGCACTTAAATTTCTCTAGTGCCTTTGACTCTATAGGCCAAACAGCATATTTAATGTGAAGAAGTTTGGCTTTTCAGCACTGGCATCAGTTGTTTTCTAACTGGATGGATGGCAAAGAAAGGTAGTTTGATTATAATAAACTGAAAAGTGTTAACTGAGTATCACAAGGATGCATTCTGGGGCCATACTTGCTCAGTTTATTTATTGTCTTCTAGTCAATGACTCAAATATAGATGCAATTTTTGCAGATAGTACTAAACTGAACAAAATCATTAGGGATGACAATGGTATAGATGGCTTATAGGCAATTTTATATTTACTGTATGACCCAAAGTCAATAAATCAGCATTAATGTTAAAAAATTATTGTCCTGAGTTTTTGAAAACATATGCATCAGTCCACATCTGCTGTTAGTAATAACAAGACAGAAGGAATAGGGAAATTTAAAATGACTATTATCACAATTATTATTATTATTTGTAACTCATAGAACAGATTTAAAAAGAATTGCCTGGATACTTTGTTTTCTTATAGTTTGTAAGCCCACTTTAATCCCCAATAGTTTTATAAGATCAGTAAGAGTTAAATTAGAGTTAGGCAACCTTCTTTGGACAGCATACGAAACAAATAGATTATTTCAAGCTGAGCTGTTGCAGAGGGACATTACTAGGAAAATGTATTATATGAAGAGGTAATAATAATTTTGAGAGGCTTAAGAAACTCAGTATGGCTTCCTAAATTACAGAAGGATGCACAGAAGAACCATAAATGTATACAAAACCCAGCATGAAAAAATAGCTGTTGCTGCTTGGTGATTAATAAGATACTTAGAATCTAAAATCTTATTTAAATAAAAAAAAAAGAACTGCAGACTAAGGAGGGGGGGTCACATCATAGGTAAACAGGAATCTACCTCAAAATATCTACGAATTGAGTTATGCAAGGATAGTAATGAATTAGTCTAAAAAAACTACAATCATATCAATACAATTAAAATCTCTGTGGAAAAATGGAACAAAATAATATTAACATTTGAAGACAGGCTACAGTTAATAGAAATAGTTTTACTGCCTAAGATCCTATACATAGCCTTGGCAATACAACTGTTACCAGAAAGGAATATACTTAAAGAAATAAAATCATGCCTAATAAAATTTTTATGGTTTTCCAAAAGAGAATAGCTTTACTGCATCTTATCATACCATGGAAACAGGGAGGATTAAACCTTCCTGATATAGAAACATATATAAAAGCATCAATATCTAAAATAATCTCAGATTGGACAAGTCCAAATTACTCTGCACATTTTAAAGAATTACTAACTGTAATACCAATAAATGAATTTGATTTACAAAAAAAATTTCAAATAACAGATAAAAATAATTTGCCATGGCAGATATGTATTAGTATGCAATATAACATAACTAAACCCACTAAAACTCATATGATTAATTATGACATTGACTCATTTAGGAAAATTATTAATACAAATATAGCTTTAAAATCTGGTTTGATTTTTTAAACACCATTTATAGTCATGGAAAACTTTCCACATAAAATATATAAACAAATTATTAATTCATGGGAACAGAAAGTGTTTGTTTGTTGGCTCCAATGTATCAAAGAACTAAAAGTTTTAGATATGCAAGTAATAAAAACAACATACACAATTCTACAACAGGAGTGGCTAGCTTTACATAGTATTCTGTCATAGTCACAAGCTTTAAGTAGAATAATTAACAATTCTTCATTTAAAGAAATACCTAAATTTATGAAATACATATATAAAATCATATATAATGACTTTGACATGGGAAACAGTATTTCAAAATTTTACAAAATATTGATAAACTATAAAACAACACCCAAAACCTCATATTGGAAATATATAACAAAAGGCACTCAATACTGTTAACTGAAGATATTAAAAGAAATATCTTATTATCAATAAAATATACATCCTTTACACAACACTGGAAAGTTTTTAATTGGAAATGCTTGTACAGAACATTCTTAACCCGAGACAGAATCAGTAAAATTAGTTCTTCCTTAAAAGGAATATGTTGGAGATGTGAACAAGTACACAATGCAGATTGGAACCACATTTTCTTTGACTGTGTTAAAATTAAGCCATTTTGGAATGGTATTAATAACTTTCTACAAGCTTTATTTAATGAATCACTTTATTTAACTAAAGCTCTTGTATTATTAAATGTGAATGAAGGTCCTCATTTGAATAGGTCAAACATATATTTAGTATGGACTATACTTGCAATTTCAAGGAAGTATATAACAAGAAGATGGAATACAAACACAATACCAACTTTGGAAGACTTCTAGAGCCTACTGAAGACCACAGCATTATTGGAAATTAAAATTAAAGAACTAAGAATTTATCCAAAGCCATTTATCAACAACCCTTGGGGAAAAGTCTTATCGTTGATTGACACTATACAATAATTCATCAGACACTCTGATAATGGATTGGACGTAACTGTATACATTAAGATCTGTTATAGTATCAGGCTAATGTAAATAGTGTACATAGTTATTTAAGATGTTATGTATAAATACTGTGGAATTCATTCAAATGTATTTGAAAAATAAAAAAAAAATTGAGAAAAAAAAAAGAATCTAAATATACACTGAGTAGAATTATTAGAACCATCGATTGGTTCTACTTGAGGGTGGTAGGAAATAGAATGCAAATTAATATAATTTGGGAAAATATAGCAATATAAACAATATGAAGAAAGGAAATGGATGGGCATTATGGAATTAGAGTTAAAAGATCTGGCTTACAGACTCTTAGACATGTACGAATGTCTGATTATGATCTAATCTGATTTAATTGTTTACAATATATCTTGTAAAAGGCAAAACCTATACCACTGTATAGGACAGAACACTGGATGCAATACGTAGCCATAATTCTGGTCTTGATTTTTAAGACTGGACTCTCTTACTAAATTTATCAGTAAAAATCAACAGGAACCTCAACCTAACACTGATTCCAACTATAAACCTAATACTAATCCTAAAATTAACACCAGACATAATGCAACATCAGCCTTGTCTTTAATACTTACCCTGTGGTTAATATTTACCCTAACTTATACCCCGACTATAAACCTAAAGTCGCTGAATTAAAAAAAAACATTACAGTAGTGGCATTCAGGAAATTGACATTTCAATATGAGCAATATCAGCACAAATAAAAATAAGGTGTACTTTTTATATGAAAATGTTTTTGATCACCTGTTCATCATTTATTCTATTTCTGCCTGTGCATGCACTTGGGACCTTTGTTGAAAGGTTATTTTAGGATGTATATTTAACTGATTATTGATACTTCAATTGATCATGAATATTAGTGTTTATTTTTACACAGTCTCAACAAAATTGTTATGCACAAAAATGAAGTCTATAGAAAATCTCAGAAATAATAATAGTGACACTTATACATACCATTGATGCCCATAGTCCATCTTTCCTCATCATCAAAATGAGTATCACCTCCCAATCCTTCTCCTGGTGCAAAAGCATGTGCTAATGTGCCCCGAGGGCCATCAAATGGGTAAGAATCACCATGGTCTGGAAAACATAGTATGAATAAATATATGTATTTTATAGTATACTAAGATACTAAGTGTCATTTAATAGTGAAATAGTTATAGGCCTTTGTTCATACCTCGTACTTCAAATGATACCATGATATCTGCTTCTCCACTGGTCATTTTTGCAAAGTTTAGGGGTGCAGCCTCACTCCAAGCTTTCAATGCCAAGTCTATTGCTGTATCTACATCAGCACGGTGCATAGATGATGTATATTTCTTTATTCTTAAAAATGCAAAAATAATATATAATTATTGTGCAATATATTTTGACAACTTTTTCAAATGTGATTTAAAATTCTGATTTGAACTTTATAGCCAGTAAACAAACTATATATGCTATTGATGAACACCTGCAATCACTGTAAGTAGAGAAATATCATCAGTTAGATAACAAATGATATAGTTTTGTTAAAAAAAAAAAAAATACCACATGCTGACATTTTAAAGGAGTAGCTTCTCCCTACATTTCTCTGCTCTTTGCGTTTCTGTGTTTCTTCATTTATGTCTTCTGTGCCACTTGCTTTGTCTCTAGTCTTGATCTCTTTCACACTCTCTCTCACTCTGTGAATAGGGTCTATATTAGAACATCGAAGCTTCAAAACTTTGAATGTTCTAATGTCGACCGCTATTCAGCAGAAGCTGAAAACATCGAACATACAGAACAGCAAATTTTTTCCTAGGGAAAAAAATTGCTGTTCCAAAACACATACACACAACACAAGCACACCAAACAAACAGCGATCCACATGCATACACCTAAAATCTTACACCTAACCCTACGCTGAACTATACACACACCACTAACTATCCACTTACCTTAACCCAAACCCTAACCCTAAGGTCCGTCACTATCGCACGCTCACCTCACCCGCGCCCTAACCCTAACTCACCTACCCCGCCCTAACCCTCATGTCCACACAATCGCACACTTACCTGACCCGCACCCTAAGCCTAACTCATCTAACACTCCCTAACCCACATGTCCACACAATTGCACACATACCTAACCTGTGCCCTAACCCTAACTCACCTTACCCCACCTTAACCCTCATGTCCACACAATCGCACACATACCTAACCCGCACCCTAATCCTAACTAACCTAACCTGCACTCAATTGCACACTTACCTGAACCCGACCCGTAACTTTCCACCACAGCACTGAAAATACCAAAGCAACAGAAATGGACAACCAAATTCTTTCCCTAGGAAAAAATTCAGTTTTCTTTTGATTCAATATTTTCAGCTTTCGCTGAATAGGGGTCAATATTAGAACAGTTGAAGTTTTGAAACTTCAATGTTCTAATATAGACCCGTGTGAATATGTGTAAATGTGCATCTCTCTTTATTCGTCCGTGTAGTAGCAAAGATTTCTGTGACATTAAGAGAAAAGTCAGTAAATATTTTTCTTGCAAAGTATAAATGCATTTACTGTTTACAAGCCCCCCCCCCACACACACACACACAGGTCAGAAATGCAGAAAGAGAGTCAGGTGGCAACCCTATCAACTAGGTGCACTGATACTGTTCATAAAAATGGTCTTTTATGCTTTGTGTGACATCCTTCCAAAGAGGGATGCATATCTGGTACATGCAGATCCATTGTAAGAGATTCCCACTGACATTGAGTCAATCATTGCATTGTCAGAGAGCAACCATAATATACAGCTGAATTTACTTTAACATACATTTACTATGTGCCCTTGCATTAAGAACAATAAGAAAAGAAAATCAGAAGTATGTAACTGTGTTTAAATGCACACACACACACACACACACACACACACACACACACACACACACACACACACACACACACACACACACACACACACACACACACACATATATATATATATATATATATATATATGTGTGTGTGTGTAAAATATGTCATGTTTTTTGGTTAATGGAATACACATATATATGTGCAAATGGCACTCATTAATTCAATGAAAGTATACACATTTATTTTTGCATGTGTATGTATACAAGTGTGTGTTTTTTGTGTATTTTACATTATCATATCATTATGTACATCTTTGATACGAAATCAAGCATTTATAATGTATATGTACTTATTATTTCATCATTCCAAATAAAGACATGTACGTCTGCCACATTTGTACTAAGTCCTACTGTCAATATAACAACTTGCAAAAATATAAATATGCAAAATATTAACTACTTGCCTGATATCTGTATATAGTTTTGTAATAGTTATAATCATACTGTGATACATTATAGTTTTCTTCTAATAATTATAAACATGCTGTGATGTCTTTGTTTTAACTGTCATTTCTTCTGTGTAATTAGTTGCTCAATGCTTGCTATTTTTTCACCTTTCCATCCCTTGTAGTTAGCTTAGAGCTATAAACAACAAACAACGAGTAAACATTTTCCACTTATGTCTTGTATTCATTTATGTAGTGGAATTGCATCAGTTTTATTTATGATTTGCAGCTGTATCATGAAATATTGTTACAACTGAACTTCAATAAATATAAACCAATATAGATTTACTATTGTCCACAGTCTATTATTAAACTTCAGAATAACTATAGCTATAAGTCCTTCTTTATTTACACATTTGTGTATTATTTCAGGGTTTAATGTATTCTTTCTCCATAAAGTTATAACTTCCCTCCCCTTTTCTTTGTTTTATAATTGGAGCATGCTAGGGTCATGAACTCACTTGGATTCCATATTAAGTTATCATTGCTCTTGAAGTGTGTTTCCTGCAAAAGAATTATTTGAGATCTATTTAAGTTTAGGTATCTTAGTAGATTATTTTTTTTTTATTTAAAAAAAATAAAATAAAATAAAAATAAATAAATAACTGAACTTCAATAAAAGACTGTATGGTCTTTGAGTCTGAGTCACGGCTTAATAACCTACACACCAACTAATAACTAAGTAAATAAATCAATAAATACATAAATAAATAATACCAAAACACAAATCTTCATGTAGTTTAAAACAAGGCCATGAGGTCTTTAATGAGACTTCAAAAGTGCTGGTTAGATGATGAAGTGACATGCATACAAAGTGGGAATTGACCTTACTTGTTAAAGCTGTTACACACGCTCTTATTTATATTTTTATGGGGTAATTATTGATTTAATTCATAGATGTTATGCAGTTAACATTATTATTATATTACTATGTCATTGATCCACTCAGTACAAAGAGCAAGACCTTATTATTGTGTTGGATTACTAATGTGTAAGCACAGCATATTTGTTGACTAGAGCAATTGTCATGCACATTAAACACTTTTTATTAAATGTTTGCTGCCATTGACAAGCAGTGTAGAAACCTTTTGAAGCTGCAGCAACAACAAAGTTGTAGGCACTATCATGAATATTTTTATGAGGTCTATTTAATAACTATATCACTGGACCTAGCACAATTTATTTCTATTAAGCTCTAGTGTAGTATTGCTGCCTCACAGCAAGAGGTTCTCCCATTCGATTCTCGGCTGGAGCGCCTTCTGTGTGGAGTCTGCATGTCCTCCTCATGGTCGAGTGGCATTCGAAAGACATGCGTAGAATGGGTGTGCCTTTGCTGAAGGTTGGGCATCGAGCTGGCACCTCGGCACCCGTAAAAAATCTACTGCCAATCATTAGCGGACCGGAGTTCCGTTGTGGCGACCCCTAACCGGGCAAAGCCGAAAGAAGAACAAACAATAAACCTATCATTAATGACTTTTCTTTACATTTCATGCAAAACAGAACCTTTTTCAATACTGATAAAACATGCTGCTTGGTGTAGCTGTACTGACAGGTGCAGTTTCTGCAGCATAAGGTTACTTCTCTGTGTACAGGTATTTCCAGCTGTCTACTGTCTGTAGGTTGTTTCCCCACGATCAACAGTGCTTGAGAAAGTCATATAATATTTTACTCAGCTATACCTTACTTCACTATATTTTGATTTAATGACATAATTTCCTTTTCAAGCAAAGCTAACTTACTTTGCTTGTTCTTAATAATGTCCAACATCTCCAACCCCGTTTTGTCGAATAGCCCAATAAGTTCACGATAAGCCGTAGTGCCTTTTTCAATGTCCATAGTTAATTTCCATAACCTCAGACCTTTAGGCACTTGTTTCACTGCCAAGGATTTACTGAGGAAAGCATTGTCTAATTGGAGAGCTCTATATTTCCTACAGACAACCTCAAAGTTGTCTATTTGTTTTTTCAGCATTCGCCTGTCATTTCTCCCCTCGTTCAAGTTCGAGAAACTGATTTTAAGCATCCATAGCCAATCCATGATGTCACTTCCTTGGGATGTGCCCCAATGAGCCCCTGCATTGGTGTTGTTTGCCTCTTCCAACAATGGCGTATGCAGAGTAAATAGTTCTGCCTGGGTACCCGCCAAAGTAACCCCAGAACCACTGTTTGCTCCATCCCATGTTCAAAGTGCAGTAAGTCTCTGCACTGAGGCTGTGAGTTCACAAATAGTTGCTTCCATGTAAAATAAATAAATAGAATAAATGAAATGCAGAGTTCCGAGCTGTACTTGGTATAAAATAAAACAAAACCAAACAAAACCCAACCAGGATAAAACTAATAACACATGAAACGAAACAAAGACCAAAAAACGAACTAGAAACTCCACTTTAATGTTGATAAAATGAGAATAAATCCCAATAGCTAAGTGCTTTTGCCAAAATGTGTTGACTACAAACTTATTCAAATTCTTTATTACATTTTAACAGTTGCCATCTGTTCCACTAGCGAAGGAGTATCATTAATGGCCAAATGGTGAAACTATCCCGCTTGGTTAGTGACAACAATACATACCAAAAAGAGTTATATACCCTGATTGGAATGTTCCTAGAAAGGGGTTACCCCTTGAAATTATTACAAAAACTGCAACAAGAGGTTATGAACAAAAGGAACACTGATTTCCCTCCCATATTAGGGAGAGGGGTGTATTTTAACAAACAAAACACAACCCAAACATTCTGAGGTAGTTGCATTGAGGTTTAATTACTTGGCACCTCTGTTGGTGGAAGTGATTAATAGATTTTGGCATACTTGCCTCGATGAACTGACCAAGGTAAAGTTAGGGAGTAAACCCAGGGTCTGGAAGGGTCTACAGCTAAGAGATGGAACTCAGTTATGTACAAATGTGGGGCATGCAAATATTGTAAATACATCAATGATGGACCATATGTTTTGGTACAATGCTATGACCTGTCCCTCCCATGCCGAGGAAGATGCTGTTGCACCACTTCTATGTTAGCGTATATTGCAACGTGTACCACCTGTCAAGGGTTTTATGTGGGCAAAACAGTACGCAGGCTTACAGATAGGATAGCTGAACATCTTAGGGAAATTAAGACCAAAAATGCACATAATGCCTTATTTGTCCACAGTACTGTCTGCACTAACTTTAAGAAATTTATATTTTTTGTGATTGACCATGTTTTTCCTAGTGAGACGGGTGGCGATGATAGACTCAAGGTTGAGAATAAAGAGTATAGATGGCAGGTAAGACTTAATGACACTAGTTTACCAGGCTTGAATTATAGTATATCTATCAATTCAGTTTTAAAACAAAGAGCCTGTGAATTATGACTAAGGAAGCATATTTACATATGTAGGAGACCTTATTACTATGCTACAGAAACAGACAAGTGTAAATAATTCATTATAATTTTTTTATGTATGTTAAGTAAAACATGTGATGACTCAAATCATTTTTATATCCACTTTTAAGGCTTAGTGTTAGTATTGTTCTTATTTACTTATGTTTTTAACAAGTGGAGAACACTGATTGGTTAATAATTTAATGAGTCTCTGTAGTTAATTGTGTGTCTTTAGTTTTCCCATTAACTCTGATGATGCAAACACATTTTGGTGAAAGCAGTTAGTTATTGGCATTTATTCTTGTTTTATCAACATTAAACTGGAGTTTCCAGTTCATTTTTTGGTCTTTGTTTTCTTTCATGTACAATTAATTTGTTGTTCCAGACCACAGACAAGTTGGATGCTCTAGCTGTACTTATAAATCAAGTCCTGTCTGATATCAACGAAATTAAGGGACTAGTCGCAAATAATACAGAAGCGATAAAAGCCTTTACAGCAAATATGGATTTTTTTGCAGTCAGTCTCCACCATGCATACTTCCAATCTTCAGGCCCTTCAGCAATAACTGGATGCCCATGAAAAAAATGCCTAAGCTTAGAGAAGCTCTTGATGACCTGGAAAACCGTCATTGAAGGAATAACTACCAACTCCTAGGATTAAAGCAAAGTATGGAAGGTAAAGATGTGTGGACCTTTTTACAGATGTACCACACTGAAGCATTGAACATCCAGTGCTCAACAACCACAGAACATGCACACAGGGCACTCAGGACTCTGCCGACACAGTCAAAGGATCCACACCATATCATTTTTTAGCTGCTTAATTACGCCGATAAAGAACTTTTACTCAGTAAAGGCAGAGAGAAGAAATCTTTATTACTGTTGGGTCACAGAGTAAGAGTGGTACAAAACTTTTCTCGTTGTGTGTTAGAGAAGTGAAGAAACTTTGTATATATTCAAAAGCTGTGGTATCAGAATAACTTGCCTACCTATTTCTTGTACCCAGCCATGTTGGTGATTGTAGCTAACAACATGAAACATATTTTTTTTACTGCTGATTCTACATCCCTGTTTCCATAACAGCAGCTGAGGGAAACAGCTGTGCCAAACCTTTCAAACTCTTACCACCAGATAATGATGTTAGATTTGACCCTGATGGTGACATTTCTCCTAGGTCTTTTGAGTCATTTAGCAGTATTCCCTAGGTGAGCAGCACAATGTTCATGACATCGGAGCAGAAACCAACATAACCATTTTTTTCTGGGTCCCACTGGTAAAACCTCTGATGGCCCAAAGATCGTACAGCTCAGAAACCACAATCCTTTAAACAGAAATCAGCTTATCCTAAGACATGGTGATCACTTAATGTTTTGATCAGATTCAGGGTATTAAGGGAGTGACCTCACATGTTCTGGTGTTTTTTGGCATGGTAAATCTGCTACTGGAGTGAGTTTTGGAGGGTGCGTTTTTCCTACCCTCCTATTAGGTAACTGTTATCTTGGTTTCTGGCATCTTGGGTATTAACTGTGGCTACACCACTTGAACACACATTCATTTGATATAATTCTAGTAATTTCCTAAGTTTGTATAATAGTTAACACAGTTTTGCTGTAACTATTTTTGTGTTTTTTTAGACATGAATTTTATTAAGGTTCTGTCATTAAACATGCATAGTTTATGTTCCAAGGTAAAGAGTAACACCTTTAACTATTAGATTTAAAAAAAAAACTTAGCAGTGGCATTATCCTAGCTCAGGAATTAAAAGTAAATAAGAAGCATAGGAGATGCTTGGTAACATGGTGGTTAATCGAATACTAGTTAGTCTAGACTCCACTTCCAAGCAGCAGGTAACGATCTTTATTAACCCTCGTCTAGGAAGACAAATTCAGGACCATGCCACTGATAAAGAAGGGAGGTGGATCTTAGTTAAATACTTTTCCTCTGAGGATCCTGTTGTTATAGGATCCATTTGTGGTCCCATCGGAATGCACCTTCTCTTTTTTTTTCTTCTCTAGAGCATTTTAAATCTTTTGAGACACACCATTCTTTTGGAGGCGATTTAAGTCCAGTTTTAAACTTCATGGAAGATCACTCCATCCCTCAGCTGGAATGGCACCTATGCTCCCGAAGCATGATCACAGAGAAAGGGAAAGCTTTGGGCCTTGTAGATTGTTGGAGACTAGAACATCATGATGAACCTAGCTATACGTTCACTACCTCAATACCTCAATAGGAGGAGGTTGTAGTAGAACTGATTCTGTTTTATTCTCTTCTTCTCTGGTCATCCTGATGACAGACATGATTGCAATACCCAGTTTCATCACTGACCATGATGGAGTCAGCTTGTCATTAAACTGGAGTCCATGTCACTTCACTAGTTCTCATTTATAGAGAATTAAGCCTTTAATTCCAATGGATGAATCCAGCAAATTATTTATCAGAAATTAAGTTAATTCATATATTTCCCATACCCTTCACATTCCTTTCCTATCTTTCATTGGTGGTGGTCTTTTACGGTAAATCTTAGAGATAGCTGTTCTTCAGCAAAGGCGAACCTAGTAGGTATTATGGAAGCACAGCTGAAACTTCTAAAGGACCAAGTCCAAGAAGTATTTCTTAGGGTAAAATTGTCAAAGTTTAAGGATAGGGTGGCTCTGCAGAAGTATAGATTAGTGAAATGCCAAATAATACTCTTTTATCTGAAAAGGTGAATCTCTAATTAAAGAGAAGTGGCCCTTCAGGCCTGGAAATATTTGATAAACAGGGCAAACTGTTAGCCTTGCAAATGCCTCAAAAAATCATCAGGCAAGCTATTGGTTAACCTAAATCTCCAAATGGAGAGGTCTTTCCTGAGCTATTGGCCATAAATAAAGAATCATTTACCTTCTTCTCTTCTTTATACTCCCCCCAGTGCCATCAAAATTGCTTATGGAGCCTAATGATGGCGCAGACTAGTTCAGAAAGCTAACCTTCCCTCAAATCACTCAGTAATGAAGTTCTTTTTTAGATCAAGACTTAACTCCACAAGAAATTTTACAAGCACTACAGTATGCCCCCTCAGGGAAAGCCCTAGGGCCTCATGGATTTGGGGCAGATCTTTATAATTTAAGGACACAGCATTTACCAATTCTAATTTCCCTTTTAAAACAATAAAGGACTCAGGGAGTATGCCTACCTCCATGTATGAGTCACATATCATAGTTATACCCAAACCAGGTAAGGACCACTGACTAGTTGCCAACTACAGACCCATCTCCTTGATTAACACAGAGGCTAAATTAGATGCTAAAATTTTAGTGTATAGATTGAATAGCCTCCTACCTCCTCTTATACATACCATGCAAGCAGGCTTTGTCAAAAATAGATCTACTACTGACCACTTTTAGACCCTTTTGCAATGTCTATAAGCAGGTGAATGTTAAAACCAACATGCAGTGGTGGTGCTGGTTGACTTTGAAAAAGCTTTTCACTCTACCAAGTAGGATTTTTGTGGTGTCCTAAACATTGGCTTTCCTATGTCTTTTATCAAGTGTGTCAAAGCACGCTATTAGTCTCCCTTTTTAACAGTCATGTTGGACTTGATAATATCACAGGTCTTTCCTCTAGGCAGTGGTACTAGACAGGGATGCCCTCTCTACCTCTCTCTGTTTTACTGCTGGCATTGCATCTCTAGCCATGTTGGCTAAACAGCAGTCCAACATTCATAGTTGGGAACTGATAGGACTTGAATCCCCCATCATCCACTTTATGGATGACTGTTTCCTATTAAATACAGACCCAGTCTATGACATCCTTATTTTAGTAAATCTCCTTTTCAGTTTCTTATTATGTTGTGGTCTCAAGGTTAATCAAAGTAAAGCAGAACTATTCCCAGCTGTATTCCTCAAACTACAGGATGTGCTTCTGTCCTTTGTGTGGTGCAAATCTCCACCTTGTTATTTGGGTTTGAAACTAAGCACCATGTATTGGGATAGGATTAAAATAAACGTAAAGCCTTTATGGGATTCTGTTTTTGTGTTCTGTACACTCCTAGAGGTAGCTCATGATCTCACGGTGGGGTAGGGTCTCCACTCTGCAGATGGTACTCTGCCTGAAACTTTATTATATCCTTAGACCATTATCAATACCAGCTACAAAGAAATGGTTGCTTTGAATCAGGTGACATGATATATGCACTGGATAAGCAGGTTAAGTGATTTAGTGCTTTAAAGGTAGGTATAAGAAGTTAAACAGAACCACCAACCCAAACTGATCCAAAGCAAAAGGCTTTATTGTACACACGAAAAGCACACAGGCAAGAAAAACACATAAATGCTCCCAAATCTTTGTGTTTTTGTAAAAAACTTCATCAGATGCAAAAACCTGCCCGTGTGCTTTTCATGTGTACAATAAAGCCTCCTGCTTTTGATCAGTTTGGCTTGGTGCTTCTGTTTACTGGTGACAGTTTTTTCTCCTTTTTGGCTTGGTTACAGATATAAAAAGGTGATGAAGGATGTTAGGAGAAGCAATGTCCAGTTGAGGAGCAGGGTAAAGCCAGGAGGCAGAGAGGAAGTATTTTATTAATAGTTTGAAAAGATGAAGGTGTGAGATATAACTGCTTGATATAGGAATTTTATTCCAAGCTTTAGCTTCATTATTGGAATAGAGACCGACTCCAGCAGCCCTTTGTCAATTGTAGATAGAAAACAGTTGTTATCATTTGACTTAAGGGGACAGTTGAAGACAGAAATGAAATACAGGGAAAATTGCTGGGCAGGCAAATGGGGTATAGGTGATTTTGTGGGTTCAGATGAGCTCGGTATAAAATAGGTAGTGAGGAAGTTCGAGCCATTTAAAGGAAAACTCCACCCTCTCACACAGTTTAACTAAATTGTTAGGCTCCAGCATTGTGTATATACCAGAAACTTGCTTGTAGTTTTTAAAACTTTTATCTCCTTGCACTGGAGTCAAAGGAAGGGAAAGCCCACCTACTTTTTTTTTAACTCAACTTCTCATATACTTTACAGAGAAATTTGTCTCCACCTGCATGACTTATCATAGACACAGTTAAATCTGTAGTTTACCCTGTCAGGTACTGCTGTCTCTTATTTGGGTAATTAATCCTGCTAATGTCAGAAACACAGCAGCTGTTATAAAAAAAAGACAGAAAGCTGTGGAATTGTTTCCACTGTTTTCATTGCAGAGTGGAGAAGAACTTAACACTCCCCTTTCATAGCAAAACGAAGCAATTAGATCAGTAAGGGGTTTAAAGGCAACTGTCAACTCTTCTGACAAATTTACATAAGCAGCAACACAGTATTTTAACCTTTAAAATAATGTTATTTATAAAGTTTGTATTAAGATAACTTAAGAGTAGTAGCAAAGATTTCTGTGACATTTAGAGAAAAGTCAGTAAATATTTTTCTTGCAAAGTATAAATGCATTTACTGTTTACAACCCCCCCCCCCACACACACACACACACACACAGGTCAGAAATGCAGAAAGAGAGTCAGGTGGCAACCCTATCAACTAGGTGCACTGATACTGTTCATAAAAATGGTCTTTTATGCTTTGTGTGACATCCTTCCAAAGAGGGATGCATATCTGGTACATGCAGATCCATTGTAAGAGATTCCCACTGACTTTCAGTCAGTCCTTGCATTTTCAGAGAGCAACCATAATATACAGCTGAATTTACTTTAACATACATTTACTATGTGCCCTTGCATTAAGAACACTAAGAAAAGGAAATCAGAAGTACTTAACTGTGTTTAAATGCACACACACACACACACACACACACACACACACACACACACACACACACACACACACACACACACACGCACACACACACACACTATATGTGTGTGTGTACAATGAATTATTTATAATAAACAACAATATAGTTGAGCATTATTAATGTATACATTCTAGTAGATGTTGCTCAATGATTTACTTGGTCACTGTCACACATTGGCTATGTGTTCCACATGCAATCTTGGTCAATGTCTTTCTGTCAGTAATTTTTTATTTGCACTGATAAGTGTATTTAATAATTGTTATTATCTTTGCCAGTGTGGCTTATGTTGTGGTTGAAAAAGGTCCTGGGACCAGTTCACTTTCCTGATTACCAAATTGTAAATAAATATGAAATAGAAAAAATAAGGAGGAACATGACAGAAATAATTGAGGAACTAGTAAAGCACATTTTAAATCTGCATCATTCATGAGAGAGAAAACTACTCCCACTGAAGACATTGGGAAGTAACAATCAGACTGAGTTCAGAGTCCTAGTACTTGCCACTTGTAAATGTACAGCAAGGATTATTTACTGCAGTGAGAGTTTTCACACCTCAGCATGAGAGTATGGGGGAGGGTTTATCAAGTTTGTTAGGACTACAAAAGACTCTTCTTACAAAAAACTGTTTTTTATCTTCTTTATTTTGCAGCAAGTAGCTAACAGCTATTTATAGCATAGAACAAGCTCTGGCAGACAGAAAAATGATGCTCAGTCATGTAAACAGAGAAGCATCTCTTTTACATAAGGTGTGTTTAGATGACTGTGTTTGACAGTCCTGCCATTATATTTTAATATCATGAGAAAACAGCATCACTTCCTTATGTCTGGCATGAGTCATATAAAGAGGACTTGAAATGTATTCTGGGAAGAAAGAAAGAAAGCAAGAAAGTAAGATCACTTTAGTTACCAAGAAAGCCACATTATTTGCCATTTTGAGAGATACACAATAAAATTATAAAAGAAGTAGTTGGAGTGATTTTGAGGAATTAAAATAGCTCAAAAACAAAGATACAATGAAAAATGTATTTTTTGAGTTCTAAGGTGAAGTTTTCCTTTAAATGTTTTTTAGTGCTAAACAGTGGCGGGTCTGATAAAGATTTTTCTATGCAAATCTGGCAACTTTGCTGCAGCATTGTTTACGTTTATAACTATGTGAGGCTTGTAGCTTGGTACATGCCATATGCCGGTTTAGTTTATTATAGTTTATTGTTGTTTTTATTGTTATGTTCACAGATCAGGATTTAGTTGGCCTTCATGTTCATTCATAACAATTTAACTATTGTCACACTTGCTTCAGTGCAGTTATTTGTTGTTTGTTACCAGAATATGTGATTCCCTAATGATGATATCAATTGCTATCATTGTTATGTTTTTCTCGCCCTAATTTAAAAGTACCACCATTACCATTTGGTTACATAGTATATGTTGCTTCCTTGTAATCAACATTTAGGAAAGCAGTGTTTTTTTTTTAAATTAGCAGAAAAAAATGTTGTACATGGTGTTTCCTTGTTCAAAAGCACTTGGAAAATTGATGTAGTTATTTTACTCTAGTCTGAAGTGGCTTCTTTTCTTTACAGAAGGAAGTCAAGCAATAGTACTGAAGCTGTGATTGTTTGCAGAATATTGTTAATTCTGCTTGTATGTGTGAGGAAATAAAAGCTCATAATTAATGTTGTGATGGTGACCAGATTAATTATATATAAATAATAACAGAAATGATAACAGGAACATGATTAGATTTGTACAGTTTCCAGTCAAGTAGAGTTTGATACTTAATACCAGAACCAAAATGAAGATAAATTGTACCAGAAAAGTAGCAGTTCTTGTGTAATCCAAATAAATAAAAAAAAGAGACAATTTAATTGTAGAAGGATTTTGAAGGAAGATATTATTATATCTTCAACAGCCACAGTGCCAGCAGTGAACTTGTGGGATGAAATAGCCAGCCTTAAGCATAGGCCAACTAGGCAGCCGCCTAGGGCACCGCTCTAGCAGGGGTGCTTTTCCAGTATTTATTTGGTGTAGGTAGACCAAGATGGGGGCACCAGGTGATGTGGTAGGGGGTGTTTTGGAGCCCTTTTGCCTAGGGCACCAGTTGACCTTAGGCCACTCCTAGATGAAAGTAGTACCTTTTCTTCTAATGCTGGGAAGATAAGAAGAACTGGGTTCTATTTGCATACCAGTTACTTGAATTTATTTTAGGTGGTTTAATCTCTCCAAGTATTTTGGTTTTCTAATACGATGAAGAGAATGGACCCCATTCCTAAGTCAATATATGATTAAAGTTCATGAAATTAGTACTGTTTCAATCTTTGATGTTAACCAAAAGTGCTCTTTGCAGCACCTGTAATGTGCACAGAACTGACCTTCTGCAATTCTTATGGAGTTACATGTATCAGTCGTATCAAAAAACAACTGTAAATTCTTTTTATAAGACCCATTGCTCCAACTACTATTGGAACTGTCTAAGTATCCTTTTTCCACATTGCTATCATTTCTGCCTGCATATCCTGGTATTTTATGACTTTGTGTCTCTGTACGTAAGACACTGTTATCACTTTGTTTAGCAATTTCAATGATCAATGCTACTTTTGTCTTCTTTTCATGGACTAATATATCTGTTTTTTTTCACATCTTTTTTTTTTGAACTGCTGGTAACGGGTGATCCCATATGATATAATTTCATCATTTTCTATAATGCTTTGTGGCTCATGTTTCCAGTGGTTCATAGGTTCATAGATGTGCACTAGGCTAATGGCCCTGGAGCCTTTAAAAGCCTATACCCCAAAAAAATTGCCTAGGCACTGTGCTACCTGATGTTAGTTCATAGTACCCATATCCAGTAGTGCAACTGGAATGATCCCTGGAGTGAACTTTCTGTTACCCATCCACTTGTCAAGATTTCTCTTGAAGAGGGCCAGTGAGGTGCTCTGCTTGACATGAATGGGAAGCTTATTTCAGTGTATGGGCAGTCTTTGGAGATGAACCTGTCCCTCCAGCATGTTCTGTTAATTGTGGTAATGAGGTTGTGATCTCTGGAGTGTGTGGCATAGGGGGATTAGGATTTCTTTAGGTGCAGCATTTCAAGTAAGGCTGGTTTGGACATGGCTTTGTAAGTCAAGCAGATATCACCTCTAAGTAGATAATAAGAGATTGAGAACAGCTAAAGTTTCTTGAGTTTTTCCATGTAGGACATGTGTTTAAAGCCTAGGACTCTTTTTGTGAGGTACTTTTGTGGCCTCTCCAGCTGTTGTAGGTGTCTGGTCAAGTACTCAGCCACTTCGATTTTATAATGTTTGCACAGTCCCCAATGCAGCACTCTTGCCTCATTGTTATGCCTGTTTTACAGTGAAAATACTGTAATGCAACATGAGATTGACAGGATGCTTTACACCAGAAATAGCATCATTTGGATATGGCTTTAAATAAAGATCCTGTCTGCTTGGATTGGTGGTGGAGAAGATGGATATAAAAGATCCCATGGCACTTATTGAAGTAAGTAGGAGAATTAACCCAATGTGCTGGCCAAATTTCATTTAATCCATTACGAATAAGAAAAGTAATAGATGGACACTTGTACCTATCACCCTATTTATTATTACAACTGGGAAAATTAATAGAAAAGGCAACATATCTCTAGCTTACAGAGTGCATTACTACTAGAAATTACCTTTCACACACCAACATGGATTTCTAAAACAAAGACACACACATGCTATCCATACACTGACACAATTCATACTAATATGAACAACAGTTACATAACTAGTGCCATAGTGATCCACATTATTGAAGACTTTGACTCTATAAATCATACCCTGTTATTACATTCTTGCACCATCATAACTCTTCTACTATTAAATAGTCCTCATTATCTTTCTGATGGAACCTTTATAGTTAAAGCTAACAATAATTTGCCATTCTTTCAAAACATTGTTTCTATTGTTCCACAAGTCTCATTTATGGCCCCAGTTCTCTTCAGTGTATTCACTACCTCTTCACAAATATCCCTAAACTAAAGACTCTTCACCCAAATTAAGATGACCTAGATTGTTATGCATCTGCCCAAAACCATAGAACACTGCCACATAATATCCCACTTCTTCCTGAAAACCTTCATTCCTGAATAATTGAAAAACAACTCATCTTAAATGTCATAAAGATTAAAATAATGTTGACACACCTCAAAAACATAAAACACTGAATCCTCTCTTGAAACTTACTTGCCATAACCAATTCATTGAGTGGGTCATCTTCTTTAAACACTTAGGTGTCACACTAGTTTCATGTCTAAGCATGTCATTCACATCAACAACATAAAATCTAAAATTAATTCAAACTGACATGGCTGCCACAAAACCTCCCTCTTCCTTTTCCCAGGAAGCAGAACAGTGATTGGCAAAAACAAAATATAACCATAATCAGAATGCAGCTTACACTTACCTGCCTTATTCCCTCATTAAATACCCCAAAGACCACCAAACTCTGTTTATTAGAATACACCATTTTATTCTCCTTTACCTCAAATTGAGCACCACTGTCTCACTTCTAAATGTACCAGCTGGTTATCTATAAAAGAGTGTGCAGATGTATTTCCCTTAACCTTCATACAAGGGAGGAATGAGGTCTAAAAAGCGACAGGACTTAACTCATTACATCCGAGTGACGCCTCCAGGTGCATATGAAGTTAACCCCTACTGACGCCTCTAGACATCAGATATTGTTTTTTTTCATATTTGCAGCAATAATTCCAAAATCATGCTATGTACAAGGTTTTAAAAAAATTAATTGTAAAGCTTACACAATGGCAAACTCAGCTGCTTTAATATTTGACCTCTGTATAGTGCAGGTAGATCCTGTTTTATGAGATTAATTTATATAGATATAACTTTCACATTTTCTAAATATCTCAACAACCAAGCAACATAGACTAAAATCCTTAGCCTCATATGAAAGCCCGATCAATACCATTTTGCTGGCAGTATGTGTGTAACATGAGTTGTTACTGAGATAGTGTAAGCTGTTTACAAAATATTATAATTTAATAATTACTTTATTTACTGTGACTTATAAAATAATTTTTAAGACTTAGAACCTAAAGAATATTACCACTATAAAATAGTTTGTGATGAAGGGTTTGCCATTTATACTTCTTTCATAACCTTTATGGTTCCAGAGATAAGAACATTTGTTTGAAATGTGAGCACATAATTTGATCCTGTCAAAGGCTAGTTACAGTGCAGACTTCCTGAGCTCCATTGGAGTGAATGAGTTAAGTGAGCTATGCAATGTTTGAGTGAGAAAGATTGGGTAGATTATAAGTGATGTATAATGTTTGCAACTGGGAGTGTGTCAGTATGGTTTGTGATGTAAAATGCTTGTGACTAGGATTGTGTCGGTGTGGTTTGTTTTCATTTATATAAATATATGATTGCCTAAGTAGTAAGTGATGGTTTAATAAAGATGTTTCTTCTTTTAAAAAAAGTCTGGAATTGAATAATTTATGCACTATTGCTTAGGTTATATGATGTATAGCAATATATGTGATGTATAATGTTTATGTTAATATAGTTTGATTACTTTTATATGAACGTAAATTTGTCTATGTCACAAGTGATAATTCAGTAAAGGTGTTTGGAAAAAAAAAAATTTGTTTAGTAACACAAACTCCCCTTAATAATATACTTTCTTTTAAAATTGCAGCAACTAACTATGCAATGTTACTGTTCTCTCAAAACTTGCTTATACCTTTTTGCTACTTAGCAAGCTTTCTCTGTTCTGAGATGTAAAATATGGACTCACTTCTAAACAGCATTTGTACTTTCCTTACATGCAAGATACTCAGTGAAAAACTAATGTAATACTTTGAAAAGAAAGCTATCTGCTCTTGCTTTATGCAGTCTGTTATTGCTTAATTTCTAGTGCCCAAAGCTCCTTCCCTCATTTTATACTCCCAAGGCATCAAGATGCACAGTTAGGGTTGTCTGTCTAAAACTATAAACAACTATACGTAGTACTTTGGCCCTGCAAACTGTCTAAAGCTAATCTAACATATTGCCCCTTTACTATATCCTTTTTCTGAAATTCAGGGCGGCAGCTCGAATAATGAAATATTGCATTCGATTAAGTGGGCTTCACATAGCTAGTGGCCATTAATCCTGACCCTTCAGCATTAACTTTCAACTCCACCTCCACATAACTAATATTTAAATGCCCCATATATTAAGTGTAAATCTCAAAAAAGGGAGGGTTAATTGATAAAATCCATAAAGCACCCCAAATCTTCCAGGGGCCCATCCCAAATTGTAAAAATATTCAAAAAACATGTATAATACCACGTTTTGGTAGTCATCAGCAAAGAGAAATTTTTTCTCCAGTTATAACATCACAATGTTAATTGGAGCACAGGCCGCACCTCTTGCAACATCATTCTTTTGCAGAAAATATGACCTTCAAAATAAATATAGTTATTGTCTGATATTAATTCCATTAGGATGTTAAAGGTGTTAATCTACTTTTGGGGCAGTTCGGTATTTTCAACTAAAAATTCATTAAACCACACCAACCCTTCAGTGTTGGGTATCACGCTGCAGAGGTCTTTAATATCAGTTGTACAAAATATCATTTTCTTATTATATCTTATTCATCCTAACTTATTAAGAAAATCCCACGAATCCCTAAGCAAATGTTTAAATGGCTGAGTTACATATTTAAGTTAAAAATGTATATACTTAGCTAAAGGGTGGACCCTAGATCTCCCTGCATTGACTATGAGTCTAAGATCCCTGATATACTTATGTACTTTTACTGTACTGAATATGCATGGAATAACAGGGAGGGAGACCATCAAGTATAAATATACTTCTCTGGTAATCTGACCGTGGGCAAAAAGGGCATCAATAATGTAATTAATTTTCAAAGTGGAAATGTTTACCCTATTAAGGGAAACGTCCTCGTAGATATCGCCACATAGTAATGTATTCATTCTGTTGATGTGGTCACAATGGTCCATAATAACTACCCCACCCCATTGTCTGGCTTCATAATCCTCAATGATCTGACATAACTACGTTTTATTAACAATATTCTTTCAATCTTAGTCAAGTAAGAAAATTTGGGGTAATAATTGTTAGTATTTTTCTGAAATCCAATTCACATATTTTTTCAAACAAAATTAACAGTGGATGCAAATGAGGATTGAATAAACTTCTTCTATACAATCCACCCTCTATTTCTAAAAAGTCCTCCTGATCTTTAAAAATCAATTGAAAGTTCAGTTTCCTTAAAAGCAACTTAAGGCCCACCATTGTATCAACAATATTTGCTCTTTGGTCAGGAACAAAGTTGAAACCTTTTGATAACAAATCTGCCTTGTTGTGCTCACTCAGACTGACTATAGTTTAATAAGTTAAAATCTCCTCATTGGTTGGAAATAATTTCTAGATTGTCATCACATATCAAGTCTCCCCCTTTTGTTGTTCCCCTGCCAGTTCAAATATGACTTCTTGGGGTATGTGGGGGTTCGAGTATGCTCTCCCCCTCCATTGTTTTACCAATCTCCTCCTCCTGTTAATCAGTCTCTCTGATGTCCTTACAGTGGGTTGTTTCAAAGGTGGTGTCCTATAAGTGTCATCCAAGGGCACTTCATCTAACCCTTCCACAGTTTCCCCACTGTTGTCACCATGCTTATCAAGTACAAAGGGTGGCCTAGGATAAGCTTTCACATTGGCATAGTCATTTTGATCCGTGTCACATTTCTTACTCTTGCGTGCACAAATATCCTTATAAAGGCTGTTAATGTCTACAAAAATCTTGTTGCATTTGTTTTCATAATTCTGAAAAACCAAATCAGTGGTGATTACCTGGTCAAGTTCCTTAATTTCAAACTCCAATTTGTCCATCATCCTCCAATTGTGTTTGATTAGCATTTCCATAAGCTTGCACCCCTGTCTATCCAAAAGCACCATTAACTCTGTATATAAATCAGAGTTTTCCTTAATCCCATTGGGTATTTTCAATACCTCAGCCCCTTTGGTACCTGCTTGGCCTTAATAGATTCCAAGAAATAAATGTTTTCCAATATTAACTTATAAAATTTTGTAAGCTTGTATTAAAGGAACTGAGTGAATTACCAATGTATTCGGAAATCTTCGTCACATCCAAAAAATGATCCATCTTCTTGATGAACCAGCCCTGATTTTGAATCTTCCTTCTTCCTCTTACTGCCTCATTGTTTACTGCACCAGCTCACTTCCCATTTCTCACACCACTAGGAGCAAAGTTCGAGGTGTGCTGCTCCAGAGGAGGGAATTCCTCATTGGTTCCAGGACCGGTAAGTAAATCTTGGGATCCACTGTATAAACCTGCCTTCAGCAGCTGATTTGAGATCAAGGAAAGTGACCAAGTAGCTGTAGCCTTTGTTAATTTACTAGTCATCAACATACTTAATGTGAACATTTACATCTGAGAGCCTTTGAAGGAGGAAGTGATGACTAACACTTTGCAAAGCCTTTTTCAAGTTCGTCAGTATTACTCCTGTCAGAAAGCTTTGCTCACTACTACAGTAGGTTAATGTCAGGAGTGTTGCTGTGTTTTAGTCAAAAGCCATGCTATTTGTCTGATAAAATATCATATTTTAAGGTAGTCACGACTTTGTACAGAGTTTTTTTTCTTGATTTTTGCTAAAGGATTAATGTTTTCTATAGCTCTAAAGTCATTAATCACTTTAGGCTGGGGTACTCTAGGAAGTAGGACAATGGATATATGATTAAAGACTTCAGAAACTAGTCTGATGGTAAATAAAACAGTTAATATGTAGTAAAGGTTTCCAAGATGTGTCTTTACCTAGTTTTTCTATCACTGAAAGAATACTGTTTGTTTCATGGCAGTAGTTAAGACTGATTGTAGCTAAAAAAGGTTTTGATTTGCTTTTTAAAATAAACTGCCTTGAAATAGAAAGGACAGTCTTGTGTAATGCTGGGTAGAGGTGAATTAGTGTGTGTTGCAGCAGTATTTGTAGAGGGTGTTGAGTGAGGTGTAGGGGGTAGTAGTTCAGAGGAGAGTTGACAGGCTGTGAAGCTTGAGGTCTGTAGAGAAGGGAAAATTTTAGTGCATGCGTATTATTTCTAGTCTGCTTTCATAGCAATGTGGGCTTTTGAATGTTCTTCAGTATGTATCTGTTGATTTGCTTCCTGTCTAATATTAGCAAATGCTGACTGAGTAAGAAATGTATAACATTTGTCCTGAATAGAATTTAACTATATGCGTAATATGGCATGTCAAAAACAAGTAGTCAGGAGAACCTAACTAGCAAAAGAGTTTTTTTCTATGATTTTACAATAATATTGCTTTTAACGAAAGAAAGTATAAATATCAAGCATTCTGTAGATTGAAGAGACAGGACCTTGATTTTCTAGTCTCCTATATACATGATTCACTTTGCAATTAAGGAGATTGTTATTCTCTGTTGAACTTTCTTGTGTAAACGTTATTTGGTACCTTAACAAGGCCTTATTAGAGTTAGGAAATACTTTTGAGGAGTTAAGATTTTTAAATCTTTCCCAGAACTTGTCTGAGTGAGACAGATAAGCTGTTTGTATTTGTCTAAGATAATTAGATATTCATGTTGGCTTTAATTCTGATATTGCCTTTTCAATGTTGGTATTTGATATATATCAAATTATTGATAAAAAACAAAAAAATGTTAATGTCATACATTGTACTTATGACATGAAGTTTCATATGGAAGATGGTATATAGGTTTTTCATATATTAGGGTATGCACATTGAATTTTTTTTAACTTGATATGACAATTAAGCAATACAACTAAAGTGCTCTGGTTTTGAGAATATAGATATTAGACAGCACACATTTTGTTACAGTAATCAGGCGCTGTGCAGGAATTTGTTAGCTAACATTGTTCCACAATAATTCTTTGATCCATAATCATAGCGAGGAATGACTTATAAATGTTTAAGGTTTTATTTTCAGACTGCAGAGCTGCCTTCTGTTACATAGCATGCAAAGAAGAAATTCATGGTTGCAGCTGTAACTGAAGGGATCCCCTTGATATTAATGTGAGGACATTGCTACGGATTGTGGTTGCCACACTAAGTTGCATGGATTTAGTTTTTTTTTTAATTATATACTTTTCATTGAACATTTTATCAAAGAATAAGCAAGAAACAAAATATGATAAAAATATAATAGCAATAAAATTGCTAACACACATAACAAATATAAAAATAAAAGACATCTAAACTTAAGCTCATAATGGATTGGTTGATTCATTTTGTATATATTATTTACATTACAGATCCTAAGTCTGTAAATGTAAAGTCAAAGAAGGAAAATGCTAAATTCCAATATGGACATGAAGGTTTCATTACTCCTTCCCCTTATAATGATTGCAAAATTCTTCTTAATAGCCTGCCGTAGTCTTTTAAAATGCTTCTATATGAATCTAATGACTTTGTTTTCATTTCTGTAGTAATACTTATTTTTGGAACACTCATTAAAGCTTTAATTTAATACAAGAGACACATTCTTCCCATTTTTAAGTAATTTCTTCTGAAAGAAAAACTATCCAAGAATACCTTTGCCTAGGTTTACATGTTTTGCCCAGAATTTATGTATATAGCCATTTCCTGTTTGGTACATCTCTTACAGGAAGTTTATTTTTCCTGACTTCTTCAATAACCTTTTTTAAGTAGAAGTATCACCTATGTAGTATCATCATACCCCACAACACATAAAACAGGCTATCTTACTATATCAATTGTCCTTAACTTTTAGGGATGCCACTAATTTTGGCTGAAATTTTTAATCCATCTCTCCTAAACGTGTAATCTTTAGAAGAAAAAGGTTGAATTTCATTCAAGTAATTAAGATAATCATCAGTAAATTCCAACAAAAGTTACAGTTGCAAATTTTTACTTCAGAAAAGGCATGCTAATTCACATACTCGTTTTTTTACTGTCAAAGTTCTAGTAAAGGTCCCTAACTTAGGTCTTTTATCCTTAATTATATTTTGCTTTGTTCCTTATTTTTGCAAAAGATAAGAACTATGCATCTTCAGGATGATTTTCCACATTCCAGAATGTTTTCCATTGTTTTCTATCTACATATCATACTCACAGTTCAGGTTTATTTATGATTCTTGTAATATATCACTGCATGTTCTTAAACTAGACTCAAATGCTACAATGGAATTTTTAATTGTAATATGAAAGGAAAACTCCACCTTAGAACTCAAAAAACATATTTTTTTCATTATACCTTTTTTTGAGCTATTTTAATGCCTCAAAATCACTCCAAGTGCTTCTTTTATAATTTGAATGTGTTTCTCTCAGAATGGTGGATGATGGGGCCTGCCTTGGTAACATTATCTTATTTTCTTGCTTTCCTTCCTTCTTCCCAGAATACATTTCAAGTCCACTTTATATGACTCATGCCAGACATAAGGAAATGGTACTGTTTTCGCATGCTATTAAAATATAATGGCAGGACTGTGAAGCATAGTCATCTAAACATACCACCTGTAACAGAGCTACTTCTCTGTTTACCTGACTGAGCCTCATTTATCTGCCTGCCAGAGCTTGTTCTATGCTATAAACAGCTGTTAGCTACTTGCAACAAAAGAAAGCAGATAAAAAACAGTTTTTTGTAAGAGAAGTCTTTTGTAGTCCTAACAAACTTGATAAACCATCCCCCATACTCTCATGCTGAGGTATGAAAACTCTCACTGCAGTAAATAATTCTTGCTGTACATTTACAAGTGACAAGTAGTAGGACTCTGAACTTATTCTGTCTGCTACTTCCCAATGCCTTTAGTGGGAGGATTTTTCTCTCTCATGAATGATGCAGACATAAAATGTGTTTTACTAGTTCCTCAGTTATTTCTGTCATGTTCCTCCTCCTTTTTTTGGGTCTATATTAAAATCCCGAAAGGCCTTAACATTGAATGTATGTACATCGACACATAAAGGTCGATATACATAAACATCGAAACACGTAAGCAGCGAAAATCGCAATGCCGAACGTGTTTATTTAGCCAGGAGCTTGATTGTGTGGATAAGGAAATATATCCTTTTCCCCACTGTAGTGCGGTCTCAGAGTTGGTTGTGTTTGGGGCAAAGTATGTGAGAAGTTGAGTATGTGAGAAGTTGAGTTTAAAAAAAAAGTAGGTGGGTTTTCCCTTCTTTTGACTCCAATGCAAGGAAATAAAAGTTTTAAAAACTAAACACAGGTTTCTGGTACATACACCATGCTGGAACCATTTTGTAGGGAGAAAAGAAACCTAATGATTGAGCTAAACTGTATCAGAGGGTGGAGTTTTGCTTTAAGGGAGTAGTGTACATTGCTTATTGTGTACCTTGTGCTACATTTTATGTTAGAAAAACTGAACATGCTTGTAGAACTAAGATATGAGTATACATATATATATATATATATATATATATATATATATATATATATATAAAGGGCACACGTAATGCTTTTTACAGACATACACAATTGCATCAGTTTTAAGCAGTTTTCATTTTATGTACTGGAAAAGGTACCATCTTCTGTTAGAGGTGGCAAATGGGAGGCTAAGCTATAATATGGGAAATTGTACTTGCAGCTTTGGCTTAATGCCAAGCAGTTCCATAGATCACATGACTCTCTGTATTAACAGTGTATTAAAAATGTATGCAGTGAAATTATAAATTATTGTTATTGTTCTACATAATTTTAGCTTTCTAATATGTTAATTTTAAGAAAAATTATAGTAATATGTATGCATTTTATTATTTCTGTGTAGCGGTTTATTTGTTAGTTAATAATTACCATATGATTTTGGACCTGACCTTTATTTAAGGAAGTGACTGTGTGTTGAGAATTGGTTCCAATGAATTTTATAGAATATTTATAGAAACAAACGTGCTTAACTGTCATTTTTTTTAAATGAAGTTCTGAGTTATGGCATTTCTTTTATTTAGCTTTTATACACTGATGAGGAATGTATTGCTTGAATGATTATTGCTTTAGTCTTATTCAGATGTCCTTATATGCATTATGTGGTCCCAGTTACAGTTTGAAAGCCAATATTACTGCTGAAACTCGTATTTCATTGCATTTATGTTGTTGAATACCATACTTTAAGTCAAGTACAAAAAGATTACCAAGATGCAGTTTTCTTACTGGCACAAACTGAGTTTCATAAAATTACACAGATTTGCTTACTCTAATATAAACAGACATAACATGATATAATAATGCCTATCAGTTTGAAATCATTCTGCATCTAAAGTGAATTACCAAGGCACGATATGATTGCACAATAAATGACTGTAAAAGATGTGGCGATATTAATGAGGAATAATTAAAAGTAAATGCACATATTATGAAGGCATACACAATTGTGAATAACATATAAAGTAGAATGAAATGGAAAGTAATGAAATAGTCAGCAGCTAAATCTTGGACAGGGAAGCCCTATTATACATGAACTGATGGTTGTGGATAAGATACAATCAGTAGGTATGAGCAGTTATTACCCACACATAGCCAAGCCAATTCAGTGGAGGCTATTTTGAGCAATGCAGTTCTCTATTACCCTAGCTTATTAACAACTTTTGTGACTGAAATGTGTTAGTTACAATTAACTTAGCTACTTAGCAATGTACCATGTGAAACAAGCACCATCAAGATAGTAGGTTTGGCCCATTCCACTGAAGATGTCTGTTAAACGACCCTTCACATCCTACATCTAGTTACCTCCAGCTGGCCTTTTTCAAGGGTCTATATTATAACAATGAATGATCAAATGATCGAGCACTGTTATATCAACCCCTAAATGTTGAATCACCAAAACAGTGAATGGCCGGAACAGAGATTTTTTTTCCCATGGAAAAAAAAAATCGCTGGCCCACCCCCCCCAAAAAAAAGAAAGAACACTACCCCCCCCCACTTAAATATAACAACTTCGGGATTGCACTACAGTGGAGGAAACAGCACAACCCAGACAATGGCCCAGCAATTTTTTTCCCTGGAAAAAAAATCACTGTTCCAGCCATTTGCTGTTTTGCCGGTTCGACATTTAGGGGTCGATGTAACAGTGTTCAATCATCTGATCATTCGTTGTTCTAAAGTAGACCTTTTTTCAATTGAGATACAGGATGCAATTCTCATATGCAAGCTCCTGATATTATAGGGTGGTAGATCTGCTTGTTTGTCTGTGCACAGTAGACTGCAAGTACATAGAAAACCTCACACCACTGGGTGATTAGACACAGCCATATATGTAAATAGGAAGATACTCACCACCATCAATATCCAGATTATGTGCTACCCAAATGGTGACATTGCCACACTCTTATCTAAATGACCTTAGAGTATCCAAAATGGTCATGTCAGGAGAGGTCTGTACCAGGCATTCCGCCAATGATGTGTATCACAGGGACATCTGCAGATGCTTGTGTGAGCATGCTAGTACTGATTAGTTTTTACACCTATCTATTGTTACCAAAGGTATGCCAAGAAAGGAATGTGACTAGACTCGCATTCAAATACAAGCTGTGTTGGGAAGGGTGATTAATATGCTAAAATAACAGTTCAGGTGCCTAAGTGCCTTGTTTTATGTTGCAGCAAATGTAGTGGCATTAAAGATTTTTGAAAACATAAAAAGCAGTAAGGTTCAACAAGAAAACTAGTAACCAGAAAATCAGACCAAACCTAAAACACCAGGTGGTGATGGAGAGCAGTCCACAATTAACACACAAACTAAACACAGCTATAAAACTGTATTTAATATCTAAATTGAACTTCAGTTCTGATGAAGTCCTTTGGTTACAGGTTGAAAGAGCTTACTTTCTTTTATTACATACATTTTTTAAATTGTATAAGAGAGGGCTAAATCACATAAATTTCATATGTCAGTATGTTTTAATCACAAATACTTATTTTGTATGAAAGTGAGCTTAATCATATACTCGTGTAACAGTGGATTTGCAAACTGGATCCAAACAAAGCACGGGGAGAAGATGGAATAAGTAACAATGACATGAGAACACTTCAGCAAGGACTTACTCTACCCTTATATCTATTATTCACTAGGTCATATAAATATGGGGAGATTTCTCAAGACTGGAGACATGCACTTATTAAACCTGTCTTTAAGGGAAAGGGGAGTAGGACAAACCCAGAATCATATAGACCCTTAAGTCTACTTTCATGTTGTGGAACAATAATGGAGAAGGTAATACTGGATAAGTTATTGTCAGACCTGGATAGGTTGGAACTTGAAACCATATATCAGCATGCATATGTTGAAAATAGATCTATTACCACCTGTAACATGATGTTCTATAACAATATAATAACAGCCATGAATGAAAAAATGTGCTGTGATGTGATTTATATAGATTTAATTTCAGCGTTTAACAGGGTCATACACAAAACACTGATCAATAAATTAGTACAACTAGGTATTGATGTACTGTTAAGATGGATAGCTGCATGGCTTACAAATAGGTCATGGCAAATATCATACACCAACTGGAGAGGTGAAATCCTTGGTTACAGTTAAGGTGTCCCACAGGGCCCTATCCTAGGCCCTTACTTGTTTAGATTGTATCTCTCAGATCTTACTTTTTCATCTGAGGTGTTCTATAGTCTATATGCTGATGAACTGAAATTGGGTAAACTAATTACAAGTGTTAAGGCATGTCTGCAAAATAATTTGACCATTTGGACACAAGAATAATATGTTGATAAATACATCACAAACCAAGAATATGAGATTTGGGAGACATAAACTGAAAGATGAATTTTTAATACAGCACACAGTGATTGAAACTGTAGACTCATTTAAGGACCTGGGTATATGGGTTGATTCAGCTATGAGTTTTTCTAATCATATCAACCAATTGGCTAATGGTAGTTATAGAACTATAGGTTGTATAAAAAGATTTATAAAGTCTAGGAAATCAAACGTAATGAAGTCATTGTTTGTTACTTACATTAGACCCAAACTTGAGTATGGAATAACAATATGGAAACCCTATAGGAAAACAAGCATGGATAAACTGGAAAGAGTACAGTGGAAATATACCAAGGGCATCCATGGATATGAAAATCTAAGTTATTATTGAAAGATTAAAATATCTCAACTTGTACAGTGTCTCTTACAGATATTTAAGAGGAGATCTTATTCAGATATATAGGGCATTTAGGGACAACTACCTCTGGGAATGTTTGAGGTTATCAAAAAGTACCAGAGAATCATCAGATAACATTTATAGAAGATTCTATAGGAATGAGAAGTGTACTAAATGGTTCTCTGACAGAGTAGCTGATGTTTGGAACAGACTACCAAATTACATTAAAGCAAGTACTAGTTTAGATATTTTTAAGAACAGCTTGGACATTTATTATGGGAACAAGTGTTTTGGTATATTGGCAAGCTGGAAGGGCATTAATGCCCGTGCTTGAAACATTTGTATAAATTGTATGAGAGTGGGTTTTAATGCATGTAAGTGGGTAATAGTTGCCTTATATCCAAATTACAATGGGTTGAGTGTGGGAGTATTAAAAGAGCTGTAGCTTGGTACTCTAGCCAGACATATGTTTAAGTACATGTGTGAAAGCGCTGTAATTATTTGGTAAAGTGGTTTGAGCTCACCAAACAATGATAGTGCACTGCAATTCCCTGAGGCTGCAACTTTTGATAAGGCCAAAAAGAAACAAGCAAGAAGGAAACAAAGTACCCGCCTCTTGTTGGTCAGCTTTTAATGACTGGCAAGAAGGTTCTGAAAATAAGGAAAATAAATCTATAGCTGGAAGTATAAATTATAGTTCTGATACATCAAAAACACAGCTGCAGGCAGTGAATAAGGCAATAAATACATTACAGAAAAGTGCAGAAAATAAATCTCATGGTAGCTTGGGACTTTACCTTTAAAACAATTAGAAAAATTGAAAATAACTCAACCTAACTATTCTGACAATGACTGACCCCAGAATACTTCACTTCCCCCTCTCCCTTATGACATTCTGCTTCTTATGAAGTCAATAGCCTTCACTGCTGAGGAGATCAGGTAGGAGAATGGCTTGAAATAGCCCCTCTACTATTTCTCCTGATACATCCCAAGTTACATTCAGTGCTTCAGCCTATTGTAAATGTTCTGTTTATAACACTAGATTCTGGCAACAGTGGCAGCAGCACACTGTCTCAAACCCTGATCAGACGTTAATGAGAATAGCAAGCAAAAGTAAACACCTCTATCCAAAATGCAGGCACATCTCTGGGACAAAACACAGATAAGTTGAAATACTTTAGTAAAAAAGTGCCCCTTCTAAGACAAGTGTTTTGAAGAAACTCAAAAAGATCATTACACAGGTTCCAATAATTACTGATGGAGAAACATGTAGGTAGGAACCACCTCCCAAGCAAATCTCTGAGGATGCATCAACTTCTGATTCATCCACTGATAATGACACCCCTAACAATAACACACAATCTAATACTCAGAGTCATCCTTTCAGTGAAGTACCTAACCCTGCAGTATCCCAGGATGGTGATAACAAGCCTTCTATTACAGTAGTCTGCCCATGGGCTCAGAAACAGATAATAGTCAAATGGGGCCTTAGGCAGGGTAATAGATCAGGGCCCTTCCATACACACACACACACACACACACACACACATATGCAAGCCCCTCTCCAACGATTCCAGTGTCCTATTACTTGGCTGTTTCTCCCCAGTCACCATAAACACTGTTTAAACTTGTCAGTGTGCAGACTATTTTCTTCTTTACTTCTACAATGATTACACGTGTTTGGATTTAATTTAAAACTTTTATTTCAAATTTTATAGCACAAACACTGTAGACATTTGCTAAACAAAACAATACAGTCTCACAATGAAAATAGACCACATTTACAGTAAAATTATCTGCCCTTGAAACTCACACTCATTGAAATGGCATTGAAAACCAAATTCAAAGAAAATGCATCTGGCCAATGGCAGATAAAGTTTACCTTTGGTCTGTTTTCAAACTATAGGTCCCTTGCACACATTTTTAGGAACATGCAGACCTGCATGTGTTGTTTGATTCACCTTCCTTCTTCTTCTGGCTTTTCCTGGTTAGGGGTCGCCACAGCAGATCACCTGTCTGCTCATGATTGGCAGTGGAGTTTTACTGTGTCAAGTTGCCAGCCCAGCACCCAACCTTCCACGGAAGGCACACACTCATGCCTAGGGCCAATTTAGAGTGTCCAATCCACCTACAGCATGTCTTTGGGATGTGGGAGGAAACCAGAGCACTCAGAGGAAACCCACGCGACCACAGAGAGGACATGCAGACTCCGCACAGAAGGCACCCCAGCTGAGGATCAAACCGGAGAACCTCTTGCTGTGAGTTGACAATGCTAACCGCTGCACCACTATGGCCGCCCTTGATTCATCTTCCTGATTGTATTAAATTATATTTCTTGTATAATACAGCACCACTTGTTAGTGTGTGTTTTCAATTTGTAGTTTTGAATATTTTTTTCAGTAAGCAAGGAAACAAAATATATGAACCAATAATGACAACACTAGCAGTTTCATAGCATTTCAACCATAAAAGGCCACACAATATCAGTCAAGCATAATTTCTGTAGAAGTAAAAGTCATCTGTATAATTTCACATTAAAGAGATCTGTAACTAATGAAGAAGGTGATGCTAACAAACAACTTTATATTTCAGTGTTTCATCTACAAATTCAGTGGCTGCTGCCCTTGAAGATTAAACTGCCTATGTTACATTAAAAAAGTGGTAAGCTGGTAATATTGCAGTAGGGAATGGATGGCAAATTGACAACAGTTTCATAGTTACTAGGCATCATAGACACACTCAGGACTGTAGTACCCCCCCCCCTTAAAGTACAATGCAATATCATAAAGTGAGTGATATATTGTTGGAGTAGAACCCACAACCTTCTGCATCAAAAGCAAGTATGTTACCTGTTCTGCAACTAGCATTGCTTTTCAAAACCTTTCACACAAACAGTGATGGCCATTTGCTAAACAAAACAGTTGCACATTGAAAACAGACTTAGCATGAGCAGCAGTAAACTTCTCTTCTCTTGAAGCTTACAGTTCCTTGAAAATGCACTGAAACTCAATTTCCTTGAAACTTCACTGAAACTCAGTTCCTTGAAAATGCATTGAAAATATTTTTTAAGTAGTCTGGTAGTTGGCGTAAAGAATTCAGGCTCTTGTCTCCTGTAACCAAGGTACAGGTTTGCAAATTAACTAAACTGCTATCTCTAACTAGGGTATTTTACACACACACACACACACACACACACACACACACACACACACACACCTTACCATTGGATGGTTTAGTCAGTGCTTAATTCTGTAGAAGGAGTCTGTGCAAGTCCATGCATTTATCATGTAGGCAACAAGCAGGAAATATCATGGAAAAAAACAATCAGAAGTGTGTTGTATTTAAATGTCATACATGGAACACAGAAAAGATGAAGCAAACAGTCCATCAATGCATGCAGGGACATGCACACACCCCGTAACTTTGGATGGCTTGGTCCATGCCTAATTCCACAAGCACATGCATTTATTGTCAAGGTAGCAAGCAGGAATGTTGCAGAAAAGAAGAAACAAGCAGTTATGTCTTGTGTTGAAATTTCACAAACGGAACACAAAAAAGAAGAAAGCAGTGCATTGATTCACCCAGGGATGTGTTGATGCAGAGGGCATTCTTAAGGAAGAACACCCTTAAAGAACATATGTAATTTTTTTTTCAATTAACAAAGTAAATGCTGTAGCACCCCCACCCCCAGCCAGTGAGCCAAATCCCCAGTCAGCAGCAGGGCCCCCTTCCTGGATAGCACACCCTAAAGGTCTGCCTAGGTTGCCTAGTACTGGAGCTGATTCTTCAGGAAGTGCAGTAAACTTTCAAACTATTGTAGATTTTCTCTGACCTGTCAAAACACATTCAGCTAAATATGTTAACATTTTGAAAGGACATGTGCAATTACAGACCCCTTCAACTGAAGACTCACAAGCAGTTTTAAAACCCTCCTCTCCTCCAGATAGTTTCTATAGGAGATAATATTTCAAAACGCACAGGCAAGGAATTCCTGACAATGAGAGATAATTTACTGAAGGCGATTACTACAACATGGTCTCCAGCACCTAACTGGCATGGATTAGTGCTATTGTACAGAAGATAAATGGATCCATTTATTTATATTTACAACCAATGATAGATGCATTTGAGACTTTGACAGGGCATCTGGAAACTCATAAAGGTGAAAAAGCCAGTGGACAGCTTATTACCATCTATACAAGATCAGATCAAAAAGGTTTGTATAAATTGGACAATTTTTACATATTCATGAAACTGTAAACCAACCACAACATATGACAGACAACATAGTCAGAGAGGAAAAAGAACAACAAAAGAAAATAGTGAATGTTCAACTTCAGCAATTCAATACTTATTCACAGGGAATTGGGCAGGGGAGGAGAAATCAAGGGGGTAGATGCAGATTTAGCATATCCATTAACATCTGATTATTCAGACTTTTGTAGCAATAGTAAACCAGACAATATACAATATGCACCAGTTGTTGTTGAAGGTCAAAGTGGTGTTTCTAACACTAACACCACAGATGGCTTGAATGCAAGTATGCTGAGCACAAGCCATGCAATGGCAAATAATATGCCATTGTCCTCCTCTTCTTTGACAGGTCCTGTTTTAGTAGACCAATCAAGCAACAAACATACCACAAAGTGGTCCAACAAGGCTCAAGTGGAAGGCCAAAAGCAAGAATGAGAAAAAGAGTTACAATTTCAGATTGACATTCTTAATCTCAGTGATGTGACATTGTCAGATGATATGATTTCATTATTAAAAAAAAAAAATTGCATTTATTTCTGCAGTTTCTGTCAGTGTGACTAAGCACATTATTGACTTCAAATTGTATTTAAGGAAACTTAATTTATAATATATCTTGCATGGACTTCCAAGTTCCATTCCACACAGTACTGGCTCCAAATAACAGCATATTTAATCCTCCACTCAATGCCACCTTGCAAGTTTTAAACACTGCCTGTGATGCAGATTTCAGAAATATATACGATTTAGGTTGTGGAGGGATAACCTAATTGAAGGTGAAAGAGCAGCATGATATTATTTATTCAGCAACAATAATTTAAGGATAATGATAACTGATAAAGGTGGCATGGCAGTGTTAATGGATATGGCTGATTATAATCAAGCCATTTTAAATTTATTGGAAGATGAAAGTTGTTATAAGGTAGTAATGATGACTTACATTCAGAGGTATTTTTCTAATATTGATCAGACTTTGATTTGTTTAGTCAAGGAGATTTAGACTATCCAACTTATGATTTTTTAAGAGTAGAATACCTGAAAATAACAATAATTTCCGGGATTCCTAATGTCTATAAAGATTGAGTTCAACATCCTTTCAGACCCATTGTATTATGGGTTCAGTCAGATGGAGCCAATTTCTGTGTGGTTGGACTATCTTCTCAATTATGTGGTTCAAGCTTCCAAGTCTTATATAAGGGACTCTTGGTACCTTTTGGAAATATTAAATGATTTCAATATACACGAGGTTCCATTTTTCTTAGTGTCCCATGATGTGGCATCATTGTATACTTGCATCAACCAAGAAGTTGGTGTAGAATATGTTCATGAATATTTGACTAAGTGCACCACATTTGATAACAGCAGGATCAATACTGTATGTTCATTAATTAAAGTCGTGCTTGACAATAACTTTTTTACTTTCAATAATACATTATATAAACAAACGTCTAGTGTGGCAATGGGGCAAAGGTAGCCCCCATTTTTTGCTAATTTGGTTATGGCGATGTGGAAACATAAATATTTGATTCAGCACCCTAAGGCAGAAAATATTTTGTTATACCATTGTTTCACTGATCTGTTTTTTTTTGTGTGTGGAGGGGTGATTATGATGATTTCAAGACCTTTGTCAATGACTTAAATATGACTACTGATTTTTTACAATTTTCTATCAGTAGTTTTGGTGAGACTATTGATTTTTTGGATATCAATTTGTCTTTTAATGTCTCCAAGGGTGCCTTTAATAGCAAGATTTTCAGAAAATCCAAATTCATCAGTCAATATCTCCATAGGGACAGTTTATATCTGGAACACACAAAAAGTTAAAGGGTAATTAATCTAAATCGATTAACTACTGATGAAACTATTTTTTTGCAAAAAAATGATTTAACTTAGATCTTTTTTCATGGATAGAGATTATGATGAATTATGGTTGACTGATATTGAAAATGAGGTAGTAAGGCTTAGCAAAACTAAAGTTCATCCTATTTTAATTAAATGACCCCAAGATGGTGTTGTCAGGCAGACTTTGGTGAGCAATGACTCTTTGAATTCAGAAAGTCATTTGTAGCCTTTCCTTTGCTTATCTCAAATGAGATGTGGTTGATTAAGAAAATTATTGTAGAAAACTGAAAAATGTTGTCTGGTAACCTGGATCTTGTCCAAGTTATACGTGATAAGCCAGTTTTCACTTTCAAGAAGTTGTTTAATATTAAGCCCATCTTTGAGAGTAAAGCTAAGTACAGAAATGATGGTGTAAATCCCCTTGTGAATGGGACTTTTCATTGTAGACACCGTAAACAGTTTAGATATACTAGTAATACATCTTCCATTGAGTGTAAGCATCTTAATTGGGTTGTGTAGGCCATGGACAGATATTCCTGTCAGACTAAGTGTGTGGTCTACACAGCTAATTGAAACTCTTGTAACAGTTTTTACATTAGAAAAACTATTAGGGCATTGAATAAGAGAATTTATGAGCATGTGTTGGCTATAAAGAGAAAAAATCTCAATAATGCCCTGGCTAAGCATGCACTGATGTGTCGGAATTTCAAAAAGTTTTTTTTTCAGTTGTTCAGTGCCTGGCGGGATGTCAGTGTGCCCTGATGAGTCACCTTTTTTACAAGTGTCAGTGTGTTTGTTTTAGTCTTAAGGGCTGTGACTTCTTGGATACGGTAAACACTGGCTTTTTGCTAGGGGATTACAAAACTTTATTAGAGTGTAGGGAATCATCTTGGCAAATAAGACTTGTGGCTGATCATACACCTCAATGAGGCCATTAACATTAAGTGCAAGTACAAAGATTAAGATAATATAATTTTTATAGACAATTTTTATTTCATTTTAGGTAAGTTTATATTAATTGTGTATGATATGGCTTTATTTTATACTTTCTTATCATGGTTTATTTACATAATATGATGTGTTATTTGTAGCTTTGATTGGTCAGTTTCATCACATGGATAATTGTCTATTATATTTAAATGTTGTGATTTGAGAACATTTTTCAATTTTCTGAGGAAGTTATATTACTGATTAAAGAACAAAAGTGCTTAAGTTTGTGTCTGGGTCTAAGACTTGCTGTTTTCATTCCACTAACAGTATTTTCTATCTAGTTTTCTATTGTAGATTCTCTCTGTTCTGTCAGAACACATTCTGCTAAATATGCTAAAATTTTGGAAGGACATGTGCAGTTACACAACCCTACAATTGCAGACTCACAAGCAGTTTTAAAAACATCTGCTTCTCTAGATTTCTTTGGAAAAATATGAGAAAAGTTATCTATAGGAGATAATATTTCAAAACAGACAGACAAGGAATTCCTGACAATGAGAGATAATTTACTGAAGGCAATTACTACAACATGGTCTCCAGCACCTATCTGGAATGGACTAATGCTATTGTACAAATGATAAACAGATCCATTCATTTATATTTACAACCCATGATAGATGCATCTGAGACTTTGACAGGGCATCCAGAAACTTCTAAAGGTGCAGCAGCTAATGGACAGCTTATTACCATCTATACAAGATCAGATCAAAAAGGTTTGTATAAATTGGACAATTTTTACATATTCATGAAACTGTAAACCAACCACAACATATGACAGACAACATAGTCAGAGAGAAAAAAGAACACCAAAATAAATTAGTGAATGTTCAGCTTCAACAATTCAATTCTTATTGACAGGGAAGGGAGCAGGGGATGAGAAATCCAAGAGGTAGAGGTAGATTTAGATTCTTTCCACAAAAATCCACAGGATGATACCAGTAAAACATTTATCTTCCTACTTCATCTCAGCCCCAGCAGCATGGATCATGTATTAGGCCTTATTTTAATTGTGACCAGATTGGACAATGGTGTAATGACTGTCCTTTTCTTCAGCATGTTTTATTAATTGTATTTTTTCTGGATGGTTTAAAGCTCATTTTTGTGCTAGGAATGATGCAACTAAGGTCATCAAAAAATTGTTATAAGAACTTATATCCAGATTTGGTGGTCCATGTTATATTAGATGGGAGACTCATTTTACTATTATGACAGTACAAGTGCGCAAAAGTTTGAAGGTGAGCATGTAATATCATTGCTTGCACAGGCCCCAGGTTTCAGGAATTGTTGAAATAATGAATCAGACTTTAAAAACTAGAATTGCTAAATCTTGATAGGAAACTGGTCCGAAATGGCCAGAGGTATTGCCTCCAGTATTATTTATTATTTGTAGTGCACTTAGCAGTCCCAGTAAATATTCTCCCCATTAAATTAATATAGGAAGACCCATTAGAATGCCAGCTTCACCATTGCTCAAATAATTGAAGCTACAACATGTTGTTGAGTCTATTTTTCTTTCAAAAGTGTCTTCTTTCTTTTCTGCAGCATATACATTCTCAAATTGATGAGGCACAGTGACAGCCAAACCTTGCCTTCTGTCACAATGTTGCACTTGGAAATCATTTGTCCATTAACTCCTTCTCCAGATGACACACCCTCCAGCTGAGATGGAAAAGGCCCTTCCTGCTTCTCCTCACAACAGCTACAGCCATTCGATGTGAAGGAACACAAAGTTGGATTCATGTATTCCATATCAAGAAGCTCCTCCCTAGTGACAGATGTTGAAGAGATGCTAACAGCAACATTCTATTTGTTATTGATAATGAGCCAAACACAGCCCATTCCAGAAGAAAAAAACAGGGATACCAACATGTCCAGAAATGATACTAAGTTACTCAGGAATGTCATCATGTCTGGAAGTGAGGCTTGGTAATTCAACATCATTGCCATTGGAAGTGAGTCCTAGCAACCCAGTAACATCATCAACAATGGGCAATGAGTGGGAATCGACACAGGATTCAGGCTAAGAGTCAAGTGACCAAGTGTTGCTTGCAGTGCTTCAACCAGTTTGTGTGGAAATTGATATTATATGGACTGAAAATAGAAAGTATATAATTTTTGCTTGCAGATCTTTGAGAATTCTCTTCAGCATTGGCCTGTTTGATATTTGTATGGACTTTTTTTGGTATTCATCATCATTTTATTGCATTTTCTTCTTTCATCAGAAGCCATTAGAACTGTAAGAACTGAACAATTTTTCATTAAAGGTATGCATTTGATTAAAACTGACCGAAGAACACCAGACTGGCATCACAAGTTTAATGCTTTTTCTGCTGCAATATATACCTGTGCAAAGATGATAAATATCAGAAACTGCTGGGAGTGTGCACATATACCAACTCCATAAGATGGGGGAATTCCTTTGTTCCAGTACCAGCGACATAGATAAAGATAGAAGCAGCATTTAAAACAATCCTTTTGACTAAAAGACAAAAAGCAGATATAATTCTTGACATAATACGTCCTTTTTTAGACTGGTTCCACTTCACTTATCAATGTCTGTGAAAGTACATTATTTATTTTTTTATCCTTTGTTGACTGGGTTTGTCCCACTAGGCTAGTAACTATCTTTTAATGGGAGACCTGAGATGGTATTTATACGGGGTCTATATTATATGAATGAAAATTAATTATACTGAGCACTCAAAAGAGTGAAAATGCCAGACCTCGAACTCCTTAGTGTGGGGGGCTGCACCCCCCCCCACAAACCCTCGCTAAATATATATACACATTCTGAGATCACACTACAGTGAGGAAAGGGCAAATATTCTGACCTTCAGTGTACTGTCATCCCACAAGAAGAACTTTGAGGTCCAACATTTTTACTCTTCAGAGCGTTCGATATTATGATCTTTCGTTCATACAATATGGACCCTATTTATACTACTAGGGGAAATTTGGTCATTGCATCTGGGAACTTTCCCCTACTCTTTTTGCATATGGGGACTCTATTGAGTGTGATGCTTCCTGTTTCTAGTCCAAGCATGTAGGTGGCTCAGAGAAGGAGGGAGATAGAATGGCGTTCATTGATAGGGGAAATCTTGAAATTTGAAAAGGGAAAGCGAATCCTTGAAGGTCGATGAAAGAAATAAGGTATGAAGCAGAGAGGTGACATTGGACAAAAAGAGATGCATGGCAGAACATGGCACAGAAAGAGCGGTGTGCCAGGAAGTTTGAAAACAGTCAAGTCTTCTTAAGAGCAGTGTAGAGCACCAAATGGGAGAGCAGTTGAATTGTTATTGGCTTCAGAAGATATCTTCCAACAAAATCTTCTTAGGGAACAAGATTTGGCACAAATGTGTGTTGTTATAACCTTCTATTTGGGTGGGCTGTGGGACGTATATTTAAAAGAGATGGTGGATCATAGTGAACCGGAAAGCCAAGGTAGCACCTTCATGGGGAGAAGTCATGCAGAAGATACAGGAGGAAGAGGTGGAGAAAATTGCGGTACAGAAAGGATTGTATATGCAGACAGTAAAAGAAGGAGAGAAATGAGTGGAAGAAGTAAAATAGATTGTGAAGAAGAAGTTCATAATAAAGTTAAGTAATAAAGAAGAAAAAGGTCTCAAAAGGTATGAGGTTTAGAACACTGTGACTGCACCACTGGGTATTTCACCCAAAGACATAAGAGCTTTCATTCACATTAATAAAAAAAAACACACTATGACGTTTTGTGTGAGACTGGACAGTACATAGAGACATTTTTAGAACAGTATGACTTAAAAAAGAACTGTAATCCTTGGAACTCTCATGTGGTGCAAGCATTTCATGTTTTGCAGTTTAGAACAGAGGATGAAAAAGAGGTGTTAAAGGACTAGTTAAAGACTTTATGTAAAGAAGTCATGGACACAACAAAAATGTATGATGATAGAGGTTTATGGAGTGGGGGTTAGAAATGTGGGGTAATTTTGAAAATGGAAAATGAAAATGTTTTTCATATTCTAAATTTGATAAACATAGATGGTAATAGAGCATTTGTTAGATATAGAAGACAACTGAAAACATACTTTTTTATGGAAAAGACAATCATTTGATTAGCAACTGTGATAAATGGAAATGCTTTATTTGTGGTAAGCCAGGGAATGAAGCTAATAAATGTGATATAATATGTAAAAAAATGTGGGCAAACAGGACATGTGTGGATGGACTGTGAAGAAAATACAGAAACTATAGAACTAGAACAGACACACAAATATGTATGTAATATAAAAAAAGATATAGAAAAGGAAGATAAAGGACAAATTACTAGACCAGAAAGTAATAAAGAAGTAAACGTGGTTAAAAAAATAAATAAATATAAGAAGTTTTGGAAGATAACGAGTGAAATGGGATATGTAAACTGCCAAGTAGTAAGGGGAAAAATTCTATAAGGAAAAGGAAGAAGGAAAGAAAAAGGAAATTTAAAAGTGTAATTGTGAAAGGAAAAAGGTAAACGATAAAGGTGAAAGGAGATAATCTTTTTTTTTCTAGAAGGAGGTTGAAGATCTTCACAGCAAATGTAAATAGAATAAAGAATATTAAATGACAACTAGGCATAATGAAATGGTGTGCAGCACTTGATATGCATATAATTATATTACAAGATACGAAAGTATTAACAGAAAAGGAAAGGTTACAAACTGAAGTGTTATGGGATGGAAATATTATTTGAAATATGGGCAAGATACATGTGCAGGAATATTATGACAACAGAATTTCGAAGAATAATGATGATAGATTTAAGATAGAAAAAAAGATGTGTGCAGAATTATTGCACTATATACACATATTACAAAGAAAGAGAGATATGTTTAAAAAACTTTTAAACTTTGTAGGAGTTAACATGGACATAATATTAGTAGGGGACTTTGTTATTTAAGAAATAGAAATAAAGAAGTGATGTTAGAAATATATATAAGATAATGAAAAGTGTAAAGCTTTATATATGGGACAACATACATTAGACATATAAAAGAAATGAAATAAGAATGGAAAATGATTATTTTCTAATAGCTGATAGTTTGAAAATTGTGCAAAAAAGAATAAAAGTAACAGGGTTTTCAGATCATTTACTAAAACAAAAAGTACCAGTGGAGTGAACAGACACATTCAATACTGTTTGAAAGTGCTTGAAAAAGTACTTTTTGAACTTTTTTCAAGTTGATAAAAGATCTCATATTCAAAAACCTAATGCTAATACATGCACAAGGAATAATTTGATACATAATATGCCCATTTGTACTTCAATAATGATGTATACTTCTTTTGTTAGATAATCTAACAAGATCATATAGATATGAGAATTTGTTATGAAAACTGGAAGACTCGGTGGATAAGCTTTTTAGGAAAAGTATAAAAAAGTTAGGAAGAGAAGGAGAGATAAATTAAAATATAGGCAATTGGCTCAGGAAATATTTAGAGAAGTGCTAAGAAATAAGACAACTTTTTTATGAATAGGAAAAATATAGGATTTAAATCAGGAGAAGATTAAGAATATTTTATATAAACAAATATATTTCTTACAAGAGAAAAAGGAGGAGGTGGTTCTGTATTTGAATAAATTAGTAAAAGAAAATAAGAGTATAATAAGAGAATTGAAAAAATGAAGGAGAAAGAATGACTATAGAAGATAAATTATTTGAAGTAATAAGGAGGCATATAAGAATACTTTTGTAAAGAAAGAGAAAAAAGAAAGGCAAAAACAGAAAGTTAAAAAATTGACTAAGGATGACATATGAGAAAAATAATATGAGAGTAATTTTAAATAGTAGTTAAGTGAAGTAATAGTAATAGACTGTGGGATAAGGCAAGAATGTTCTGCAAGTAGTATTTTATTTGTGTTAGTTATGAATGTGGTTGTCAATAAAATGAATAGAGTGTTAGACATTGCAACTTATAAGATGACAGAAGAAATATGAATTCCAATAATTCTTATTTATACAAATGATATAGCTTTAGTTACTAAGAATAAGGAAGGGAGAAGGGATAAAAAAGATAAATAACTATTTGAAAATGTTTATTTTACATACAAATAGAGACAAAAGTAAAATGTTTGGATTTAAGGTAAAGATAGAAGGTATTCAGTTTAATGATGAAGTTATAGACATATTGGGAAGTTCATTTAGATCAGGTGAGCATAGATGAAAAACTGTGGAAGAAAATCTTGTAGAAATTGATATATATGTGTATGTTTTGGAAATCATATAAATTGTTACATAAAAAAGTGTGCTTAATAAATTCAATTATTTCAGGCAAAGTGGTCTACTTAGCAAGTGTGTATATGATCCCATCCAAGCATGAAAAAGGAATAATGTGCATCATATTTTCCTTTATATGGGGATCTAGGCTAAACCCAGTTAAAGGAGGGATTTTGTGTTTTGTATGTTAAGGAAGAGGAAGGGGGACTAGGATTAGTCAATCCAATTGTTCATGCAGCTTCTTTGAATTTATATAGAGCTTTGGTAGGATTTAAAAAAGAGAATAGGAACTTAGAACATATGTTGAATGTTAAATATAAAGCTTTTTGGTAAAAGGATAAATCTAGGGAAAGGATGGGAAAATCATGTAAATGAAGATATGAAAGAATATCAAAACAAAATTTGCTTATGGAAATTGAATATAAATGATGTTGAGAAAAATAGGAAAGAATGGTATTTGAATTTAATGAATGACCATTATTAAGTTTTCCCATGGAAGCATTTAAAAAATAAAAAAAAAAAATCTACTAAAATCAGATATGTATGGTAAGAAAATACATGAATTCAAAGTTTTTTTGTGGAGACTGATAATAGGTAAATTATCTGTTAAAGCTAATATGCCTTATAAAAATATAAAAACATAAAATAAAATAAACAGTGTGTAATTAATGTGGGGAAACTGAAACAGTAGAACATGTGTTTTAAAATGTCCTAGTATAAAGAATTTATGGGAAAATATGTGAAAACAAGATGTTAAAAAGTTTTGCTAAGGTTGAAGATTTGAATATGAATATGTTTGAATACAGGTATTACAGTAATAAAGAACAAAAAGGGGATAAGAAAACTGATAAAAATATTTTATATTTTATGAACACAATGAAAGACTTAATGAAGTGAGGTTCAGTGGGAAATGGAGGGTCTATATCGGAACATCGAAGTTTTAAAACGTTGAATGTTCTAATATCGACACGTTTTGAGTGAACGCTAAAAATAGCAAAGCAGCAGAACACTGAATTCTTTCCTAGGGAAAGAATTCAGTTGGCCGGTTCTGTGGCTTCACTATTTTCAGCACTGTGGTGGAAATTTATCGGTCGGGTTCAGGTAAGTGTGTGATTTTGTGGTTGTTAGGATTAGGGCTCGGGTTAGGTGAGTTAGAGTTAGGGGCGGGTTAAGTGAGTTAGGGTTAGGGCGCGGGTTAGGTGAGTGTGTGATAGAGATGGACCTTAGGGTTAAGGTTTGGGTTAAGGTAAGTGGATAGATAGTAGTGTATGTATAGTTTAGTGTAGGGTTAGTTGTAGGATTATAAGTGTATGTGTGTGTATTGATGTATTTTATGTGTGCTTGTGTTGTGTGTATGTGTTTCAGAATAGCGAATTTATTCCCAAGGAAAAAATTTGCTGTTCTGAATGTTTGATAATATGTGGTTTAGATATTTTAGATTCGATGAACTAGCATTCACAATTTAAATTTTTCGATAATGTGATATAAACGCAAAAATGGATATTATCTGAGATTTTGAAGAAAATACATTTTTGGCTATGGAAAAAAGGGTGGGGGAATGAATAAAGCATACAAGATTGTTTTGTATTACATATGAAAATGTAAATAATTGTAAATAACTTATACTGTGTAAATAAGGTAAATAAATTCATGTATTTCAGTTGTAATAACCAATAAAGAACTCCTACTTTTTTGATAGGTGTCATGGGATCTTTTGCATCCACCTGAGCTACCACTAACTTAAGCAGATGGGGCCTTGGTTTTAATGTCACATTGAAGGACATACTTTGTTAAGTTAAAAAATGAACACTTCCTGTTTGGTTGAGCAACTGTAATATTATCTATAAAATATATAACGGGGCTAAAGGACTGGACGTGGCTGTATGGTATATATATATATATATATATATATATATATATATATATATATATATATATATATATATATATATGTATATATATTATATGTGTGTGTGTGTGTGTGTGGAGCACACTTCACGTTACTTAAGACCGAGGTGGGAAGTTTCAAAGACCCCATGCTAAAGGATAACGCTGTCCAAGCTGCAAAATCCTTTACTAGTGCACTCTACGGGCACCTACAAGAATGCATGGATCATGCTATTCAAAACAAAAAGAAAACTCACTCCTCCAAGAAAAAGAAACCAGTCTGGTGGACCCCTGCCATAAACAAGCTATACAATAGGAGGAGGAAGCTAGTACAGAAAATAGTAAAATCCCAAGAAGGGAAGACATCCCTGATCAGTATCAGCAAGAAACTACGTTCCCTCATAAAATCATCCAAGGCTAGCTTCAAAAGAAAAATTGCCATGGACTCCAAAGATAACCACAAGGCATTCTTTAGCTATGTCAATAATCTAAGTGGCAATTCTCAGATCTGCTCAGAGTTAGTGCAGAATGGCACAAAATACACTGAACCGACCGATATAGCCAACATCCTGGCAGACAGGCTCAGTGCAAACTTCACCCCTCTTTCACCCCCAAAAGGGCCCATAACTATACCAGAAGAATGTAGTGCCACTGAAATCACAGACACTCAGGTTAAAACAGCCCTCTCCAAAGCCAAAACCACAGCATCAATGTAACTGGATGGTGTCCCAGGCTGTGTCCTACACGAGCTCAAAGATGAACTAACCCCTCACCTAAACACACTGTTCAAGCTCAGCCTCTCCACAGGCTATGTGCACACAGAGTGGTGCACAGCAATGGTTATTCCACTCTTCAAAGGTGGAGACACAACAGACCCTGGGAACTATTGCCCTATAAGCCTGACTAGCTTGGTCTGCAAGGCTGTGGAGTGCATCATCATGGATCTCATTAGCAGAGACATTGGGAACCTCCAAACACTGAATCCTACCCAGTTTGGCTTTGTTAAGGGCAGATGATGACTCCTAAACCTGGTGGACTTCTTTGAGACAGTTACCAAGGCTATAGATGAGGGAAAGGTGGTCCACACAGCCTACCTAGACCTCGCAAAGGCGGTCAACACCATTCTCCACTCAGAGACAAGCTCACTAGCCTGAACATAAACCCCTATGTCACGAGATGGGTTGCCAACTAGCTCATGAACAGAACCCACATGTTAAGAGTTGCGGGAGCTAGGTCTGACTCTAAACCGGTTACAAGTGGCGTTTCCCAGGGCTCAGTCCTAGGACCCCTCCTGTATGGTATATACTTCTCAGAGGTACAGGCAAGCACAGTAGGACTATGGGGTACCAATTTCACAGATGACTGCAAACTAGGGGCTATAATTGACTCCCCGGCTGACACAGACATCCTCCAAAAGGGTCTCACTGAGACAGATACCTGGTGTCAAAACCATGGCCTCAAGCTAAATGCCAAAAGGTGCATAGTCATCCCCTTTGGAAAAAACAAAGTACTCACAAACTACCACATAGGCAGTAGCCCCCTAAATACGGAAGATTTAATAAGGGATCTGGGGACCCAAGTAGATAGCAACCTCTATTTTGATAATCACATTGTCAAAGTGGTTAGAAAATCCTTCTATGTGGCCCACCTAATCACAAAAGGCTTTGCATCCATATCAAAAGAGGTCATTGGGACCCCCTGCGCATCACTCATCAGACCCATGATAGAGTACAATGCCCCATTTGGCATGTAACTTACAAGGCACCTGCAACTACTGGAAAGACCACAGAAGTACCTCACCAAGAGGATCACTGGCCTCAAGCAGATGCCCTATGCAGCTTGACTGAAGAAACTCCAGCTGTACTCGGTTGCATACCACCTACTCAGAGGTGATCTCTGCCTGACATACAAGGCCATGTCCAACCCAGAATTGATGCACATGGTCCACCAAAAGAAAACCATATCCCCTCGAGCCACACGCTCCAGGAATCTAAACCTCACCACAATAAATAGGACGTGTTGGAGGGATAGATTCCTGTCCCAGAGACTTTTCATGCTCTGGAACAATATTCCAATTTACATTAGGTAGAGCTCCTCACTAACCCTCTTCAAGAGAAACCTTGATGAGTGGATGGGAAACAGAAAGTTTACCCCAGGGATAACTTCAATGGCTGTGCTGGACAGAGGCACAGGGAACTAATCTAAGGAGACAGCGAAAGCAAACACATTCTGGCTAGGCTTATAAATGCCTCTGGCAGATAGCCTAGTACCTATCTATGAGCCTATCTATAAACCTATGGAGAACAATACCAATAGACTGGTCAGGATGTTGTTATATAGGCCATTTTATTCTAGCTGTTTGACATACAGGCACTTTTCCTAGTGGTATAATGCACAATGTTCATCAAAAGAGGGAGGCAAATGACATTAAACATGCAGTGGGAAGATAGCTGCTCCTTGGGTTCATCATTATAATATTTGAAAGATTGCATGCAAAGGACTGACATGTATGGATTTGGGTGATGGTGCTATTTTAGGAGGGGAGATTGTACCTGATTAGGGGCAGTAAAGTCAATTTGTGAATTAAGAAAACTGTCTAAACTGTTGGAAATCCTAAGTAATGCTACTTTTGAATCAATAAATCTGATTACAATTGAAATTATCGCCATGTGTTGTGTGATGCTGCAGACCAGAATGGCACTTGACTACACCCTTGCTTCTAATGATGGTAACTGTATCCTCATCAAAACAGTGTGCTGCTCATTTATTCCAGATAATGAACATGCCTTTCAAAGTCACTTAGAAATTATACATAAAGTTGCAGAATTGTTTCATGCCAAAGAATATGACAGCTCCCAGTGGGCTTGTTTGACTAATCTCTTTTCTGGTTGAGGTGTAAGTACTTTTTACATTTTTTTATGCTCATTGCTATTATCAGTATACTTTTAGGCCTTATTTTATTTATGTTCAAAATATTGATCATGAAGGTTCTTGAATCTAAACCACAACTGAAGAAAATCATAATGAAGAAGAGGATAGTGAGGAAACTGTATTAGGAAAGTTTGGGCAGATATATACTAATCTGTTTGGGACAGAGGTTGGAAGTGAAAAATATTTGAATCGTCTTTTTATTCCAGCCAAACATAGATATATGTTTATTGCTCATAAAACCTTTTATGCTAAGCATTTGTACAAGTACTGTGCATGTCAATGTCAGAAGGAAACTGCATGTGAAGTATGTCTGAATGCATGTGAAAAAGTGTCTACACATTTAAAAACCTGTTGTTATTGTCCAGTCATTATGAAGTATATTACCTGAGGCTGAATGATGCCTCACAGCATGAAACGGGAGACTGAGAAGGCAGAAGTGTAAAATAGGAAAATGTTTAGTGCTTACACAATATTCTGTTCTGCAAAGTGAAATCCATATTGCTTCAGAGATGGATCCTGACACCTTAGACCTGTGCTGAAGTCTTTTTTATTTCCAAGTGCCAACATGGATAGTGCCAACATGAATAGTTCCAATGTGTAAGGTCAGAACTTGTGCCTAATAAGGAAAGGCATAAATAAAGAGTTTTCAGATTCTTTAGTTAGCAAAATAACATAGAGGTGTTTAGTTTTAACTGGTTAGTGGCTATAGTCTAATAGAAAACAAAATGTTTGCATAGACATTTTTACAGTATAAACATAATTTAACTTGTTTGGAGAAATAACACCTTGATTGCTTAGTCTCCCAAGTACATGCATTATTTTCCAGTAAAGAGATTATTATACTCTGTTGAATTGTGTTACATGAAGTTATTTTGACCTTAACAAATGTCCTGTAGATTGGTTAGAATGGGAGAAGCACAGAGTAAGCGAAAGAAGGAGGAGATATGAACTAGAAAGAGTAGCTCTGGAGGGGTTGGTGCAAAATTTCTTTGATCTATAAAGTATCCTGAGTTTCTGATGTGTTTTAATGGCATTTTGAATATATAAGTAAAATTTAAGTTGGTCATCATTTATTTAAGCAATAACCCACACCTGGGTGTGGCTAATACTGGATTTACCCAAAATAAAATATAAAAAGCTGAAAGTTTTTAGGTTATTTTATCTGATGAAGTCCTTTAGTAAGGGACGAAAACGCATGTGATTTTTGTTTAATAAAAGCGTTCAAGTATGTGGATGGTGTCACTTTCGTGTTGAATTGGAAATTAGTACTGCATTCTACTCAACGGCTTTTTTGGTTATGTTTGTTTGGTTTATATTGAAAAGCCACACTATTTCTGTTTACTTCTGTAATAGTGCTATTAACTGATGAAATGTTGAAGTTAGATGACCTAGGTGTTATAGACTTAGGAAAGTATAAGACTAGTTTATTTGGGGGGGAGTGGGAGGAGTAGTTGATGTCAGTTAACCAGTTTTTGATGGAGGTGAAGGCATCTTGTGTAATATTTTGTGGATGAGGCAAACTGCTAATCAAATGAGAGTGGCATCATCTACTTACTGTATCAGAGAAGCATGTATTAAGGTGAGGGGTACCAAGGATGAAGCCTTGTAGGACCCCAGTGTTCACTGGGAAGAAAGGAAAGAAAGTAATGAACCATTTAACAGGCTGGTATTGATTAGATAGATAGAAAGTAAAACACTTAAGAGTAGAGTTGGGCAGACCTAAGACAGACATTTTTTATAGTACTTTGGTATGGTAAATAGCATCACAAGCTTTATTGAAGTCATAAAAGAGGGTGTAGACTAAATTATTGTTACCCTGGCCTTACTGATGATTTCTCTGAAGGATATAAACCCAGTTGTTGCATTAATTGATGGAAGTCTTGTTGCATCAGTTTGAATAGAATTGCATGAAGAAAACGCTACAATAATTGTTTGTTGATGCATTTTCCAGTGGTTTAGAGGGAGGGGAAAGTAAAGTAATAGGTCTAAAGATTGTTATTTCAGCCCAGTTACATAATTTTTGTAGTGGTGTGATATATGATTTATTTATTTATTTTCCATTTTTCCATAAGGAAGGCATATATAATTCTTCAGTGAAACAATTGATTAGACTGGAGACTGAGTATGCCATTGTGGAGGAGGCTAGCTTCAGGCATTCTGAAGGCAAGTTGTTTACAGAGGTGGATCAAGGTTTTTGTTTGCTTAATAGATGTTTTGTGTAGCAGGTGGAAATTAACTGTAGGGTGAAAGTGGAGCTACTGGATGCTGTATTGGGTTGGAGTGGGATGATAAGGAACTGCTAGTAAAAGAAGGTATAGAATCTATGAAGTGGGGTTGAATTTTACAAATAATTGTAAGGGAAAGAGGTCTGGGCAAGGGTTTGAAGTAATAAATGTGCCAGGATGTAACATCTTATTTACTGAATACCAGGACTTTTTAAGATTATGTTTCAGTTGGATGCAAGTTTCAGATATGTTTATAGTATTGCAGATGTGGTAGGGTTTTGTTGTTGTGCCATTCTCCCCTGGCTTTAACTCATTTTTTTGCATTAGAGTTTTGCTTGTGTGGGACAGCCAGGCTGTGTGTGTTTTTGACTTTTCTTGTTCTTATAGGGGCTAGGCTATTTAGAGTGTCAAGAAAGAGTGTGCTGAATCTAAAAATGGTTTCATCTAGTGGTAATGTGTGGAGGGAAGACCAATTAAAGGATTTAAGAATATTCTGAGGAAAATATCAAAAGCAAGAAACAAAACAAATAAATGAGACGACTGGCAGGAAGTGTCCCAAGGAACACCAAACACAAAAATGTTGAATAAAAGCAAACTTTAATGCTGAATAAATCCAATAAATCCAAAAAAATCAATGTATAAATTTAATTTGGGATTTACTGGATTTATACATCAATTTTATTGGATTTATTGGATTTATTCACCATTAAAGTTAGTGATCAGATCTCTGTTTCATACCTTCCAGGTTCAGATTCAAACCTGACTTGTGATCACTATCTATGTGGAGATTAGATGTTCTCCACATGTCAGCATGTGTTTCTACTCATACTCCTGTTTCCTCTCACTTCCAAAAAATATAATGGTTGATTTGCTACAGTAAAATGCCAATATGCTTGTGATAAGAATACTATCTGGTGTACTCTGCCAATATTTAAAACATGTAGTTTGAAGACACTGACAGAAGTTCACCTGTAGGTTAATTATTATCAAAGCTACAAAAGCTACTACCTGGGTTGTGACTGAAAATCCTCAGTAGGCCATCTCACTTATTCATTAAATACAGAAATAAATAAATAAATAGAAACATGCACACAGGTTCAAACAATTAAAAAAATCTAAAGTAAATATTTAGCTTACACTGTGCTAATACCAAACAAAAAGACAATCCAAAATGCTCTGATCCACCTAAAACAACTCTGTAAACCCAATCAACACTGATATTAACTTATGGGATCATAGGACCATAGGTGTAGACTAGGCTAACAATCACTATGGTCCTTATAAGCCTAGCCATTCAACACAAATGTGACCCATAAATTTGATTTATATAGAGGTGATTTAATGCCTGCCTCTACCCATCAGAGATATAGGTGCCAGACCAGGGGTGAATTGCCAATTACCCATTCACCGGTCCATGTGGCACTTAATTAGGGATGGGGGAACTCTGCTTCACATGGATAGGGAGCTGTTTCCAGAGAATGTTAATTCTCTGCAAAAAATTTCTGTCTGTCCAACATGTCCTGTTTATATCACAAGCAAAATTTAGATATTTAATCCAGTAGTTCTGATACAGTTTCTTTGGCAAATGTACCGAACGTTCATTAGAACTGAGTCCAGGGATGCCTTGTATGCCAGGCATAGATCACCTCTCAGAAGTATGTATGATACCAGGTAAGGAGACAATTTTTTGAGGTAATCAGCATAACACATTGTGTTTTCTCCCCGTATTCCTTTTTTTAAGGAACCTTTGTAAACATTCCAGTTGCTGTGTGTGTCTGGTCAGGTGCACACAGAATGGGGGATTATACTCTATGATGGGTTTGATGAAGACCAAGTACAGTGGTACGGTGACCTTTCTTGACCTAGATGTGATGCCTTTTGCTCCTAAGTTGAGCAACATAGAAGGATTTTCTTAGTACTCTTGGACACATGTTGGTCGAAGGCTAAGTTACTATCTCCATGAGTTCCCAGATCTCTGGGTTACAGACTTCCCAAAATGTACTAATATACTATAATGCATTTCTTGGAATTTAATTTTAAGTCATGGCTTTGGCACAAAGCATTGGTCTGTATTAAACCTTTCTGGAGGGTGTTCTCATCTTGGCGAAGATTCAATGACTGCTCCCATTTTGCAATCATCTGCAAACATGGTTAAACAGGTGCCTTTGACATTGGCTTTGACATCTGTGAGGTAGATACCAAAGAAAAGTGGGCAAAGCAAAGAGCCCTGGGGGACTCCATTGGCTACCAGTCTATTTGTGAAGGTGGTCTTATTGATTCTAACCACATGGCTCCTATCAGTAATCAAAATGTAAATTAAAAAAAAAAACACAGACACATTTCCCACTCTATAAAATGCATATGGAAAATTTTAATATTTCTTGCCTACTCAGTTCAGAAAATCATGTTCCATAACACCTTAACCAACTTAAAACTTCCCCTAAATTGATATGTATACATAGTATAACTTGAAACAGCAAAAAAAAAAAAAAACCTGAAACAATTACCTCATTTCCATTCAGAGCAATGTACAACAAATAAATAAACTAATAAAAATAAAATAGCACACTGTACAGACTGGAAAAGATGGTTGGTGTGGTTATGGGTATCAGCCAATTGCTATTTCTTTGGTATGACAACAACGGCTGAAGTTTATTACCCATGAATACCATGGGAAAGCACTGCAAGGAAGTGAGCTCATTAAATATTCTGCTTACAGCTGCAGCAGAGAGCACATGAAGGCAAAATAGTACTGAGTTGTGACCACAAGGAAACAGAAGCACAGGCAGCAATCATTCTTACTGTATATGTCTTGGTAAAGGCTACGCGGGATCTTGTGTGCACAGTACCAGATGGTGAAGTAATGTGGAGGTATTAATGATCCAGTATTTATGTATGTCTATTTCTTCACCAAAATAATGGTTGGAAATAGGATTATAGGAAACGGGGAAGCAAGCAGAGGGTAAACATTTGGTGAAAAACTAGAGAATGAGCAGGATGGAGGTAGGGAAGGTGTAGAAAAACAATTTTTGTGGATCAGGTGCTCATATCCCTATCCCTTTCAACTGAACAGATTTTTGCAGAATTTCCAGATTTTTGCCTCATATTTTCGGACTGTTCCTTATAAAATTTTTAATTTTCTGGCAAATCATTGAAGATCAAACTCATTAAATAATAATAAATAATGACAGACATTTGAATTACAGACTTTATATCCTTCAGAAAATATGTTATAATGCAAAACCTGTTATTCTAGCAACTTTCTAAGTTTACAGGAACAATATTTAAATTTTGTTCCTGTTTTTGGGCCTTTGGGCCATTTTTTCTGGCTTTGTCCAGATTTCTTGCACTGAGAGGTTGAGAGGTATGGGGGTTCAGTATACATCTCTCTCTTTCTGTCTATATACATACACACACACACACACACACACACACACACATATATATATATATATATATATATATATATATATATATATATATATATATATATGGGTTCCATTCAGAAGCTCGAAATACTGAAATCTCGAATTTCAGTATTTCATGCCCAAGAAGCCAAATCCACATAATAGCGAAAGTTTAGAAGCGCGAAATTCAAAACCTCGAATACTAGAGGTTTTGAATTTTATGCTTCTAAAGTTCCGATATGGTTATGTATTCAGGTAGGTGTGTGTGTGTGTGAGTGTGTGTGTGTGTGTGTGTGTGTGTGTGTGTGTGTGTGTGTGTGTGTGTGTGTGTGTGTGTGTGTGTGTGTGTGTTAAGGGGTTTGGGTAGGGGCTGTGGTTTGTGTCAGTGTGTTTTGTTGCTGTCATGTGTGTGTGCGAAGAGAAAGTAGCTTGTGTGGTGGTGTTTTGTGTGTGTTTGTATGTAGTTCGACCTCAGAGTGAGAATATGCTTTCATGTAGTAGAGTGACTGTGTGTGTTTGTGTAGTGGATGGTGTGTGTGTGTGTGTGTGTGTGTGTGTGTGTGTGTGTGTGTGTGCATGTGTGCGTGTGTGCATGTGTGTGTATGTGTAGTAAAACCGCGAAATTCGAAACATTTGGTATTCGAGGTATTGAATTTCCCGGTTTTTAGTTTTTGTTGTTTTGTGGATTCCACTTCTTGGGCTCGAGATACTGAAATTCGAGATTTCAGTATTTCGAGCTTCTGAAGTGAATCCATAAATATATATATATATATATATATATATATATATATATATATATATATATATATATATATATATATATATATATATGGGTCTACTGATTGTCGAAAACACACTTTTTCAACAACCAGAAGATCGAACCAATTTAAGCGAAAGTGCACTAAATCGAAAGTGCAGTTTCGCTAAAGCTGGTTCTCCGAAGCACATTACAGTGGGGATAAGGAAAGATATCCTTTTCCCCACTATAGTGCAATCTCAGAGTTAGTATATTTTATTTATTTATTTATTTTACATTTGTTGACCGGGCTGGTCCAACTGGATACATATCCATTTTCAGTAAAGTTTCGGGGAGAAAAGCTCCATATTTACAATATTATTTACAGTAAGAGAGAATTTACAAAAAATTGAGGAACATTACAGTTTTTTACTTTACTTTGGAATTTTACTCACATATTTAGTACATATATGGTATAGTTAGTCATAGTAAGGAAATCACAAGTAAACATTTTTCAACTGTACAGATGCATACTCTTTTTAGGTAACAGAAAAGTATCTAGCACATGCAGATAAGACGAGTAATACCCATTAATAGGTGAGGTAATTAGTCAGGGTTTTGCACAAGTTGTTTATTAGATGAGCGTAAAGTTTTTAGGTTGCTATAGGGGGTAATAAGATTTGTCAGTATTGGTGTTTTAGTAGGTTGATACAGGATCTTGTGGGCAACTATTAGTTGGTTAAATGTTAAAAGATTTGGCAGCTCTAACCAACCTAGCTGTTTAAGATTGTGACAATGATGGGTTCTGTAGGAAGACCCAGTTGCAAATCTGGCAATGTTATTGTAGGAGATGGCCAGCTTGCTCAAGTTGCTTTTACATAATTTAGTATATATAGGGGAGGCATATAGTAGGGTAGACATTAAGTGGGTATGGGCAATAGTGGACCTGGCTAGTGGGGTTAGAAAGGGTTTGATCATATAGAGGGAACCTAGTTTCTTGTTGACTGTTTTTATAGTACTGTTTATATGGGAATCAAAGGTAAGGCTGTTATCTATTAGTACCCCAAGTAGTTTTGTAGTGGGATCCGGAGAGATAATAGTACCATTACTTGATGTAACAGTAAAATTAAGTGTGGAGGCTCTATGGGTGGGAGTAAATAGTCGAAGCTTTGTCTTTTTGGGGTTCAAGATAAGACATTGGTGTAGAAGCCATTTTTCAACTGAAATAAACACATTTTGATTTAGTGACTGAAGATCTGATGGAGAAGTGGCTGAGCATATTAATGTTGAATCATCTGCATATTGGATACAGGTGGCTTGAGGTATTACAGCATGTAGGTCACTTATAAATATAGAAAATAAGAGTGGCCCTAGTATGGAGCCTTGAGGGACACCGAAGGTAATCTGGAGGTTAGAAGATAAGTTATTCTCCCATAATACAGCCTGTTGCCTGCTGTTTAGGTAGGATTGGAACCATTGTATAGCCACTGTATCTAGTGACAGGTTTTTGAGTATGTTAATGAGTAGTTGGTGGTTTACCATGTCAAATGCTTTTGACAAATCAATAAAGAGGGCGGAGGATAGAAGCTCATTATTCCAATGTTTATTAATGTGATCAGAGAAGGATAAAAGAGCAGAGGTGGTGCTATGAAATGATCTAAAACCATGTTGGCTGTTAGCTAATACGTTGTTTTCTAATAGGAAGCTTAAGAGCTGTTTGTGAATGTATTTCTCCATGATTTTTGCCAGTGGAGATAATATGGCTATAGGTCTATAGTTTGATAATTCATTGGAGTTACCTCCTTTATGCAGGGGGATGATATATGAAATTTTACAGATTGATGGAACATTACCTTCAGTAATGGTTCTATTAATCAGGATTGATATGGGGTAGGCTATTGCTTTTGCAGCTTTTTGTAGGTATTCTGCAGGTAGTAGATCTGCTGAGAGGGTGGTAGGTTTAATTTTTTGAATTAGGGTACAGATAAGGGATGTGGGAACAGGTTGAAAGTGAAATGATTGAGGTGTGTTAAAGTTTGAGGTGGTCGAAGATGAGGTGTCAGGGGATAGCTGATTGGTAAGTGATTGAATGGTCTCTGTGAAGAAAGCATTGAAGGAGTTGGCTATTTGCTTGTGACTACTGTAATCAGAACCTGAGGGGGTGGGTGCGAGTGATTGACCTGGGAGTAGAAGTTTATTAATGCCTGACCAGAATTCCTGAGGTTTGTTTTGGTGGGTTTGTTAGAGCTGAAAGTAAAAATTACTTTTGTCCAACTGTATGGCTTTTTTTGTTTTGTTTCTTAGCTGTCTAAACTTTAATTGATCTGTAGGGTCTTTAGTAGTGCGCCAGTTTGCCCAGACTTTGTTTCCAAGGAGGATTTTTTGTTTAGTTTCTTCAGAAAGCCATGGGGCTGGTTTAACCCTAGTTCTAATTGTACGAGTTGGTGCATGGTGGTCAAGAATAGCTAAGGCAGCAGTCTTTGTATAAATGGACTTATTTAGAAAAAAATTCAGGCGTTATACAACACATCAATGGACTAATACTGTGTATCTGATAAGTATGCCATCAAAATTCCGCACTTATGCGGTCGACATATCAGGAACGCCACTCTAGCAGAGCTATCCCTATATTAAATGGAACAGCTTTTGTAGGATGTAGACCAGCAAATAACTAGTGCATATACAGGTTAAAAAGTAACAGAAATGCTACACTACCTCGGTAGTCTACAGATTATAAGAATGAGCACCTCTCTATTCGATATCCTAGCTAATTAGATTCAATTTATGACTATATACATTCCATTATTATAAAATATTAAAGCTGTCTAGTAACTACAAAATAACTAAATGTTCAAAGGAAATCCTAAAATGTATATATATATATATATATATATATATATATATATATATATATATATATATCTATATATATATATATTTTTTACTTTGTGCATTATAAATGCAAATTATTAAAATACATATTTTTAAAAACAACTACTTTACCTACGTAGAGATCTGGCCTTTAACTTTGGTCTCAGTGGTATTTGTTCATTGAGACCATGTCCCATATCAGCTCTGAATAAAACTATCCATCTAGCTTCCATTTCCTCTGCTTTATTGCATGTGCTCCCCCCACTCAAACTCACAAACCTCCTAGCAATGGCCATAAACTTAAATTTATGTTGACTGTTAGTATTCATAACATGTTTGGTCAGGGCATTACTTCTGCTTTGTTTGCCTATGTGATAAATGTGTTCACTAATCCTCTCCTTAAGTGTGCGGCCTGTTTTCCCAATAAAAAAATTCTTACATATTACGTAGTGGGCAAGATATACTATGTGCTGTGTGTCACATGTAGCTTGTGCTTTAAATTTATATAGCCGGTCCTCATCTGGATGCAAAAATTCATTGCTTATATCTATTATCTGTATACCCACAATATGAACATTTGCCACAAGGCTTGGTTCCCCTTCCACCCACAAGTATTTTCTTTTCTCTGGATACACATAAATGCCTTTTCAAAGACTTTTGATTTCTGAACAAAAATTTAGGTTAATTCTCTATCCATTTTGTGACCGTCTTATCAGTGGTCAATATCAGCCAATGATTACGTATAATGTTCATATAAGACCTGACATCACTAGAAAAGCTTAATGGCACTTTTAACTTAGGCATGTCACCCCTGGTCTTTTTTCCCCTCAGTCCTTCTATCCACATAATAAGGTCTAGCCTTAGTATGTTGCAAGTTAACTACTTCTTGCATCTGTTTCTGTATATCTCTCTCCCCATAACCTCTGGCCAATAATTCATTCCTCGTATTATTCAATTGTTGATGGAAATCTGCATCCCTCATGTTCAACCTAGACACTCTGAAAACCTGTTTCCTAATGACATTGTCAAACACATAGGTAGGGTGCATACTTCCTCTATTTAAAAGTTGGTTAACATGACATTCCTTCCTGTACAAGCATGTATATATGGTCCCTTTTTCAATATTTACTTGAACATCCAAGAAGTTTATTTTCTCATATTAATCAACAGTTGTAAATCATAAAAAAGTAGTGGCTGCATTCAAGTACATAAGAAATTCTGAGAACACCTCTTCTGCACCAGACCATAAAATAAAAAAGACCATCTACAAATCTACAAAAAAATAAAACAATGTTTTGATATGGGCCACTCAATAAACACTCATGCTCCCAAACGACCATGACAGCTTTGGCATAGCTATTGGCACAAGATGTGCCCATAGCTATGCCATTATGCTGCCAGTATAGGTCATCACCAAACAGAAAAACATTATTTTCTAAGACAATGCTCAGTAAATTCCTAATTAATATAATTTAATTTTCAGAGAAATCAGAATACATTTCCATAAACCTAGTTAAACTTTCCAACCCAATCATATTAGGTATAACTGTAAAAAGAGAGACCACATCAAGTGTTGAATGAAAAGTGTAGAGTGGAATAGACCTAATGTAGCTTGTCAACAATAAATAAAATTACTGAAGATAGCATTCTATTTCAATATTCACAAGTGGTTAAATAATCTTCTCAGAAGTGTAACCTTTTGGATGTCATGTAAATTAGTGATGAATTATCTATTATTGTATGCAGTATAGAACAGAAAAGTGGTGCATCTAATCATATGTGCATTTCTTGTGTGCTAGAACATCAGAATATGAACATTACACAGGAAGAAATGGTTTGCAGGAAGTTTTATAATGCAAATTACTTTGCAATAAATAATGAAATCAAACTCTGGAAATAGAATGGATGCATGACACAACGTATGCATGGCACAACTATCAAGAAAAAAGGGTAATCTTTTATGATTATATATCAGTCACCCAGCTGACAAGTGCATTTCTCTAGATTCATCCTTAAGCAAAAAGATAAATATTCCAGTTTGTTGAACTATAGATGTTTCAAGAGCTATGAGCTTTATGAGAAACAGGTTATTGTGGAGGAAGAGTGCTGATTAAGTACTTTGCTAAGGTGTCTGGTTGTATATCTTTAAGAGGTCTATCATGTGGTTGGTTGTATGGATGTGGGAGTGGTCAGGCTGTATAAATGTAGGAGTAGTGGGGTGGGTGGGAATTGCGGGCAGGGTATGGGAGCGGAGTGAGCCCGCAGGGCAAACACAGCAGGTACAGCCAGTGAAGGACTGACTCTATGAAAAACAATCAGTGGAGTCCTGCCTGCCAAGGTACGTGTATGGGAGATACTATGCTGGGCAGTTGAGTGATATACAGTAGAAAGTAGAAAGATAGTTAGGGACTACAAGAGAGGTAAGTTTAGGAGAAATCAGTGTGCCTGAGTGTTAAATTTTAAGATAGTTGGGTGGATGATAAAGGAGATGGGCCTAGGAAAGGATGTATTGCAACCGTGGCTACTTGTAGGGCTAGATGGTATAAAGGTAAAAAGGAGGGAAAAACAGGAGTAAAAATGAGAGGCTGTGAGAGGGGAAGGTATGGAAGTTGGGAGAAGGGAATAATTTGGCTGCTGGATGGCCTTACTAGGGAGTATAATTTAAAACTTGGAGATGTTAAATATATAAAGTCTTTACACACTATAGCTGTAGTAAACATACTTTCTTGTTTCCTTAAGGGATTGATGCTCAGGGAGAGGTTTGGCTCTATTCCTTGGCTTGGTGTAGAGACAGCAATGTAGGACAGGGCAGTTTCCCAAACCCTAGCACAGGATTGGCAGCTAGATGCAATAAAGGGAGAAAGATGACAGGGTGGTGAAATAAACTATAGGTTAGACGCACTTCCTTAAAAAACAACAGTTCCAGACAAATTACTTATATTTCCATTGGCCAGGTAAAAATTAGTTACTTTTCCGCAGATTCTGAACAGGTAATTACATTTATAAAAACAAAACAAGGTATATTTAGTTACCCAGTTAAATATACTTAAGTAGGTTCAAAACAACTTACGTATGGACACAGTTATACAGGTATTGAAAATATATCATAAAAAGCATAGCAATGCAGCATATATGCAGTCAGAATACAGAAATGTAATAAAGCAGTCTAAAATAGTTCAGTATATATCAACACAGCACTGGAAATTAAGGCAGCAGTCTTTGTATAAATGGACTTATTTAGAAAAAAATTCAGGCGTTATACAACACATCAGTGGACTAATACTGTGTATCTGATAAGTATGCCATCAAAATTCCGCACTTATGCGGTCGACATATCAGGAATGCCACTCTAGCAGAGCTATCCCTATATTAAATGGAACAGCTTTTGTAGGTTGTAGACCAGCAAATAACTAGTGCATATACAGGTTAAAAAGTAACAGAAATGCTACACTACCTCGGTAGTCTACAGATTATAAGAATGAGCACCTCTCTATTCAATATCCTAGCTAATTAGATTCAATTTATGACTATATACATTCCATTATTATAAAATATTAAAGCTGTCTAGTAACTACAAAATAACAAAATGTTCAAAGAAAATCCTAAAAATGTATATATATATATATATATATATATATATATATATATATATATTTTTTTTTTTTTACTTTGTGCATTATAAATGCACATTATTAAAATACATATTTTTAAAAACAACTACTTTACCTACGTAGAGATCTGGCCTTTAACTTTGGTCTCAGTGGTATTTGTTCATTGAGACCATGTCCCATATCAGCTCTGAATAAAACTATCCATCTAGCTTCCATTTCCTCTGCTTTATTGCATGTGCTCCCCCCACTCAAACTCACAAACCTCCTAGCAATGGCCATAAACTTAAATTTATGTTGACTATTAGTATTCATAACATGTTTGGTCAGGGCATTACTTCTGCTTTGTTTGCCTATGTGATAAATGTGTTCTCTAATCCTCTCCTTAAGTGTGCGGCCTGTTTTCCCAATAAAAAAATTCTTACATATTACGTAGTGGGCAAGATACACTATGTGCTGTGTGTCACATGTAGCTTGTGCTTTAAATTTATATAGCCGGTCCTCATCTGGATGCAAAAATTCATTGCTTATATCTATTATCTGTATACCCACAATATGAACATTTGCCACAAGGCTTGGTTCCCCTTCCACCCACAAGTGTTTTCTTTTCTCTGGATACACATAAATGCCTTTTCAAAGACGTTTGATTTCTGAACAAAAATTTAGGTTAATTCTCTATCCATTTTGTGACCGTCTTATCAGTGGTGAATATCGGCCAATGATTATGTATAATGTTCATATAAGATCTGACATCACTAGAAAAGCTTAATGGCACTTTTAACTTAGGCATGTCACCCCTGGTCTTTTTTCCCTCAGTCCTTCTATCCACATAATAAGGTCTAGCCTTAGTATGTTGCAAGTTAACTACTTCTTGCATCTGTTTCTGTATATCTCTCTCCCCATAACCTCTGGCCAATAATTCATTCCTCGTATTATTCAATTGTTGATGGAAATCTGCATCCCTCATGTTCAACCTAGACACTCTGAAAACCTGTTTCCTAATGACATTGTCAAACACATAGGTAGGGTGCATACTTCCTCTATTTAAAAGTTGGTTAACATGACATTCCTTCCTGTACAAGCATGTATATATAGTCCCTTTTTCAATATTTACTTGAACATCCAAGAAGTTTATTTTCTCATATTAATCAACAGTTGTAAATCATAAAAAAGTAGTGGCTGCATTCAAGTACATAAGAAATTCTGAGAACACCTCTTCTGCACCAGACCATAAAATAAAAAAGATCATCTACAAATCTACAAAAAAATAAAACAATGTTTTGATATGGGCCACTCAATAAACACTCATGTTCCCAAACGACCATAACAGCTTTGGCGTAGCTATTGGCACAAGATGTGCCCATGGCTATGCCATTACGCTGCCAGTATAGGTCATCACCAAACAGAAAAACATTATTTTCTAAGACAATGCTCAGTAAATTCCTAATTAATATAATTTAATTTTCAGAGAAATCAGAATACATTTCCATAAAGCTAGTTAAACTTTCCAACCCAATCATATTAGGTATAAATGTAAAAAGAGAGACCACATCAAGTGTTGAATGAAAAGTGTAGCGTGGAATAGACCTAATGTAGCTTGTCAAAAATAAATAAAATTACTGAAGATAGCATTCTATTTCAATATTCACAAGTGGTTAAATAATCTTCTCAGAAGTGGATGTCATGTAAATTAGTGATGAATTATCTATTATTGTATGCAGTATAGAACAGAAAAGTGGTGCATCTAATCATATGTGCATTTCTTGTGTGCTAGAACATCAGAATATGAATATTACACAGGAAGAAATGGTTTGCAGGAAGTTTTATAATGCAAATTACTTTGCAATAAATAATGAAATCAAACTCTGGAAATAGAATGGATGCATGACACAACGTATGCATGGCACAACTATCAAGAAAAAAGGGTAATCTTTTATGATTATATATCAGTCACCCAGCTGACAAGTGCATTTCTCTAGATTCATCCTTAAGCAAAAAGATAAATATTCCAGTTTGTTGAACTATAGATGTTTCAAGAACTATGAGCTTTATGAGAAATTATTGGATGTATTACAAAAGAGTTTTCTGTAAGATAAATGTTAGTGACCCTTTTCCCATCATGCACTGTTTGCATTCCTCATTTATCTCTCCCTATCTAATTTCCATCCACTCTCTTAACTGCCTTTCTTTATTATCTTTCTTTTACAGTCTCAAACAGACTGTACAGAGAATCCTTCCCCACTGAAGCTGCTGCTTGGATTCTGCACCCTATACTACCTCCACAACATCACAGTTCCAGGAAGTTAATTGTGCCTACAGTGCATGTTCCATAACAAATATTAATTAATCAATGTCTGTTATATCATAGCTTATGCTAGTGGCATACGCACTAATAGGACTCTTTCATTAGTTTTCCTCCTTCCTTCACCCATAAAATATTGCATTTTTTCCTCCCTCTCCATTTGGCTCAAACTAAAGGAATACCCCCTACTAAAGATAACTAACCCTACTTTCTCTACTTTACAGTGGATTAATGTGGAAGTTTGATAACTAGTTTAAGGGCAATATGAAACTGACCTGGGGCATGCTATATTAGCTGATTGGTTTTCTACTGCAGCACAGCCTGACCTGCCTCTTGGTTCAATCTGCTCCATTTGTCCTTGCTGCACTCATGCTCACTGCTTTCCCTACCCTACCCCTATTCCCACCCACCCCCATTATGCCTAAATTTATACTCACCCATCTGCACACCCACATTAAGCCATACCCAATCTTTCCAAATAAACCAACAGTAATTACTTAATCACTCACTTGCAACCTCAAACTAAATCATTAAGTAGTCCCACCCTTTCGCTATACTCATCTCACCTTCCTGATGCTACATCTCAATACTACCTATACAACACTACACTAAATAATAAATAATGCTACTCCAAATTACAACACTCATTTCCTTCCTTATAACTGCCTACATTTCTACATCATTCCATTATCTCCACATCACAACTATCTACTGTTCCACTGATCCAACTTAGATCCAGCACAAACCTCCACTATGTAACATTATCATATCTCCTGAACTATTTAAGAACTCCATTACAGAACTTTTTTCATTGAAATATTTACACTTAAAAGTCAATCCAAGTCCACCATAAAAATATACTGACTTACTTATCAAACTTTAATATCTATTCCCAGTTATTGCAAATCATATTAAATTATGCAGTGTATACACCTCAACCCAAACCCCCAATTCCAAACACACACGCACCTAACCAACTGACCACTCCAACATTTCAAAACACTAATAATATTCTGACACAGCAACTCTGATCTACTATTATTAAATATGAACTTCAGAAACTTACCAAATGCAATTCATACATTTCACACAACTCTAGCCCACTATTCCCCAAATATAGTGATATTAAGAGAAACGTAGCTAAAACCCTGCACTCAAGATAATGAAATCCTTATCCATGGTTATAATATCCATAGACAAGATAGGACCCATAAATGTGGTGGTGGCATAGCCATATACAAGGATAATCTCAAACTTGAAAGGCTTGACAACAATCCCACTCACCTAGCTAATTTTGAAATATTCATCTCCCGACTTCATATAAACTCTAACAAGCACATCAACATACTATTCATCTACATCCCGCCAGGTAAAAAATCAGCCATCATTGAGGACTTCCTTTGCTGGTGTTCATCAACACTCAGTCAGGAAGCTATAATAATGGGGGACTTCAATATAGACTGGACTACATGCTCCTTTCATAATCCTTCAAAATGTATTAACCCTCATGGTTTTAGTCAACCAATATGAATTCCCACTAGATATGATAAGGATAGTAATAAACAATCAATCCTAGACTAGACCCTAATTAATGCAAACCCACTCTGTTTCTAGTCAGACTGTCTTCCAGACCGCCTAAGTGATTGCCTGCCCACCTATCTACTAAAACACCACACATGCCTTCCAAAAAACACCCTCTATAAACATATTCAGAACAAAAGGAACGTCTCCCCTGACTCCTTCAAAACTCTTTTACACCAATGTGACTGGTTCCCACTAAAACACCTCCAGTTACACATAGCAGTTCAGTATTTCAATGAAAAATTCCTCACTATCATAAACAATCTAGCACCCCTCGGGAAGACACATGTAAAATCCAAACCCATACCATGGTTTACTATTGAAACAAAAACTATCCTGAAACAGAAACAGAGCATAGCATTTATACTAGAAGACCAAAAAAATAAATATCGCTTCATACTTACTGCCAGTTATGAAACCAAGCCAACAAAAATTCAACATGATAAAAAACAATACTATACAACAATTCAAGAAAAGCATCAAAATAATCTCCAGAAATTCTGGGGAGCTACCAACCAATTGCTAAAACCTAGGCAATCCACCACCCCAGCTCCATCCACAACAAACTCCACTAACAGTATAGCCTCACAATTTAGTACACACTTTACCAACTCTATTCTATCCCTTATTAAGAACAACAGCAATACCCTTATAACTATCCCCACAAATCTGGAAACTAATATTAACTCCTTCTCAATAAATCCAATACAAACCTCAGCAATAAAAAATATCTATTTAAAATTAAACCTTCCTCCCACGCAGTGACTAACTGGCTGCAGATGTCATCTCCAACCCAATTACAATCTTAATCAACTGAAGTATAACAGAAAAATACATCCTTAAACTTTGGAAAGTTTTCTACATACTGCCTCTCCACAAAGGCAGCACCTCAAATTAGTTCACTAATTACAGGCCAATCGCTATTCTCTCACCCATATCAAAAATAATTGAAAAATGCGTATATAAACAACTACTTGCCAGTCTCCTAAAAAACAACCTTTTGTCCACATCCCAAGATGTTTTGTGACCAAAGCATAATACAACAGCTCTAGTTAGTTTTATTAACACAATCAACCAGCATAGAAACAATAGCCTACTTGTCTCATCCATCTTTCTTGATATGTCAATGGCCTTTGATACAATTTCACACCAAAACCTTATTAATGAGCTTGCTGCATTAAACCTTATCCAGTCTGCCCTTTCCTGGTTTGCCAGTTATCTATCACAGTCAGTCATGTGACAAAATTAATTTTCAACTCTACTACCTGTCTCTGTGGGCATACCTTAAGGTTAATTTCCTTGGGCCACTCATTTTCTCCATTTTTACAAACAAACTCTGTACAGCCACTCAGCATGCAACCATAATCCAACATGCTGATGATTTCTCCCTCATATGAGCAGCTCCCACTCTTCCTGAACTCCTGCATAAAAAAAAAAAAAAAAAAAAAAACAATCCATCCTAGATATCGAACAATACCTTTCAGACTGTCAACTTATTCTCAACCCCAACAAAACAAAGCTCATGCTCTTTACCTGTAACCAAAAAACAGACCACTATCCCCACTTTACAATCTACTCATCAAGCAATACATTAATAGTCAGTAAATGACACTAAGCTCCTTGGTGTCATTTATTTATTTATTTTTATTTTACATTTGCTATCCGGGAGTGTCTGGCTGAGTTATTGGCCTTTTCAGCAGAGGCCCAGGGAGAAAAGCTCCAAAGATATACAATGCAATAAAAATAGCAATACAGATACATTTCAATAAAATTAGCTATAGAGAATTTTGGTAGTTAAAATACATAAGCTGCATACATGTATATTGTTGACAGAAGTAATAGGAGAATGTTAAAAACGTAGAATAAGTTATATGTTTTGGTTTAAAAAGAGAGTTGAGTAAATATAAGGTTTTGTATGCAGAGTAGCAGAAACTTAAAAGATTACATAAGAATGTCATGATAGACAACGACCTTAAATTTGACAAACACCTATCACTAATAATCAAAAAAGTCTACTTTAAATTAGGCTCACTATATAGAATCAAGCCCTTCCTAACTGACACCACCAGATAAACAATCTCCAGAACACATTTACTCTCCATACTCTTGTATATCTCACCAGTATTTACAAAACTAAGAAAAGCAGACTTAAATAGACTGGAGTCATGCTATAATAAAATAGCCAGATTTGCTGCTAACCATCCATCCAGATCACAGTACACCAGCATAAATGGTTGGAAATTTGTAATCTACTGACCTTAACCAGCTAGGCCTAGCACACCCCATCCTGCACAACCCAGACAACTGTCCCAAAAGTCTCAACTTAAACTGTTCCAATTGTTTGGCTTTCAAAAGCCAAAAACACAGTGTCAATGGTGCCAGATGGTGTCCCAGGCTGTGTCTTGCATGAACTACAGAACAAACTAACCCCCCACCTAAACACGCTGTTCAACCTCAGCCTCTCTACAGGCTATATGCCCATAGAATGGCGTACAGCAACGGTTATTCCTCTCCACAAAGGAGGGGCCACAACTGACCCTGGTAACTATCGTCCCATCAGCCTGACTAGCCTGGTCTTCAAGGCTATGGAGTGCATTATCATGAAACTCATTGACAAATACACTGGCAACCTCCAAACACTTGACCCGACCCAGTTTGGCTTTGTTAAGGGCAGATCATGCCTACTAAACCTAGTTGACTTCTTCGAGACAGTCACCAAGGCCATAGATGAAGGAAAGGTGGTTCACACAGCCTACCTTGACCTCGCCAAGGCTTTTGACACCATTCCCCACTTGGGTATTACAGAAAAACTCACCAGCCTGAACATAAACCCCTACGTCACAAGATGGGTTGTCAACTGGCTTACAGACAGAACTCACACAGTAAGAATAGCGGGCTCCAGGTCCAACTCTAAACCAGTCCCAAGTGGTGTCCCACAAGGCTCGGTCCTGGGACCCCTACTGTTCAGCATATACTTCTCAGAAGTACAGGAAAACACAGGAGGGCTATGGCTAACCAAGTTCACCGATGACTGCAAACTGGGAGCCATAATTGACTCTGGCTGACACGGACATCCTCCAAAAGGGCATTACTGTGATGGACACCTGGTATCAAAGTCATGGCCTCAAGCTAAATGCCAAAAAATGCATAGTCATCCCATTTGGGAAAACCAAAACACACACGAATTACCACATAGGTGGCAGCCCCCTTAATACAGAAGAGGTAATAAGAGATCTGGGGAACCAGGTAGATAGTAATCTCTCCTTTGACAATCATATTGTCAAAGTAGTTAGGAAATCCTTATATGTGGCCCATCTAATTACTAAAGGGTTTGCATCTAGAAATAAAGAGGTTATAGTGCCCCTCTACCCGTCACTCATCAGAACCATCATAGAGTACAATGCCCCATTTGGGATGTACCTCACAAGACACTTCCAACAGCTGGAAAGACCACAAAACTACCTCACCAAGAAGATTACTGGCCTCAAACATATGTCCTATGCAGCCTGACTGAAAAAACTCCGGCTGTACTCAGTGGCATATCGCTTACTCAGAGGTGATCTCTGCCTGACTTACAAAGCCATGTCCAACTCAGAATTGATGGACATGCTCCACTAAAAGAAATCCAAGTCACTGCGAGACATGCACTCTAGTGAGCTAAATCTCACCACAATAATAAATAGAACATGCTGGAGGGATAGATTCCTGTCATAGAGACTCCCCATGCTTTGGAACAAAATTCCAAACTACATTAGGCAGAGCCCCTCACTAACACTCTTCAAGAGAAACCTTGATGAGTGGATGGGTAACAGAAAATAAACCCCTGGGATCACTTCATTGTCTCTGTTTGACAGAGAATCAGTTAATTAATCAATGGGGAGGCAAAAGCTGACACACTCTGGCTAGGCTTATAAATGCCCTCGGGGAGATTGCCTAGTACCTACCTATGAACCTATGAACCTATGAAAACTGCTACTGAAGGTTACTAAACCCAATAATAGCCATGGCGACTCCCTATACTACAAAAAAATATTACAATATTGGAATACTATGCCTCAAAAAAAAAAAGCCCTTAGTGATGAGGTGCGCCACATAGAAGGATTTCCTGACTGTTGTGGCAATGCGGTTATCGAAGGTGAGACCACTGTCCGCCTGTGTCCCTAAGTCTCTTATCACACTTTCGGTGTTTAGTGTACTGCCACCTATATGATAATTCACGGATACATGTTTTTTCCCACAGGTGATAGATATACATTTCTTGGCATTGAGCTTGAGCCCATGGCTCTGGCACCAAGCATCTGTTTCTGTAAGGCCCTTTTGTAGAATATCCACATCATTTGAGGATTCAATAATGGCTCCCAGTTTGCAGTCATCTGCAAACTTTGTTAGCCAGAGTCCCTTAGTGTTGGCCTGTACTTCAGAGAAGTAGATGCCAAACAAGAGTGGTCCCAGGACTGAACCCTGAGGTACTCCACTTGTCACTTGTCTGGAGCTGGATTTGGAGTCAGCTACTTTTACAGTATGGGTTCTGTCAGTAAGCCAGTTAGCAACCCATTGGGTGACGTAGGGATTAACGCCCAGCTTAGTAAGTTTATCTATGATTCCAGATTGGGGGATGGTGTCAAAGGCCTTGACAAGGTCTAGATAGGCTGTGTGGACCACCTTACCCTTTTCCATGGCTCTGGAGACTGATTCGAAGAAGTCAATCAGGTTCAGGAGACAAGATCGGCCCTTCACGAACCCAAACTGGGTGGGGTCCAGTGTTTGAAGGTTGCCAATGTCTTTGTTTATAAGTTCCATGATAATACGCTCCATGGCCTTGCAGATAAGGCTTGTCAGTCTGATGGGACCATAGTTTCCGGGATCCAAGGTGAAGTGGGATAACTGTAGCTCTGCGCCACTCAGTGGGCACGAAACCTGAGGTGAGGCTATGATTAAACATGACACTTAGGTGAGGTGCCAGTTCATATTGTAGTTCATGTAGTACACAGCCTGGGATGTCATCTGGTCCCATGGATGCTGTATTCTTAGCTTTGGAGAGTGCGTTTTCTACCTGTGTGGCTGTTATTACTGGAATTTGGCAATCTTCCGGTATTGAGATGGGCCATTTAGGGGGTGAGAGGTGGGTGAAGTTGGCACTGAATTGATCTGCCAGGATTGGCAATATCCTTGAGATCAGTATATTTAATGCCATTCTGTTTTAACTCAGAGCAGATCTGAGCATTGCCATTTAGATTCTTGACATAGTTATAGAATGCCTTGTGATTGTCTTTGGAATATTTGGCCATTTTATTTTCGTAACTAGCTTTGGAGGATTTTATGAGGGATCTCAGTTTCTTACTGAGGCTGGTAAGGGAGTTTTTTTGCATCCTGGGATTTTCCTCTTTTCTGCAACAGTTTCTTCCTTTTGTTGTAAGGTTTGTTTATGGCAGGGGACCACCAGATTAGCTTCCTTTATTTGGATGAGAGCATCTTGGTTCTATTTGGGATGGCATGATTCATGCATGAGTGGATGTGCTCGTACAGTGCCTTAGTGTAGGATTCAGCAGTTGAACTTTCAGTTCCCATCTGCATGGGTGTCATGAAGTTTGTCACTTCTGACTTGAGTAGCATGAAGTTGGCTTTGGAGAAGTGTTTTATGGAGGTTTCCTTATTGGGGGGTGGGGTGGGATGTGGATGTTAAGGGTGATTAGCTTATGGTCAGACCTGACTAACGAGGGGGTGACCATAGATGTGGAGCATCGATTTCCCATGTTGGTAATGACCAGGTCTAGGATATTGGAGCCCCTGGTGGGAGTATGGATTAGTTGATCCAGGGCATTGGAATTTATGAATTCCAAGAACCGTTGGGCAAAGGTGTTGGTACATGAGTAGTTTTTCCAGTTAATGGCAGGGTAGTTAAAATCACCCAGTATTAGGGTGTTTGCTTCTATCTTAATATTTTCCAGTATGTTTAGAAAGGTGTAGTAAGAATCTTGGGGGTATGGTGGGGGATCTGTAGCAAGCTACAATTTGGATTGCAGTCTTACCTAGTGTTACTTGCACCTGGAGAATTTCAGGCGCATTGTGTTGGGCAACTAGCCTGGTGGTGTGAATATCCTTGGTGAATATTGACACTCCTCCACCTTTAGTGTTTCGGTCCTGGTTTGGTGGCCGAAAAGTGTGGTAAGAGTTGTAGCCTGGTATTGCAGGGGTACTCTCTGGAGCCTTGAACCAGGTCTCAGTTACTGCACAGATATCGATGTTCTCCATTTTTAGGAGTGCCTTGAGAGAGTGCATTTTGAGGTTTAGACTTCTAGCACTGAGTAGCATTACCTTCAGATTTTGCATGCTTTTACATGTACATAAATGACTATATAAATATGCTTGCAAGTCTTTATCACTAATATAATTGCTTAAACTTTGTATTTCTTATAATTGTTTTAAATTTTGTATTTCTGAAATACGTGTGGTGCTTTTCTCCCCAGGCATCTGCTGAAAATGGGCCAATAACCCAGTCAGACTTGCCCGGAAAACAAATGTAAAATAAAATAAAATAAATAAATAACTAGTACTAAATTGATTAATTTATGTATGTCATTTAAAAGATTGGTAGGGTGAGTTGGGAACTCTTAAGAATTAAGGATAGTAGATAATTCCAATCATAAATGTTAAGTCCCTTTTTAAGCATTTTGGAACCTACAGGAAAGATCCATTCATTGTTTGAAATGTATTTATGTATTTGTTATTGTTGTTACTGATCCATGAGAATTGGCTATTGCCTTTGCTATGAGTTTCGTAACTAAACATACAGGTTTGAGGGTGAATACTTATGAGTATAAAATAGATTTCAGATCTTGTCCCATTATTTGTAATCATGGTATTAGGAATTCTTTATGAGTTTTGAGCAGAATTCTGAAGCTGTAACAGATAGGATGATTTTTTTTCTCGATGATGGTAGCGGAAAATTTAGTCCATTGAATATCAGCCTTATTTCAGAGTTATTGATGTTTGGCTCTGTCCCATATATTTGCCGGGAAGCTATTGTATTCTGAAGTTCCAGGTTTGATCATTGGTAGAGTATTATATGATTATCTATTTGACGTGCCCCCTAAGCAAGTGTTTTAGTTGTATATTAATCCATGATTCTGACCTAGTTCTTGATATTTTCCAGCCATACCTTCATATCAGGCTGTTCCTGTTTAATTTATTTTTTCTTTCATAAGGGTCTACCTGTAGATATAGTGTATATTGACTTTGCAAAAACATTTGATACTGTGCCCCCATAAAGTTATTTTGGATATAATGTACGGTCTTAAAAATAAATCTTTATATTATCAGATGGGTTGATAATTGGCCAAGGGGGGGGGGGGATTTGTGGTCAGACTCAAGGACTACTTTTCTGAAACAAGAATCATTTTCAAGGGAGTTCAGTATTATCACTGTGTGCTTTACAGAGCAGGATAAAGTACGGCTAAACAAATTTGCAGATGATATCATTGTGGGTGGGATTATATCTAAACTTCTGGATGAGAAGATGTAGCAGAAATATTTAGACACATTAATTCAATGGTCCAATTGCTTTGACATGCTGTTAAATTTTAGAAGATGCAATATTATAAGCTTAATATAAATTATAACAGTGGTTACTTTGATACCTTATATAATAAAATATTATCTGAGGTAAATAAGGTAAGAACTTGGGTGTAATTGTGGGCTCTTGTTTTAAATTTAGTGACCATTTATCAACTGTCATAAATAGGTCCTATAGTATACTAAGCAATATTAGATGTTGTTTTGTTAGTCAAAAGGCTGTAGTCCTGCCCTCCATTGTATAAGTAAGTAGTGAGACCAGTTATGGAATGCTTTGGGGACATTTGTGTTTATAGTCCCTCCCAAGCCATGAGACTCGAGCAGGTTCAAAAATCATTCACCAGACTGATCACAGGGATAGGTATAACATCTTTATAAGGATAGACTGAAGATTTTTTCATTCTTTTCTGTTGGTTATAGGCTGATTCGTTGTGATCTTATATTAACATATAAGTGTTAAACTTATGAATTATTATCTGCCATGTTGGGAATAAGTTTTTTTGTACCATTCAGCTCATACCATAAATTGTGGTTTCTTCATGGCCTTGCCCAGTTCAAACTCACATTATGTGTGCATGTTTTTCTACTTTAAAGTGGGCTTTGTGCAGAATAATTTGGCCGCGGTGGTGCAGCGGTTAGTGTTGTCACCTCAGAGCAAGAGGTTCTCTGGTTTGATCCTCGGCTGGGGTGCCTTCTGTGTGGAGTCTGCATGTCCTCCCTGTAGTCGCGTGAGTTTCCTCCGGGTGCTCCGGTTTCCTCCCAAAGACATGCTGTAGGTGGATTGGACACTCTAAATTGGCCCTAGGCATGAGTGTGTGTGCATGTGCCTACTGTGGAAGGTTGGGTGCCGGGCTGGCAACTTGACACTGTAAAACTCCACTGCCAATCATGAGCAGACAGGTGATCAGCTGTGGCGACCCCTAACCAGGAACAGCCGAAAGAAGAAGTTAAAAATGTAGCGAGTATTGCAGATTTTAAAAGGGCTATGGATGCATGGCTTGATTCAATTGTTTTTGAACCAGGGTTAATACTTGACAAACTCAAAAACTGCCCAATAGCAGGGAATTTGAGTTTTATCAATGGGTAGTGTAGCAAGGGTTAGGCGAAGAGGACAATCAAGAGTTCCTGCAGTATGGATTGCTTTTCTTTGTACAAGAATACCAATATAGAAAGACACTTCAGCATTCAGTTGAAGGGGGGGTGGTAATATCTTTAAGAAGCTGATTGGTACAAATGTTTTTGCTCTTCAGTCAGAGAGCTGAGTGGGGCATGGGTTTGGCTGCTGCAGGAAACCAAAGCACCAATTAGCTTTGTACAGTTAGCCTAAGGCCCCCCTCCTTTTTTTGTTTGTTTTACTATTCTTTTGAAGAGTTAAGGGGTGAGCAGTACTTTAGGAACCAGCAACAGGTGCCAGATGAGCCAGCTATGGCAATGGTATCAAACATTGAACTTTGATAATATGTGTGCACATATGTGTAGGTGTGTGTGTGTGTGTGTGTGTGTGTGTGTGTGTGTGTGTGTGTGTGTGTGTGTGTGTGTGTGTGTGTGTGTGTGTGTGTGTGTGTGTGTGTGTGCATGTGTGAGTGTTTTGTGCTGATTTTAATGTTACATACCAGCTTTTTTCAATACCTCTATTAAATTTGCCCTTAAGAGACAGGCACACATACTTTAATAGAAAAGAAAAGGAATGATATCAACATGCCATATTCATACATCCTACATTACATACATGTTTTCTTTCTTTTTAACAATTATTCACTCTAACATTACATAAACTGTCAGTTCCTGTCTTCCCTTAAATATCACTCCTCATTCTGAACAATATTTTGCATGCATTGTTACAACAATTTCCATTTATTTCTATGTAATTTGCTTCTTCCCTTTTCTAAAGATCCCATCACTGATTATTTTAGCTCCTTTAAAGTATTCAGTACTTCAGATGGTTTTGCTTTGATTTCTATTTTTTAATAATTGCTTTTTTTGGCAGTCAGTAACATTAAACTTAACAAAAGACCTTACTACGCATAGGCAGTTGAGATCAACTGTCCCAGCTCAAAAAAATCATTTACTTTGTTATAGCCATTTCCTCCCCTAACATTTTTAATATTGTACTCCGATGGGAAGTTTTAAAATCTCACAAAAACCTCGAAAAAGTTTTAAAATCTGCCAACTCATTTCTCTCCCACAAAGCATGTCCCCAATTTTCCTGTCAGTTCCATCACACCTCCAGCATTTGCTATCTGAGGAAAATATTGCTTAGGGTATAGAAATATCTGTGCAAACATTTCTAAGCAAAAATCCTAAACATTCTGTACCATGTTGCATACTAGCTCCACAGATGTTCCCCATTGTTATTTTGTAAACTGCCTTTTCAGTCTCTCTTTCCAAACTTTTCTAACTTCCTCTGACCAATTCTTATTGTTATCAGCATGTGCCTTACTAATTATCTATCTTTTTAACAGTAGCTTCTTTTCTAGATTTGACTAAAAAACCCTACTAGAGCTGTCTTTTACTTAGCACTCCCCTATCGGTTTCTCTTTGCCTTTACACTGATATCAAACTCTAATAGGGAAGGCAGTCTCTAACCTCCAATCCAAAGTTCTGTATGGCCTCATCTCACTGTACTACGTTTACCCCCACTACTTAGTTTTTTCCCCAATATATTGGTTCCTTTGCCAGTTTTCTACAGTAAATTAAGGCACCCTCTTTCCCAGTTTCTATACCCTAGTTACATAATCTCTATTGACAAAATCTGCTCTCTCCAGTCATGTGTTGGCTTAGTTCATAGAACACTTTCTGCAACTTTATGAATATAATATTCTGTATTATTGTTTTTATTCTCCTTACGGGTCTGAATCCCAAATCCTACTCTCTCCTTATTTCTCAAATTCCCTCCCCTTTTATCATCATCCATTTCCACTTTTATTTATAATCTTTTGCTTGCATTATGTATTTCAGCTTTATATGTGTAGCTCTGAGGAATTTATTCAAATCAAGTAATCCTAACCTGCCTTGTTCTATGGGAAGGATGAACTTATCCCACTTAATGCTTTTTCTCATCCACTCATAAATAAGTTCCTTCATATCTTTATTATTGTCCACAACTTCTCTCTAGTTGATAAAAATATGTCTGACATGCATATAAAACTAAAGGGACTAAAAACAGTTTCACTTCTTGTATCTTTGTATCCATATCCATAATCAAGAGCTTCCAGTTTCTCTCATCATTTGCTTACTCTCTTCCCACATTTCCTTAGCTGCCATAACATAATCCTTTTTAATTCCCCCACCTAGATACTTTTTCATGTGTGGGTACATTATTTACAGCTGTAGCCTTTGTTTTATCTTCATTAATTTTATATCCTTAAAACACTTGACTGTTTTCAAAATATCCCAAAGGAATGAAATATGCTTTTCAGGATTTATCAAGTACAAAATAATATAATCTGCAAATAAACCTAACTTTTTAATTATCATACCAGTTATATTTTCTTTGCCAGTGGCTCTAAATATAGAACAAATACCAAAGTGGAAAGAGAACATCCCTGCCTGGTTTCCCTGTTGAAACACAGCTTATTGGAGAGGAATCCTCCCAACTTAATTCTTGCCTCTGACTATTCATAGGTCCTCTGAATTCACCCTATTATCTATCAGGGAATGCAAATGTCCCCATTTCCCAATCCATATCAATATTGGATATATTAGCCTATTTACTAAGCTATAAAATCCCATCGGACTCTATCAAATACATTCTCTGCATTAAGACACAACAGCAATAGTATTATTTTCTTACAATTTGTTTCCCTCTGGATCAGCATCATTCTATTAATGTTGTCAAATTATTGTTTCCTCTCCACAAAAACACACAGAAGTTTTATCCCCAACAGCTTGACTAGTGGCCAGAGTTCTTCTGGAAGGTCTAGGACCAGAAGTACCAGCCAGGGAAAATGCGAGGGGAGCTATCAGTGAGGGAAAATGAGAGGAAGCTATCAATGAGAGAAAATGTGAGGGGAGCTGGCAGTGAGGGAAAATGAGAGGGAAGCTATCGATGAGAGAAAATGGGAGGGGAGCTGTCAATGAGAGAAAATGGGAGGGGAGCTGTCAATGGGGAAAATGAGAGGGGAGCTGTCAATGGGGGGAAATGGGAGGGGAGCTGTCAATGGGGGGAAATGGGAGGGGAGCTGTCAGTGAGAGAAAATATGAAGGAAGCTATCAATGAGAGAAAATTGGAGGGGAAGCTGTCAATGGGGAAAAATGAGAGGGGAGCTGTCAATGGGGAAATGGGGGGAAATGGGAGGGGAGCTGTCAATGGAGGGAAATGGGAGGGGAAGCTGTTAGTGAGAGAAAATGGGAGGAGAGCTGTCAGTGAGAGAAATTGGAGGGGAGCTGTCAGTGAGAGAAATTGGGGGGAAGCTATCAGTGAGAGAAATGGGAGGGTAGCTTCCATGAGGGAAAATTGGAGGGAAGCTGTCAATGAGAGAAAATGGGAGGGAAGCTATCAGTGATGGCTTAAACTACACAAAACATGCACATGGATTTAGCTGAGCAATAAACTGCATGTTGTTTAGACAGGCATTAAAGCCATTGCTTTAGTAGAAGAAGTGAAAGACACTGCAGCCTAAACTCATAGCAAATTGGGCTGATAAGTAGGTATCTATAATAAAATTTTCTCTTACCAACATCAAAGAAAGGCTTGATTTGTTACAAAAAAATTACAGTTATGAGTCTGGATTAAGGCTTAGCAAGAAAGTTTAGAAAAATTCAGGACCAATACAAATATGTTAGCAGTTCACGTGAGAGAACACACTTGATAAAATGACATCAAAACAAATGACGTCATATGAACTGAATCAACACACCTAAGTATTGAAACATTTGAATGCAAAGGGGGAATCCCTGCACTCTTGATTTAGGGCTCTCACTGGTGAAACCTCCTGCTTAGTTATTCTCACTCTAAGGCTATATGTAAGCACTTTTGTGAACAATATCTGCATTGCGTCTTTCTGTGTGATGGAGTTGTCTTTGAGTGAGCATGCATTTAAAGAAAGGTGTGTGTAGATATCTGCCCACAAACAATATTGCAGGGGCATTCCTTTTTCCTTAAACAGTTACATTGGAAGCATTGCACCTGACACTGAATGCATATACTCATGTCTCATTTCATTACTACTTTGGCAGGGGAGGAGGCTTAGCTTGATTAACTTTAGGCAACCTGTATTTTGCTGAAGTATGTAGCAGCCATCCAAAGATTTATCTCTCTCTCTCTCTCTCTCTATATATATATATATATATATATATATGTGTGTGTGTGTGTGTGTGTGTGTGTGTGTGTGTGTGTGTGTGTGTGTGTGTGTGTGTGTGTGTGTGTAGATATATATATATATATATATATATATATATATATATATGTATATAGATATATATGATTTTCTTAGTTAAGGTCAAATCACAAAAAAAGAGAGCAGCAAAAAAGTTACCCTAAAAGCCCAAATACATATATGATCAACTGCACTACAACACAAACTGCAAAACACTGTAAATGTAAAAAAGCTACACATAAAATAACAAGAAAATGTTTGTTTTTTTTTTTGCAAGGGCAAGCCATTCACACTCCCAATACTTACATTTACTAACTCCCCAGTCACAACAACTCAAAGAAGTGAGAAATTTCCCCACATAAAGTAATGAGTGCTACTGCACAATAGTTAATTAAGATTGAACACTAGAAGTTACAGCACTTGTCTTTTCAAGCAAGTGACAGTGAGCAAGTGTGTCTTGAGCTAGTAGGACATAAAATACTTGTAACAGACCCAGAAAACAGAGGCTAAAATGTATTGGGAAAACTTGCAAACTACTATGTATATTCCACAACAGGAAAGAGAGCATGAAAGTGATGGTAGGACATTCCACTAACAGTCACTTAGCTAACATGTGCATTTCATCAAGGCATTTACTGATCAAATGGTTGTAAGTGGGAGAGCAGACCCCATTCTTTGAATACACCAGTGTCAAAGCGGCTGTATAGAGACTAACTAGAGAGAAATAATTTTCATATTCTGCTTTAAAACTCTACATTTTCATTTGAATGTGGAACCTGATTAACAGGACATCTAATTAATACCCTTGTGAAAATAGATGTTTGCACTTGGCATTTGACCACTAAGATGCAGCACTTGTTTTTCCTTCACAGTCTGCTTTTATATAAAGATAAATGTTACACCTATTCAATGTATCAAATTAGATAGCTTCTGCCTCCATACCTGTATGTTACTGCAGACTGCTCCCATTTTGGTTTTCCTGGAAAATGACGATAACGTGCCACATCAGGTACTCCACATCTTGGTTGTTTCATTGCCTGTATTGTTGCAGAATCAAGTTTTCCACTGGCTTGTAGACCAAGGAATGCTTGCATTTTTCTTAGCTTTGTAGACATGGAGTCAGTACTTGTCAACATACCAATTGGCTGTGTGTGATCTTCATAATATTTATCTAGGTATTCCTACACAAAAAGAAAAATTAAGAAAAATTTACATTTATAACTTTAAACATGTAATAATTGCACCATCTTTTATAGCCCAGGGTGTCGGAAACATCCTATGATGTTCACATATTTTCATAACACCAAACAGAAAAGACAGGTAAGCTGCTTCCTGCAAAATTATAAGTCAACAAGTTAAGTGCTAAACATTTGTGAAAAAGTACCGAATATTGCTAAAAGCAAACTCCAGTCTCCAGTGCTTTCTGTTTTAAAGTTATGATTTCGCTGTTGCCAGCACTGAAGATCTTGTTGTAGTTCAAAGTCTTTCTAGTGATCACTCAGAAAGGATGTTACTTTTGTAGATGAGTGAGAGGTAATTAATGTTAAAAAAAAAAAAACAATAAAATAAGACTGTGAAAAGAAGCTAAAGAGTATAATGCTAACCAAAGAAATGTGAAATAAAAGAATATACGGTAATATCAAATTATTGTGAAGTATTTTTAACAAGTCAGTCAAGTATATAATGCATAAGATTGCATTCAAATTTTGAGAGTTTGAGAGTTACGGCCACACATGTCTTATGCTAAATAGCCTAACTCCACAGTTTACATATATTTGTAACAAAAGCTATATTATACTACAAAATTTGAGGGTCTAGTACCTAGAGAGTAGTGGGGGTGGAGCGTCCAATAGTGGGATATACTCCACTTTGTTACATGTTAATTGTTAAAGTCTTTGATGTTTATTTATTTTGATATTTTCATCTCTTATTTCCCATCAAATCTACATTGCAATATATTCTTTTATTTCAAATTTCTTTGTTGACAGCATTCAACATTTGGATTCATGTTTATGGTATTCTTTGCACTGGTATTCTGCCTTACATTCGGTATCCCATGTTAACACTGTCATAATGCTGCCTGGGAAATCAGCAGTTACATGTGTTCCAAAGAGTTACACTGGACCACTTGCAGTAAATTAACAAGTAGCCTATTAATACAAATTAGTAAGGAGTTACAATCCTAAATCTGTAAAAAGATACATTTTGTTGCACTGATGATAGCTAATTAAAAGGTCTTTCAACAAACCAGCATTCTTAAATAATTTCCCCAAACATCAAACTCCCTCAAATTTCTGCTTTTTAAAAAATGATGAAAAATACAAAAACACTGCTCAAGTCCAAAGGTCGTATTACCAAAAAGCAAAAATATCAAGTGAAGACCACTGGAAAACGACCACCACGAACCAGGAATCAATCAGAAAGGAACTTTATTTGAAACAACATAAGCGCTTTCGCGTATCACATACGGTTCTTCAGATTTAATAAATTACAGGTTCAAAACCCTTCTTTATATAGCATTTCATTAAAATTAATTGAATACGTAATTGAATGATTGATCAATTAAAATCTATCTAAAAATCTGTCTAAAAACAAAGCGAGAGTCACCAGTCTCTCAGTAATCCAGCCGTTCTTTTAAATTTAATTTTAATGAAATGCTATATAAAGAAGGGTTTTGAACCTGTAATTTATTAAATCTGAAGAAGCGTATGTGATACGCGAAAGCGCTTATGTTGTTTCAAATAAAGTTCCTTTCTGATTAATTCCTGGTTCTTGGTGGTCGTTTTCCAGTTGTCTTCACTTTTTTAAAAAATGTCAAAAAGTGAGAGATTAATGTCACTTGCATGGAGTTTGTTTAAAAGCTGAAGCTGTATCTTATTAAATTGTTTTTAATTTATTTTAAAATTTTATTTTCTTTTCCTTTTGAGTGAGAGTGTGTGTTGTGTACAGGCAAGGATGAGCTGAATGTGTTAGCTCCTGTTAAAGCAACTGTGCAGATGAATAGATCCTTTTATGCACTTCTGTCTGTTGGGGAACCTAAAGAGTTTAAAATACAGATAGAAGTAAGCAGCCCTATGTCTAGGTATTGAGATAAGATGGAGAGACAGTAGTACTTTTTAACATTGTGCATTTTGATTAATTCTGCATAACAGATTGAGGTTTCTCCTCCGAGTCAGTATATGTAATATTTCATACCTTTCATAATTATAGCAAATTATTGCAGTAATAACTTCTTTTAAAAAAGCAAAACTCTACCAGTTTTTTTTAAAAAAAAAGCCAAAATATGTAAAATACGCATGAAAAGGAAATGATTTGTGAGGAAAAGGTAGCCTGTAAGAAGTGCATTTATTCAATTAAATGACATGAAGTTAATAAAATGCAGATGGAATTTTGAGATTGTTGTTTATAAACAGAAATTCCTTCATCAATTAAACTTAAAAGGCAATAGAAGGGCCAGTAGATAATAATAAACAAAGTAAATGGTTTAACAGTGAGGAAGACGATGATGAGTTGGTTTCCGTGGAGAACATAAGTAGTAATTACCAGACACGAAGGAGTAAAGATTAAGAAAAAAAAGTGAAAAAAGGCAGAGGGGTTCACACTGACCCATTACAGATGAATCCTACAAGGTTCAAATTCATGAAGGAAAGCAATATTGACATCCAGACTAGTTGAGAGAAAGATGGAAGGGGATCTAACAGTCAATACGTAAAAGAAATCTGATTTACTGATTTAGAAGAGAGGCCAGTAGTTGAAGCTTAACTAGGAATTTTAAATTATAATGCTGATGAACAGACCAGCACTGCTTTCAAATATTTTGGGGCAGCTTTTAATTACTGGAAAATGCTATGCTGTGGGGTATAAAAAATATCTTCCAAAACTTGATAATAAAAGGGTTGTGGTAACAGTTTTATTCAGTGCTAAAATGAAGGATATTGAGAGGGGGATACTTCAACAAATTAAGAAGGACTACATTTAGAGGGGGTAATAGTTTCAGCAGGAAATAATGAAATGTATAGGACTGATATGGAAGGTATTTTGAAGGAGGTTAAAATGATTTTTGTGTATAGCTCCACCTGTAAATTAAAAGTTATTTTACAGACATTTTTCCAGATTAAAATTATGAAAAAATACTAAAATCACTCACATTCCAGTAATAGTTCAAATAGATGAATGGTGATAGAATCTGAAGAGCTTCTGTATAGAGCCGAGGGCATATTTTGCCACTGATGGGTATGAAACAAGTCACCAAGCTAATACAATCTTAAGCCATAATATGGGTAAGGTAATCAAATATTATTTTAGAAGTGGAGCTAATAAAGTTTCAATAAAGAGTAGTGAGAAAAGGTGTATTTTAGTATTAGCAGTGGTAAATGCTAGGAGCTTATGGAAGAAAATGGATGAGTTTAGGTTAATACGTTTGGAAGATGATATGCATGCAGCTTTAGTAACAAAAACTTGATTTAGTCACACTAATGCTCCCTTATGTGTATTCAGTATAAAGCTTTTCACAGCAATAGAAGAGCCACTAAAGGTGGTAGAGTTTTGCTTTTTGAAAGAAGATATTACTCCAATAATTTGCTATAATTATGAAAGGTATGAAATGTTACATGTACTGACTCATAGAAGAAACATCAATTATCAAAGTGTAGGCTTTCATAGATATCTATCAATGACTGAAATGAGACAATAATATAGGCGGAGGACTTAAGTAAGAGTATTCTTAATAAAAAAATATTATAGGTGGTGATTTAAATCTCACTATTTTTTTTAACTAATACGACAGGGGTTAATACTATCAATAATATACTACTTACAGTTTTTTCATCTGTTTTCTGTATCTCAACATGTTAACATCCAACTAGAGAGAAAAATATTTTAAATGATATTTTGACATCACTTGAATTGATTTAAGAAACAAATAACTATAGTGTAATTCTGATCACATGGTAATTACATATAATGTGGAGTGTAATTTAAATAAGAGAATCCCTGAGTGAGTTAAGGAAAATGATTTTTAGTTTGGAGATTATGTATCAATTATTAATTACACCAAAGACTGGAAATGAGATGAGGAATTTAATTGGAAATTGGCAAACGATATAGAAAATATTTGTTATAAGAAAATATATTTGTTAATCCATAAGTACATCATCTTTAAATAGAAGATTATTGGATGTAAGAAATGTGGCCTCCATGGATGAGTAGGGAAATAAATAATAGCATTTAATAGTATTAAGGAAAGAAAAGGGAGATAGAGAATTAAAAAAAAATATTCCATTGCATATGAATGTTGATATTTATGAGTACTATGCTAAAAAGTCAAGCAATAAGAAAGGCAAAAATAAATTATGACAAAACTGTATACTAGCTTGAGGGACAGAAAGAATTCATTATTTAGTTATATACAATGTTGTAGTAAAGAGGAGAGAACTGCTGTTAATATAGTAGATGTTGAGACATTAGGATCTGTACCAGAAAAGGCTGTTGCTATGTTTTTCAATTTGCATGAAAAGATTGAAGATTCTAATGACTAGAATGGGAGAGCAATTATTTTTATTACCCTGGGTAGTCAATGTCCTTTATATTAAAAAAAATATGATTAAGAAATCTTTGAAGTACATTAAAAAGGACATATCCCATAGATCTGATAGTTTAAATGGGAACTTCATATATAATATTAATGATAGTTTATTGAACCATGCTACAGATTTGTTTCAACTATTACTAGAGGTTGGGGGAGTTTCAGTTCAGTAAACAATGCAGTGATTATTCCTATTCATAAAGCAGGGTCACTAGAGATATGTAGAATGGCAGACCTATTAGTCTGACTAACTTATTAGGAAAATGTTTTGAAAGAGTATTGCTAAATGTACTTACAGTCTAGGAGGATAACAGATATGGGAATATACTGCAACACTGTTTCTCAAAGAGAAGCTCTACAATAACAAGTCTTAATAATTTCTATTCTGATTGTGGTATGTACATTTGACAGTGAGAACCCTGTAGATATTGTATAGTTAAACCCAGCAAAAGCATTTGACTGTGTAGCACATACTTTAATTTTTACAGCATTAAAGGGCCATGGTTATGATACATGTGTAGTTTGATGGGTCAATAACTAGGTGACTGAAAGGTTTGCTAGTTTCTGTGTACAAAGAACTAAGTGAAATGAATTTGAAATCAAAAGAGGAATGCCACAGGACTCAGTGTTGGGACCCATCTTGTTTCATGTATTTATGTCAACATTCCCTTTGTTTGGTAACTGTCAGACATACAAATTTGTAGATAATGCTAAAATTGTAAGACTTTTAGCTTTACTTGATGATCAGAAAATCATACATTATATGGACAAATGATATTACAGGACATCACATAATGGGTAGAACTTAATTATAACAAATCAAAGTTCTGCATTTAGGAAAGGAAAAAATCATATCTCTAAACCTTAGATTATCACTACATTGGTAACTCCAATAAATTTGAAGACTTAGGAATCAAGGTAAACAGTAGGATGAGTTTTGGAGGATATGTAAGTACAGTTACCAAAAATGTTATTTATAAATGGACATTTTAGGAGCAGTTTCATATGAAGAATTTAGTGTGCTAGAATCTCTTTACAAATCCTTAATAAGATCGTTTATGGAATATAGGATTTTTTTTTGTTTGTATTCACATACTCATATCAAAAATTCAGAAATAAATCAATAGTTTATCAGGAACAAAGGGGAGTTGGCAAATAAGGTTTATTAAGTGAGACTGAGGTCATTAAATCTATTCTCAGTTTGTTACAGGATTATAAGAGGGGACATGGTATATGGATTTAAATGTCTTAAGAAACGCAAATTGGAAATAACTCTGGGTATGGCAGTCTTTAACCTTTAGACCTCTACTAGCAACAATTCATTATTTACTTTGGAAAATATGAAAAGTAAATTAGGTTGACAGTTTTTTACTACAGAGTGGGACAGAAATGGAATTCTTTAACTGAGGAGATGACACAGATTGAAAATCTAATGGTTTGGTGACAGAGTTTTTTGATATTTTATTCTTCGAGTATTGTTTGTAGTGGTCTCATATGAGGTCTAATAGCCTACTAAAATATTGGAAGCATTGTCAGAAGACTTGTATTTTTCCGGAAAAATGCACATTTTTACAACTTTATTGTAAGACTGCTGCATTTCAAAGTAATTTGCATTTATTAACTATAATTTAGTATGCTTTAACAAAGCATTAAAACATTCCCTTGTTCAGTAGTATGAAAACTGACTAAATAATTTTTCATTTGTCAAATTTTTTACTCATGTGTAATAGTACATTACTGAGTTCTAAAAGGCTGAAAAACCTGATGAATTCAGGGACTGGAAGAAGTGTTTCACAAGGAATCTACAATTTTCTCAACAAATATACATTAACAGAATGGTACAATGGTCATGCAACATACATTTGAAATTGCTCAAATGAAATTATGTACTTAATTAATAACGTCATTCAAAAGAGAATAGTTATTGCAACTACTAAACTTCTATTTACCAATAATTGTATAAATTCATCAGTCTGTCCACTCAGTTACAGCTGAAAATGAGCAAAACTGTAGTTCACAAACAGTAGTTAAGCATAAGCTTATAACATATTATAATACGACAAATTATGTATCTCCACATTAACTTTGTACATAGAACTTTACATCACTGCTGTTTCACAATTATTGCTTCTTTGGTTTATTTCATAGCCGGATTCCCCTTGGATGGAGTTTGTCTGGCATCACTGTTTCTTTATGGGCTTTTGATGGGGTCACTTGTTTCTTTTGTCACATCTCAAAGGCATACTGATATGTAAACTAATGACATTTTAAAATGCCTGTCAGTAATTATGTGTGTGTGTGTGTGTGTGTGTGTGTGTGTGTGTGTGTGTGTGTGTGTGTGTGTGTGTGTGTGTGAGTGTGTGTGTGACTGAGTCTGTGTGTGTTTTTGAGTAAGCACAAGCATGCATTTGTGTTTGTGTTTATGTGAACATTTGTGTGTGTGTTTTTGTGTGACTGAGTGTATATGTGTTTGAGTGAGCATGAGTATATATTTGTGTGTGTGTGTGTTTGTGTGTGTGTGTGTGTGTGTGTGTGTGTGTGTGTGTGTGTGTGTGTGTGTGTGTGTGTGTGTGTGTGTGTGTGTGTGTGCATGCACTTGTGTGTGCATGCATATAAGCTTCTCTGCTTCTCTTTGAGTGCAGTATGCCTGATAAACCAACTCTGTGAAGACATAAAGATGTTTCACTCCCTGCTCACTGTTTTTCATAGAAAATTAGTGCTAGTAATGGTTTCCTTTTTATGGAAATTTTTGTGTTTGTCATGCCTGTGTAACTGTACAGTTGGTGTATATATATATATATATATATATATATATATATATATATATATATATATATATATATATATATATATATATATACACACACACATATATACTTAAGGTTGGGGGATACAGAAGGACTTGCATTCCTATATGAGTAAGGGGTTGGTATAGGGAGTGAATGCCTATAGTTAATTATTTCTTTGGGTTGATTTCTTGATTAGTTGTTTTTGTCAAGTCAGTTCCCTGCTGACTTGTAACTTGATGAGTCATAGTAGAAATGCATGCATGTGTGTGTGTGTGTGTGTGTGTGTGTGTGTGTGTGTGTGTGTGTGTGTGTGCGCGTGCATTTGTGAGCATGTCATGCAATGAACTGGTGTTCTGTCCAAGACCGGTTGTCTGCCTTATGTTTTTTAAATGCTAGATAGACTCTGGCTCCCATGAACACATTGAATAGGTTAAAGCCATACTGGAACATGAATGAATGCATGTGCATGTGTGTGTGTTTGTGTGTGTGTGTGTGTGTGTGTGTGTGTGTGTGTGTGTGTGTGTGTGTGTGTGTGTGTGAGTGTGTGTGTGTGTGTGTGTGTGTTTGTGTGTGTGTGCAAATGTGCATAAGTATGTACTTATATGGGTTGTACATGTGTGTGCATGTTTGTTTTTGTCTTTGTGTATGTGAGTGCATGTGTGTGCACTGAAGCAGACTACTATTACTGTAAGAATTAGTTCACTTCTTTTTTTTCATTTTAAGCTTAAACTTTTGTAGTCTATCTCTCACACACTGGTATATTTTTCAGTCTTTAGGTCCATGGTATCAATACCTACATATTAACATGGGTTGGTGAGTAGTAGTCTGATTTTTCACAAAGAGTGATTATGCAGTGTTGTTAATCTAAGTGGGCAATGGTTATATCAGGTGTCCTACAGAGGTCTGTTTTTTTAAACCTTTCATTCCTTATAAAGTTTCCACTACTGTGCTTTCCACAGATGTGAACTGGATCACTAAATATACAGATGATATAAAAACTGTTATGCCTGTAATAAGTAATTATGATCTTATGCAAATAAATAAGTGCTTAAACACCCTGAACATGTTGATAAATTTTACAGGTCTTACAGTTACTACAAACAAATTTAAAGTAATATGTACTAGTAAACCAAAACTGGATTTGCACATTTTGCTCTCCATAGATGCTTATCTGATGGTTCCTCTACCTACACCCAGTTAGTGAGTTTGTATCTTGTGGTGGGAGCTGGGCACGCCCAGGCTAGGCAAGAAACCAGTAAACTATATATCCATGCCCAGGTAGTCCTATCTACCCATCTGATCTCCAACAGCATCACTTAGGTGGTAGGGGGAAGCCTAGAGTGATAGTCCTGCCAAGCAGCTCCATGGGCAGTACTGCATGTTGCCTACTGCAGGGAGAATGCCTCCTCATGCTGAATCACCTGGCTTCATACATGTGCACCATAGCAGCTCATAGTCTCTAAGCTCCCATTGCTCCTGCTAGGTGTCACCCAAGTGGCAAGACAAACTCATCTCAATCCCAGTAGGGTGAATGATCTAGCTGCAACCACTCACTCCCATCCTCCTCTGCCAGCTTCAACAGACACCCAATATGCCAGATGAGCTTGGGTTGCATGGGTTTTATTCAGGGTTTTACTGCAGCTAGTTTTATAATGATTGTTTTTGCAGATACATTTAAACTGACATCCGTCTTCTGGAGAGTGTTCAATTTCCCAAATATATAGTGGCACAACAGGTAGATTTGCTGCCACTCAGCAAGAGGACATCCAGTTTGGATTTTGGCTGAGTTTAGAGTTTGCATATTTCCCTGTATTCACATGAACCCCAATAAGTATGAAAAACAACAGAAGAAATATAAATCAAACACAAGGCACTGAACTGCGGACTACCAAGGTAATATACATAAACTGTTGTAGTGCTTTCATTCTTAACCATTGAAGCTCAACTAAACAGTGTTTGTTTATATTACCTTGGCAGTCCTCGGTTCAGTGCCTTGTATTTGACCTGTATTCAAATGAAATCTGGACAAAGCCAATAATGAGGGGACAAAGGCACAAAATCAGGGAGACAGATTTTAAATATTGCTCATGTAAATTAAAAAAGTTGCTAGAATAACAGAGTTTGCATTAGCATGGATTTTCTGAAGGATATGAAATCTAAAACTGAAATGTATACCATTATTTACTGAGTTTACTCCTCAATGATCTGTCAGAAAGCCACAAATTTTAAAAGAAACAGCCCAAAAATATGAAGCAAAAATCTGGAGCTTCTCTGAAAATATGCACATTGAGATGTATTCAGGCTTGCAGAGAACTTCAGCTTGTGCACTATCAGGCATAATATGATAACTCTAAAGCCATTACATCTTGGGACAATGACAAAACTCCAGCCACATAGACTTTCTGCTATAAATATGCCTTTCAGCTAAATGCTAAGTGAGCATTCGGCATTCTAACTGCTGCCAAGTTACTGTATTAAACATGAGATGCTAAGGCAATGTAAATACTGAATGTTTTCCTGTTTATTCATTTATGAAATTTATAATACTTATTCATGTAGACTAAATATGAGACTGTGTGGTAGCTTTAGGGCAACATGAATAAAGAAAGAGAAGCCATTCTAGACTTCTGTCTGGCAAATGGCTTTATGGTGGCCAACACATGGTTCAGCAAGATAGACAGTCACAATATCACATATGACAGTGGCCAATATCCAGTTCAGGAAGACTCCCTCCTACTAAGGACAAGGCACCGGGGAAGAATCAGAGATTGCAAAGTCATCTCCAGTGAAGCAGTTGGCCCACAGCATAAACCACAGTTTGCCACAGTCAGATACAAGCAGTTGTCAGAAAAGGCTTTAACATCAACAGAGACTCAACTGAAGACCTGGACAATGGAAAGAAAGCTTAAGGGTTCAAGGAAATGCCCATGGCTATCACAACTCAGGCAGAAGAGGAAATACCTGGAGTCGAAGGAGAATGGCAGTGCCTGAAAAGAACATGTATGAGGACTGTAGAACAGATATGCAGCTGAGCCAGATATGGAAATAAGGTACATATATATGTATATATATATATATATCCCATATATATATATATATATATATATATGTGTGTGTGTGTGTGTGTGTGTGTGTGTGTGTGTGTGTGTGTGTGTGTGTGTGTGTGTGTGTTTGTCTGTGTGTGTAACGAAAACTGGTGGTGGAATGCAGAAGTCCAGGAAGCAATCAAAAAAAAGAAATACAGAAAAAAATGGGAGACAGAAATGATGGGCCAGGAATACTGAGTGACTAGCAAAGAGGTTAAGAGAGTAGCTGCAATAATGAAGAACTAGGATCAGAGGCATGCTGCCAGCCTCTAGAAAGTGACTCAGTTGATAGTACAAAGAAACTCTATCAGGTTGAAAGGGAAAGACAGAAAGTTAAAGAATATAGTCATCACACACAATTCATAACATATGTCAGCTGCAACCTGCTCACCAGTACACAGGAAAACACTGGCAGATAGAAAGAGTACTTATAGGTTCATAGGTTCATAGGTTGGTACTAGGCTATCAGCCCTTGTGCCTATACAAGCCTAGCCATAACAATTCCCTGGCTATTTTTTCCCACAATATTTACTTCCCTGGACCCCTGTCTAGCAGGGCGATTGACGTGAACCCCGGGGTGAATTTCCTATCTCCCATCCAATCATTAAGGTTCCTTTTGAAGAGGACCAAAGAAGCACTCTACTTGACATGTATGGGCAGTCTATTCCAGAGTCTGGGGAGTCTCTGGGTCAGGAACCTATCCCTCCAGCATATTTTGTTCATTGTGATGACAAGGTTTAGATCCCTGGAGCATGTGGATCTGAGGGATTGGGATTTCTTTAAGTGTAGCATGTCCAACAGCACTGGGTTTGACATGGCCTTGTTTGTTAAGCAGAGATCGCCTCTGAGTAGATGATATGTGACAGAATATAGCTGGAGTTTTTTTACATGGTCAGCACAGTGCATCTGCTTTAGGCCTGTGATTCTTTTAGTGAGGTATTTCTGTGGCCTTTCCAGTTGTTGCAGATGTCTTGAGAGGTACATACCAAATGGGGCATTGCATTCTATAATGGGTCTAATGAGGGATGAGTACAGTGGGGCAATGACCTCCTTTTTTCTGGATGAAAAGCCCTTAGTGATGAGGTGTGCCACATAGAAGGATTTCCTGACTGTTGTGGCGATGTGGTTATCGAAGGTGAGACCACTGTCTACCTGTGTCCATAAGTCTCTTATCACACTTTTGGTGTTTAGTGCACTGCAACCTATGTGGTAATTCATATGTACAGGTTTTTTCCCAAAGGGGATAACTATACATTTCTTGGCATTGAGCTTGAGCCCATGGCTCTGACACCAAGCATCTGTTTCTGTAAGGCCCTTTTGTAGAATATCCACATCATTTGGGGATTCATTAATGGCTCCCAGTTTGCAGTCATCTGCGAACTTTGTTAGCCAGAGTCCCTTAGTGTTGGCCTGTACTTCAGAGAAGTAGATGCCAAACAAGAGCAGTCACAGGACTGAACCCTGAGGTACTCCACTTGTCACTTGTCTGGAGCTGGATTTGGAGTCGGCTACGTTTACAGTGTGGGTTCTGTCAGTATTGAGTGATGTAGGGATTAATGCCCAGCTTAGTAAGTTTATCTATGATTCCAGAGTGGTGAATGGTGTTGAAGGCTTTGGCGTGGTCCAGATAGGCTGTGTGGACTGCCTTACCCTCATCCACAGCTCTGGAGACTGATTCAAAGAAGTCAATCAGGTTCAGGAGACAAGATCAGCCCTTCACAAACCCAAACTGGGTGTGGTCCAGTGTTTGAAGGTTGCCAATGTCTTTGTTTATAAGTTCCATGATAATACGTTCCATGGCCTTGCAAATCAGGCTCATCAGACTGATGGGGTGGTAGTTCCCAGGATCCAAGGTAGATCTCCCCTTGTGGAGTGGGATAACTGTAGCTGTGCGGTGGGCATGAAGCCTGAGATGAGGCTATGATTAAACATGACACTTAGGTGAGGTGCCAGTTCATTTTGTAGTTCATGTAGTACACAACCTGGGATGTCGTCTGGTCCCATGGATGCTGTATTCTTAGCTTTAGAGAGTGCATTTTTTTTACCTGTGTTTTACCGGAATTTGGCAATCTTTCGGTATTGAGATGGGCTTTTTAGGGGGTGAGAGGGGGGTGAAGTTGGCACTGAATTGATCTGCCAAGATATTGGCAATATTCTTGGGATCAGTATATTTAATGCCATTCTGTTGTAGCTCAGAGCAGATCTGAGCATTGCCATTGAGATTCTTGACATAACTATAGAATGCCTTGTGGTTGTCTTTGGAATCTTTGGCAATTGTATTTTCGTAACTAGCTTTGGAGGATTTTATGAGGGATCTCAGCTTCTTACTGAGGCTGGTAAGGGAGTTTTTTTGCATCCTGGGATTTTCCTCTTTTCTGCAACAGTTTCTTCCTTTTGTTGTAAAGTTTGTTTATGGCAGGGCACCACCAGATAGGCTTTCTTTTTTTGGAGGAGAGCATATTGGTTCTATTTGGGATGGCACAATTCATGCACGAGTGGATGTGCTCATACAGTGCCTTAGTGTAGGATTCAGCAGTCGAACTTTCAGTTCCCGTCTGCATGGGTGTCATGAAGTTTGTCACTTCTGACTTGAGTAACATGAAGTTGGCTTTGAAGAAGTTTTTTACAGATGTTTCCTTACGGGGTGGGGGAGGGATGTGGATGTCAAGGGTGATTAGCTTATGGTCAGACCTGACTAACGAGGGGTAACCATAGGTGTGGAGCATCGATTTCCCATGTTGGTAATGACCAGGTCTAGGATATTGGAGCCCCTGGTATTAGTTGATCAAGGGCATTGGAATTTATAAATTCCAAGAACCATTGGGCAAGGGTGTTGGTACACGAGTAGTTTTCCCAGTTAATGGCAGGGTAGTTGAAATCACCCAGTATTAGGGTGTTTGGTTGAATCTTAATATTTTTCAGTATGTTTATAAAGGTGTAGTGAGAATCTTGGGGCATGGTGGAGGATCTGTAGCAAGCTACAATTTGGATTGCAGTCTTACCTAGTGTTAGTTGCACCTGGAGAATTTCAGACGCATTGTGTTGGGCAACTAGCCTGGTGGTGTGAATATCCTTGGCGAATATGGACACTCCTCCACCTTTAGAGTTTTGGTCCTGGTTTGGTGGCCAAAAAGTGTGCTAAGAGTTGTAGCCTGGTATTGCAGGGTTGCTCTCTGGAGCCTTAAACCAGGTCTCAATTACTGCACAGATATCAATGTTCTCCATTTTTAGGAGTGCCTCGAGAGAGTGCATATTGAGGTTTAGACTTCTAGCATTGAATAGCATTACCTTCAGATTTTGCTTGCTTGTACCTGTTACAGTGGTGATTTTCTCCTTTGAACTTTGCCTAAAAAAGGCACTATAGGGGTGACAAGAGCCTTAGCCAGTAACCTGAATCCCAGGGGCAACAGGTGCAGACCATCTCTGGCAAAGTATCATGGTCTGTCGATCTTGTCATCCCAGGCAGACAGAAATTGGATCCTATTTGAATGACACCAGAAGCTTAGCCAATTGCTAAAGTCAGTCATTTTGTCCTTATACTGTGGTATCGGATGCTACTCAGGGCTAGGGTCATACCTGCCTGGGCCACATGATCTGAGAGCTCTTCCAAGTCTCTTTTCATGTAGTCCAGGGAGGTACATCTCAAGTCATTCACTCCAACATGGACAATGAGGTATTTCTACTTGTTGTGGATTGACTTGAGTGCATGTGTTATGTGGCAGATCCTGACCCCTGACAGGCAGCTGACTGTAATTTTTTCCTTATTCAGCTTGGTGAGTTGGACATCAGTGTGCCTGACTATAATGTCACCTATGACTAAAGTGTTGGGTACGTTGTCTTGCCTTAGGGGCTGTTGTTGGGTGGCACACTGGTGTTGTCAGCTATGTGACACTTTGGTTGTGATTGGTGTTTGTTTGCATTTCAGCTTCGGAGGTCCTTGTTGCTTGGGCAGGTTACTGTTAAGTGCCTCCGCATATGAGGGTCTAGTGTTGCACTGTGAGGGTGTTGGTGATGTGGGTTTAGAAGGGCTATGTGTTTCTTGAGGTGTAGTGTGGGTGTTAACCTTCTCCTCTTGACTGTGTAGAACAATCTTGGATGGAGAGAGCTTTGCTTCCAGTTTGGCAATGTAAGTGCATCTCTTGCATGTTGTAGTGTTGGATGGTAGGAGGAGACGGTTGTCTGTGAACATGAGGCAATTGCTGCATTGCCCCAGTATGCCCAGATTCACTAGGTGGACAGGAGAAATCACTGGAAGCTGGCCCTTGGACATGCCTGGTTTGGTGCTTTTTTTGTAAAGTACCAGAGTTGTTTTTCCTTACCTTAGCAAGGCACTTTGCAATTATAGGCTTAGTGCCTATGATTAATTTCTCCTTATTAATAAGGAATGTTGAGTGCTTGTATCGGTTTAAGGCTGCCTAGTGCTTTCCAGCATGTTTTAGAGCAAGTGCTAGTCAAAGGGATACTTAAAGGTAAGATGAAAAAAAATGGTTTATCATAAACACTGTAGTGTGCACTAGAGGAGTCAGATGTGAAAGTGGGTAACTTAAGTTTTGCCTGTTTAAATAGTTAAGTTTTAATTGAGAGTCACTATTTTTAATTCAGCAAGACAGATTGAAAGGGGGTGGTCACTTTTGTATTCTAGTACTATGGAATACAGTAGGATGGCCAATAAATTTAAATAGCTGAAGGGGAGTGATTTCACAAAATGATATTTTTGTGCTTACTCACACCAACCACTAAAAGCAGAGAGGAAATGAGATATATGGTCAAATTAACATAAGGGGCGGGCAACTAGAAAGACAGTGGTGTTTAAGAACACAACTTCTAGCAACTTCTGTATATAGAAACCCCACAAAAACTGTACAGCCCCAGATACAGCTTACAGTAAAAGAAAAAGAGGGGCTCATCTTATAGGAAGTAACAACATCACTATGGAAAATGAAATCTGGGAAAGCAATACACTCAGATGAGGCCAAGACAGATGATGTTGGTTGAGTTAGGGGAGAAATGGCTCCTGAAGATACTCATAGCAGTACAGAGAGAAAGGCGTATCCCAGATATTTGGAGAATAAGCATACTAGTGCCAATGTGTAACACAGGGGAAATTCACAACATACAGAGGTATCAAACTCCTGTCACACTGCATGAAAGTTCTGGAGAGGGTGATTGATAAATGAATACAAAAAGTAGCAGATAATAAGATAGGAAACAACCAGCTTAGATTCAGATCAGGATATAGCACAAATGACCTGATTTTGCATTGAGACAGATAGTTGAGAAGAAGTGAGAAATGAAAAAAGCAACCACGTGGACATTCTCAGACTTGGAGAAAGCATATCACAATGTCTCTAGAAAGCTCATTTGGGCAGTCCTGTGATGGTCTGAAGTCCCAGAAACATTGATAGAATTACAACAGGTTATGGACAAGAACCCAGTGACAAAACTATCACCACTGTTCAGACTCACATATGGTTTCCTAGCGGGTGTATGTGTGCATCAGGGTTCACCTCTGAGCCAACTGCTGCTCCTACTGGTGATGGACTACATTATCAAATAGGCTGTAAGAACTGATCGATAAAGTTGCTGTATGCAGATGATGTGGCATTACTGGTAGACTCCAAACAAGAACTTCAGCAAAGTATAGGAGAATGGAATGCAAAACTGAAGGCACGTATGATGAAACAGGGTACGGATAAATCACTTGTAATGGCAGCAAATCGAGGAAATCAGAAAAATCTGAGAAATCAGATGGGAGGGAAAACAGTGGAATAAGTTAACAACTTCAAGTACCTGGAAAGGGTGGTTGAGGAGAAGGGAAGCTTGAATAAGTAGATCAGAGCTAGAATTAGATCGACTGCAGCTAACTGTCAGGAGTAGTGTGTGACTGAAGAATGCAAAAAGAAGATGAAAAGTAAGGTGTACAAAATAGTGTTGTGGCCAGTAATACTATATGGTACAGAAACTTAGGCAGTGGAGACTGAGCAATTAAGGAAGTTAGAGGTGATGGAAATTAAGTGCCTGAGATGGGTGTTGAGATGCACACTGTAGGATAGATGAAAAGACGAGGAATCAGAGCAGAAGCCCAAGTAGTTCCAGTTGCAGAGAAGGTCAAAGATGACAGATTGTGGTGGTTTCAGCACATGTGCAGTAAAGCAGAAGACACTCTGGTGCAGAGCATTTGAGAAAGACAGGAATAAGGTAACAGCAAACAAGGGTGTCCAACAAAGACATGGATGGATTGTGAGAGAGAAGACCTGCACAGTCAGGCATAAATGGTGAAGAAGGTAGGAGAGTGGAACTCAATTGAGATAGATGGCGACAGTTGACATGACACCCTGATTCGGTATAGAAAATGGAAAAAAAAGTGGTTGATGATTGTGTTGTAGCTTTATTGCATGTTGAGTACTACACTTTTTAAGTTTATTCCAAGAAATAAAAACAAAACATTCAAAAGTATCTGGCGGATATTAAAAATTAACTTCATACTTTTATGTATCTGGATACAGAATATCAGAATGCTATTTTGCAATCTGAGTTGTTTATAAAACAGATATGTTTAAAGTTTTTATATAACTAGCATGTTTATGTTCCATATTTTTAAATACAGGCATACTATAATGAAGGTTAATGAGAAAGTTGTGATATGCCAAATGCAAATAAAACAGAATTCAGACATACTAAACAGCAGAATGTAAAAACACCTGTACAGTGTTGATATGGAAAGGATGATTATGAAAACAGAGAAAGGCAAAGAATAATGTAGAGAGGGAGACAGACAGAAAGGGAGAGGATGAGAGAGAGCTATGAAAGAGGAGAAATGAATATTTGTACTTTCTGTAATAAACTACATCTTGAAACTCACATGCTGGGAGTATGTTGCCTAACGCAAAAATACATGCAACATGACTATGGTATGGGACTATGGAGACCTAGTGGGGAAAGAGACTTTTTCCCAATTAAGTCAAAATGTGCAAACATAGATGATGTGTCCCTGATGTATGTCACAACACCAAAAAATGATGCTTTATGCAATATGCATCTTGCACATGTCTACTGCTGGACTGCACTGACAGTTTAAATGATACTGTACATATATACAAATAAGTGTTTGCAGCTATTCTTGGATGTGACACATTAGAAGGTCCAAAAAATAACATAAGATGATGATACTGTGGTGCGGGCCACATTTATGAGCATGGACCAATAGTTGTGAATGAAAATAGATATATGCAGTGAAAAGTCATTTATAAAAAATATGGTGGACTGAATTCTTAAAGGTTACAGTGAGGTGTACACAATGTATGCACCTCATAGTAACCTTTTCACATTCAAAAACAGCCCTAACACAGTGCTTTTGCAAGAAGACATGCAGCACCAGTTGTACAGGGGATGGAGAAAAAATGAGGAACTATATACAGCCTAACAGGAAAAATCATAGAGAAGATTCTGAAGGGAAGGCTGGTAGCAGTTCTAGAGCAAAAAAAAAAAAGTCTGCAGAACAGTAACCAACATAGATTAAAGGCTGCTGTCAGTGAAATCTGATATAGTTGTATGACTGAGTCACTGGTGAACATGACAAGACATAGTCTACCTGGACTTCAGCAAGGCCTTTTACTCTGACCAGCATTGGAGGATGATAGAAAAATGGGGGAGGGGGGTCCAGATAGCTGAATAGCTGAATGGCAAGACACAGACTGTTGTGGTGAGGGGATAATATCTGGAATTAGAAAAGTGGCTAGTGGTGTACCACAGTGAAACCTTCTGCCACCAGAACTCTTCACTGTGTTTCTCCAGACAGATATGAGGAAATAAAGAGCATAAGCAGTCTCTTTGTTAATCACAAAAAAGATAAGTGCAGCAGTGGAGGCTTGGGGAAGGGTTGGACAAGCGTGAAGGCATATTACAGCAGAGATTCAGTTCAAACAGATACAAATGACAGTCGTGTTGTGAAGTATCAGCTTTGTGGAGTGCAACAGATGGTGGAAGCACAGGGAAAGGATTTGTGGTGCTGAGTGTAATTCATTCAAAGCAGTGGGGGTAGACTGAGATGGCAGGGGCAGCAGTAAAGTAGAATGCTGGATGTGCCCTCAGGGAATAGGTTCCACAAACAAAGAGGAAACGAAAGTGATGGACAGGGTCTTGCTGAGATTATATGTCCAATACCACTTGCGGTTCGGAGACCATATAAGGATAAACACAACACGGTGCTGCAAGGTGTTCAGAGCAAAGCCAGTAGAAAGATTCACAAGATGGAAGGGATAGCATATGACCAAAGATTCAAGAAGCTAGAGCTGCTCTCACTTAAGACTAGTAGAAACAAAGAAAACATTATCATGTCATAGAAATCTGAAGAGGTTATTCTGAACAGGAAGGACAAAGTTGGAAGGAGGGGATACAGGCAGAAGACTGTAGGAGCTAACTACACCCAGGATCTCCAAAGTACTTTTTGCAAACAAGGTTGTGGATCCATAAATGGTGATTGCCTAAGGCATAGAATATGTAAGAAAAGGAAAGGGGAACAGTAGGTAAGAAGGGGAGGTAGAATGTTTATGTGTATTGCCTATTTCTGCAATCAAGCAGATTTAATGTAAAGTAAGCTTTTGGAACTCCTAAGTACTTCATATTGTTCCAGAGGCAGAATATTATTGTTTGTTTGTTTAAGTTTTCATTGGATGCCCTAGAGAAAAAAGCAATATATTCAGTAATGAAGAAAAATATTGATGATAAAAAAGGCGATGATGAAAAATAAACTTGCGGCTACTACAAATAACAAATACTTGTCTGTGTACTTGGCAGAATTGAAAAGTGTAATTTGCCCACAAGTGACGTTATTAACTTTAAAGAATGAAACTGAATTTAGCATTTGACAGAAGTGAAAGCTATATAGCAAGCACCATATTGACATCCATATCGACCCCCCTTTTCCCATTTTGCACATATGTTAGGATGCCACATTATCAGTGACTATCACTTACAGCCAATCTTCAAACCACTGGATGGATAGCCTGACATATACCAGCTATAAAATGACTGATGAATGTCACATTTTCACTATGAAGCAACTGTTATTACATTCAAAAGTGGATGTTTATATCTCATAATACTCTCTAAATGTGTATGTAACTTATCTATTTAACTATATTAATCAAGTTTTACTACTAGTGTAAAGTTCTGTATATAGTATAAAGACCTTGCAAGTTCTCTAAATCTAACTGTAATTTATGGAAGTTTTCTCCCTGGATTTTTTCTGAAAAGGGATTCATACAATAATGGTGAACAAATGTAAATGCGTTTGCTCTTTTATTGTTTCGATTATATGATATAGCCCCTTCCAAACATACCCTAGTAATGGGACCAAAGCTTGCTTTTTTTTGGGGGGAGGTCATAATTCTTTATATACCACTTCTACATTTAAGAATTTTTTCTGCCACTTAGTTTGTGGTGAAATTTTTCCTTAATCCTTTTATGCCTGCACTCTCTTTATTCCTAGTAATATTAACTTATCACTGTATTCTTGTTGATAAGTTAAACCCTAACACATTAAACTTATGCTATGTAAAAAACTGCCTGAATTAGGTTATCGCACAACTTTAAATCTCAAATTGCATGTGATTATTCCTACAACTTTGAAATCCACCATTAAGAATTAACCAAAACAGCAAAACTCATAGCATTTTTAAGAGGTAAGTTCTGCTACATTTTGAGGGCAACCCCCCAGCTTTATATCTATATATATATATATATATATATATATATATATATATATATATATATATATATATATATATATATATACACACACACACACACACACACACACACACACACACACACACACACACACACACACACACACACATACATATATAACCAGTTTTTCTTTCGGCTTTTCCCGGTTAGGGGTCACCACAGCAGAACTCTGATCCTCTTATGATTGGCAGTCGATTTTTATGGTGCTGAGGTGACAGCCCGACGACCAACCTTCAATAAAGGCACGCCCATTCACGCATGTCTTTTGAACACCACTCGACCACGAGGAGGACATGCAGACTCCACACAGAAGGCGCTCCAGCTGAGAATTGAATGAGAGAACCTCTTGTTGTGAGGCGACAATGATACCGCTGCACCATCGTGGCTTCATATCATTAAAATAGTACTGCTACAGCTATATGAATTTTGTACCATAACTCTCTGCTGCAGATATATTAATATACTATTATCACTAATATACCATCCGTATCATCTCATCTCTTTTATCTTCCTTGCGCCTCCTCACCGCCTAGCTTTCTTTGGGCTTCTCTAACATTTTATCTCATCTTCTTATGTCCTAGATTTTTAAGAAGTCTTTAAAGAAACAAATATTCTTATGTAAATCTTAACAATCTATGCATACTGATGATACTGTCCTGCATATACCTCCCTGTATTGCAAAAACACATATTAATATACAGCACGTTTAACTGCTATTTTAAAATTTTAATTGAAACTGTCTGTAAATGAAGTAACTGATATAAAGGATGTCTGAATAATGGAACTGTTGCTCAAGAATGAAACTGACTGTAAATTATGAAACAATCCAAAATAAAGTACATGGTATCTGTATAATGGAGCATTTCTTCCTGGGCCTCCACTGAAAAAATGTACTGCTTAGTCAGACTTTCCCAGTAACACACACGCACATATATATATATATATATATATTATAAACACCCACACTATATATATATATATATATATATATATATATATATATATATATATATATATATATATATATATATATATATATATATATATATATATATATATATATATATATATATATATATATATATATATATATATATATATATATATAGTCTGAAAAGTCAAAAGTCACTTATTCTACCAAAACAGAACATAGAAAACTATCACAGCATCAAAAATATATTAAAAAAACAGATTTTGCAACCCCTCAGCTCCCCATATCCCCCACACCCCATGCTATTAAATATAACAAAGCTGCAATTGCACAACAGTGGGTAAAAGGGAAACACCCTTTATCAGTCTTACACTAACAGCTCATGGAACCAGCAACCCTTACAAAATGCTGCTTTTGCTTTTGTTGCAGCCCCCACACCTTTCACTGGTTAGATGTACCAGCTCTCAAACTATATAATAGTGGGAAAAATGGCCAAATCTCATAACCCATTGGGTGGGACTTTGTACAGAATACTCACAGCCGAAAACATATTGCTTTGTAAATTAATCTTTGTTTAAATTCACTTACATTTTTATCACAAAACGAAATGCACATGGTCGAACAAAAGAACCGGTCAATGTAACCATTGATCTAATGGTGAACGAAAAATGTAAAAAATGGAAATATCAACATGTTGCTGTGTATGCACTGAGCAATAACCTCCTTGTTACTTATATATACTAACTCTGAGATGGCACAATATCGGTTAAAGGGCTATTTCCCAATCCCAAGAACTTGGCAATTTTGCATACCTCTTGACCATCTGTGTTTATATATATATATATATATATATATATATAGATATATATATGTGTGTGTGTGTGTGTGTGTGTGTGTGTGTGTGTGTGTGTGTGTGTGTGTGTGTGTGGGTATATATATATATATATATATATATATATATATACACGGTGGTACAGCGGTTGCATTGTTGCCTCACAGAAAGAGGTTCTCCCGTTCAATTCTCAGTAATTGTGTGGGGAGTGCCTTCTGTGTGGGGTCTGCATGTCCTCCCCGTGGTCGAGTGGCCTCCGAAAGATATGCATGAATGGGCGGGCCTTCACTGAAGGTTGGGTGTCGGGCTGGCAACTCGGCACCATAAAAATTGACTGCCAATCATTAGCGGACCGGAGTTCCGCTGTGGCGACCCCTTACTGGGAAAAGCCGAAAAGACAAACAACAGATATATATATATATATATATATATATATATATATATATATATATAAAGATAAAATAAACTCAGTCCTCAGGGTAAAGTGCCTCTGTGATAATGTAGAATAAAACTCTTCTTCGTTTGGCTTTTCCCGGTTAGGGGTCACCAAAGCAGATCACCAGTCTGCTCATGATTGGCAGTGGAGTTTTACAGTTTTGAGTTGCCAGCCTGGCACCCAACCTTCCACAGAAGGCACACACTCACACCTAGGGCCAATTAGAGTATCCAATCCACCTACAGCATGTCTTTGGCATGTGGGAGGAAATTGGAGCACCTGGAGGAAACACACGCTACCACAGGGAGGACATACAGACTCCACACAGAAGGCACCCCAGCCGAGGATCGAACCGGAGAACCTTTTGATGTGAGGCGACAATGCTAACCACTGCACCATCACGGCTGCTTTGATAATGTAGAATAAAATCCAGAGAAAAAATCAAGAGGCAACACCATACAAAGCGAAGGAGACATTATTAATGAATGAAACAGACCATATATATAAGAAAAGTGAGTGTTTTCACATTACTAAGAACGCTTCTTCAGACTTAACAACATCATTCCTAAGATCAACTGTTTAAATATATCCTGGTATTGAATTCATTAATTGTTGAACCAATCACAAGTTAATGAACTTTCAAAAAACTTCACCTCATTGCACAAATTGTATAAATTAGAAATTAAAATATCATCCTGCTATTATTTCCAAACAATACCATAATTTAATATATATATGGGTAGGTGTGTGATAAGGTCCACATATCTGTTCACAAATATAGTGTAGCTTATATAGTATAATGTATTCAGACGTTGTTCACAGTATATTATTAAAAGATATATACATATGTATGTTAT